>NC_045618.1:82970336-83290836 GCF_009829155.1 Mustela erminea | reverse complement strand
ACAACAAATATCTTCTAATGTGTATCCCTCCTCATCCATTCCTGTTCCTCCAACCATCCTTTACAGTGGCCATAGTGGTTTTTGTAAAATATAAGTTGGTTTCATACTGCATTTGGATAAAAACAAAACAAAACAGAACAGAACCCCAAAACTTCCATGCCCCGAAAGATTTGGTTCTTGCCTACCTCAGATATCATTTTCTACTTGTCTCTCTCTTGATTCACCATGCCCCTGTCGTCCTTACCTATTTTCAGTTCTTTAAACAGCTCTTTCCTATCTCTCAGGACCTTTGTACATATTGTCCCCTTCCTCCGGAACATTCTCTTACTAATGTCGTCTTCTTGTCCTTCAGCTCTCAGTTGACATTTCGTCTCTCAGAGAGGCCTTCCCTGACTACCCTATCAAAGGTATATTCATTCTATTCTTTTATTTTATGGAACAGTGTTAATTTTCTTCCCAGAACATAACACAATTTAAAATTCTTGTATTTACTGGTTTATGCTTTTTTCTGTCTCTGTCTCCAGGCTCCAAGCTCCATAATGAGGCTGTGTCTATTTTCTTTGCTATTTTGTACTCCCCACACCTTGGCAGTATCTGGAACATGAGAGGGGCTCAGGAAATAATTGTTGAATAATTGAATTGTACACTCAAACATCCATTCATTACTCATATGTTCATTGGGTCTTCATCATGTATCAGGAACTGCACCAGGGACTGTGGGTACAAAGAACAACAAAACAAGAAGGGACTACTTTTCCCAAGAGACTATAGTATATTGGAAGAAAGAGTTATGCTAACAGATCGCTACAAGTATGCCAAGTGAAATGAATATGGGGGAGGATGGGAATTAAAAAGATAATTGTCTGGGGCGCCTGGGTGGCTCAGTGGGTTAAGCCGCTGCCTTCGGCTCGGGTCATGATCTCGGGGTCCTGGGATCGAGTCCCGCATCGGGCTCTCTGCTCAGCGGGGAGCCTGCTTCCTTCTCTCTCTCTCTGCCTGCCTCTCAGTGTACTTGTAATTTCTCTCTGTCAAATAAATAAATAAAATCTTTTAAAAAAAATGATAATTGTCTGAAAGTGAGGAATGAGCAATAAAAGCTTGAGAGAGGTGGCATTTGAACCAGATCTGGGAGTATGGGGATGATTTTGTCAGGTGAAGAAGCAGATAGATATCTTTATAGGCAGAGTAACTTGTCTATTCAAAGGCCTAGAGTTATGAAAGGATGTGGCATGTTCAGAGAATGGTGGCTGGAGCGTTGGTGCATTTGGCTGCTAACAGTGAAGGGGATAGGCTGTAGAGGATGTTAGGTTAGGGAATTTGGATACTGTCCAACAACATGCCAGCAGAAGATGTCATTGTTTCTGTGATGACCTTCGTCTTTTTCCATCTCCTTTTTCTGTCATGGCAAGAGACTCATCTGATGGGTTAGTCCAAATATGCTCATAAAGCACCTACCTCCTGATATACTTTGAGAACAATGCATTGAGAAGAGAATCAAATTTCCATCAGGCCAGTGGCCCGAATAAATGCTTAAGAGGTTCTAGTAACTTGTACCTCTAGTAAACCTTTAATATAATGTTATTGTCTTAGTACCCTCTCCCTCCCAGTTCATATGTTGAAGTCCTAATCTGCAATGTGACCATATTTGGAGACAGGGTCTTTAAGGAGGGAATTAAGATTAAATGAGGTTACAAGGGTGGAGCCCTAATCCAATAGGAATAGTGTCTTTATAAGAAGATGAAGAGTTCCACACAGAGAAAAGGCCATGTGAGGTCATATCCAGAAGGTAGACATCTCCAAGCCAAGGAATGATGCTTCACCAGAAACCAAACCAGCCATCATCTTGATCTGGGATTTTCAGCCTCCAGAACTGTGAGAAATAAATTTCTGTTGTTTAAGCTACAGAAATTAAGTCTGTGGTATTTTGCTATTGCCATCCCAGCAGACGAGTATGTATAATAAAGTTAGAAACACTGTCTTCTCATCTGAGGTTGAGTATTATTTCTTCTCTGCTTATCATTAATAGCATGTATCCCCCTTTGTTTTATAAGCACCTAGAGCCTAAGTCACTAGGGATACTCCTCTTTAGATTCTGACTACAAATTAAAAACTTAATCAGAACATAAGACACAGTGTGCTAAAATATTTTATATAAATTTGGCTTCGTATGTGCTGATCCAAATTCAGTGACTTTCCTTGGGTCCTGAATAGTTACTCAACCATATATTTCCCCTTCATATTGTATCTAATAACAAAATGGCTAACCCATGATAAATTTAGGGGGTTAAATTCCCTAACAATCTTGAGGGATTAAACACATCATCACTTCTATAATCACATATAGACATATCCCTGACCTTGTGCTTAAAAAGCACTTATTTAGTTAAGAAATGTCCACTATTTCATCATCACTGCATATCCCAGCATCCTTTGCTGGGTGAAGTATCCTGAGAACGTTAAAATTAATTTCACTCTTTCTTAACTCATGCAGTTAAAGGTCTGTCTGCTCATTCACACTGTACTTCACAGCTTCCTACCACAGCTACCTGCCTTCTTGCCTCTGGGTCCACATCCTCTTCCTTCCTTCCTGTTTCTGTGGAAACTTTCCATATTTCTAAGACCAATCCCTTCACCTGTGCACCAGACCTTCTCTTATTTACATAAAGATGATCAGCTCTGCAGTAAATTGTCCTTCTTTCCTGCATTAAGTTTTTTCTCTCCTGTTTTATTCTCATCAACACAAGTACATCAGCCAGAAAAATGCCACTGCTTTTCCCTTGGTGAGGGGGGAAGAAAAAAAGGGATAAATAATCCCTAGACACCAACTGACACTAATCTATCCTCTGGCTAAAGCCCCATATCTCTGTTCTGTGTTACAGCAAAATCACTTTTACATACGCTCTCTTTATTCACTGTGTCCAATTCCTCTCCGATTTTCTCTTGAATACACTCCAGTCAGGCTTTTGTCCACATTCTCCTTGCCAACAGTCAGTACTCAGTCCTCAACCTATCCTGACCTGCTCCAGCAGGGTTAGGAGGGATGCTCTGGGGGCACTTGACCTTGTTTGCAAGACAGCTCAGTCCCTAACCTCCCTCAGGTCTTCACAGAAATGTCATCTTCTCATTCAGGTCTTCTGTGCTCTCCTGCTTAAAGATTCAACTCACACCCACCCTTGTACAATTCTTATACTCCTTCACACATATTTGCCATTTCTAGCCAAACCATATTACTTATTTTGTATTGTCCATCTTCCCCCAGTGGATTAGAAGCCTCCTGAGGGCAGAGACTTTTGTCTATGTGTGTGTTGCTGCATCAACAGCACCCAGCACAGCACAGGGTATAGGACAGGCACTCTATAAAAATTGGTTGAATAAATTCTACTGCGTTTGAAAATCTGAAATGGTTTAAAATGTACAAAGAAATAAAACAGACTGTTTGGAGGCTGCAGGAGCCTCGGCTTGATTTCTGAAACCCATGGGCTTCATTCTCACTTAGAAAGGAGATCATTTTTTCTTCGACAAAAGAAAATTATTAAAATATGTAACTTGTTTTCTTTTCTCTAGGAAAAAAAAGGAGAAAAGAATTCAAGATTCACTTGATAATCTTTTATTCAGCTAACAGAGTGATCTTATATGTCATATATCACATTGGAAACTAACCAGGATGGTCACACACATATAGAATGAAAACTTTAGCTATTGCCTTCGTGTGGTAATCTTCACAACATGTTTCAAAACAAGTATTAAGTCTTCTGGGTATGAACTTGTTTTAGCTTAATAAAATCTGATTTCTCATTTTTTAAAGAAGAAGAGTAATTTAAGCTTTTGGATGAGACATTAACAATGCCACAGTTTGTTTCTGGAAGAGTTCACAGTTACTCAGGAAGATCCTTTAAACAATGAGGGGGGTGAGAAAGAGAGAAGACTATACTTTTCCTGCCAATAGCTTTGTCATTTGGAAATACATTCCTACTTTTATGACACAAACTTTTCTTAACCTTCGATGTAGTATCTCTAAGCACCTGCCTTTTTCTCTTCCTTATATTTTTACTATGACTCCTCTTTTTCCTCTTCCTATAACACTCATGTAACTGGCCCAGACTGCCCCTTCTTCTGGAAGCACCTACAGGTCTCAAAATCCCATGGGCCCTGACAGGGACTTAGGTTGAGATAATCTACACTTATAAATCTCCATGATTTTGTTTGTAGAGCTCTCCATAATCCAGGATTTAAACTTTCACCTTTACAGGGCTACTTGTTTTTTTCCCCCCTCAAAAGTCTAGTTATTTTGTGCATTTTTGCCATTGTCATCATTGTAGAAGGTTCATAATTTCCTAAAATAATTCATCTTTGGGACTGAATTCAAAGTGCATCTCCTTTGAGGAGAGTTTGACATAACCATGTAGAAGAATCCTGCACTCACCTCCTCCCATGAACACAACAAATATATAGCTACATATGGAACAATTCCATCTGAAAAGGACCTGAAAGCTAACTGAACAGCACCTCCACAGCAAAGGATAAAAGGGCCACATTGAGAGGGGTGACTGAGACACAGTCTAGAAAGAAATCTCACCTCACGTGTCACTGATGAAGGATAATTGGAAGGCAGCCAGGCAGGGACAACCCCCTCACCCCCTACCCACACCCTAAGAGGAAACCACAGTCAAAAGGATGTTACATCACCCTGGAAGTGGAGGAGAAAGCCCTCCACCCTTTCTCATGTGGTAGATAGATGACAAAAACCTGTTTAGATGACAGGCATAGGGAAGATTAATCAGATTAAAACAGCCTGCCCACAAGCCCATAAAAACCCTAAAGCCCATAAAACCTCCTGGGTCCCCTTCCGCCTCAGGAGCTTTGTACTAAGCACATTGCTATCACTCAATAAACCTTGCTTTGCTGCCTACCACTCTGTCTGGTCTTCCTCTTCATTCTTCAAAGCAGCGTGACCAAGAACAGCGGGCACTGACAGAGGGAAAAGTCCTGTAACACCATGAGCCACAGTCAAGAGGGATCTCATAATATGAAGCTTATCCCTGAGGAGCAAGGGGTTTGACACCCAGCCATTGGGAACTACAAAGGAGAGATGAGCCTCTAAAGTGTGTGGTCTTGAAAACCAATGGGACTTCCTTTTAGGAGAACTACAGGGCTTTAGGGAATGTAAAATCTACTCTCAAAGGGCTCATGCATAGACCTAGTGGCCTAGGGACCTAGCAAAAAAGCAACAGTTTGAAAGACACCTAGACCATAAGTGAAAGAAATTCATTTGTTAATATTAAAGTGCCTGCCAGAAAGGCAGGAAGCTGTTGGAATTCTGAGGACAAAAGCACCAGTGGGCACAATTTTTGCCTTCTGCTTTTGTCTTGCTGGTGTTGGCCCTGTGAGGGAACATCACCCCTTAGGCTGCTAGTTCTGGTGGGGGTGCCCATCCCCAGGAGCTGCAGCCATGGCTAGGCTGGCTGAACACCCTGCCCCCACACACCACAGCCATGAGCCCTCAGGCACCATAGCAGGGCTGGCTGAGTGCTCTTCACCATGTCTTCAAGCCTCATTCCACCCCACCGTATCTGGTGGGAACATGAAACCCACAAAGGGGATGCTCCTTGAGCATCTGGCTTTGGTGACAAAGGGGAATGTATTTCAGGTTCCCACACATCTGAAACAATTGAAGAGCTAGTCTTTAGCAGGCTACATCCCCAGGGCACTACACAAACACCAGACTACAATATACCTCCAGTTTTCATGTAAAAAAGGCTTATCTTCTTGTCTTGGAGCTTCAAGCCTGAGAGTCAGATTCTAGGCTTGCCATACATCCAGAGGCTACAGAGGTACCCCCAGGGAACGTAGGTGGGAAGATACAATAATTGAATCCTCCTTTGGTCTCACCAAAGCTTGCTGATACCTCTCAGAAAGGTATATACACATATATCTTATACACATATCTAAAGCCATGATACTTGCAACAGTTGCCCAAAGGATACCTCCAGATCTTCTGGTCTAGAAGTCATCAGAGTTTATGATTGCAGACCCACAAGACTGGAGATATTTAAATATCTTAAAAGAAGCTGCCTGAAGTTCTGGCTTACAATTACCCTAAAACTAGGCACTATCTTAGATCCCTCCCTTTGGATCGCTGGGAGGTTTTGGAACACCCTCAATAGTAGGGAACTATCAACAACAAATCAGGCTACTTAGATAATCACAAAGGTCTGAGAAACAACCAAAAGCTAGAACAGGTTGAACAGGAAGTTTTATCATCTATACAGGGTCATTCCTTCAAGACTTAGAGAGATGTCTGATTCATCTAATACACAGTAACAAACAAAAAGAGACAAGCAAAATGAAGAGACACGGGAATATGTTACAAAATCAAGAACAAGACAAAACCTCAGAAAAAGACCTTAATGAAATGGAGATAAGTAATCTACCTGACAAAGAGTTCAAAGTAATGGTCATAAAGATGTTTAATGAACTTGGGAGAATGGATGAACACAGTAAGAATTTCAACAGAGATAGAAAACATAAGAAAATACCAAACAGAACTCACAGAGCTAAATAATAAAAGAGCTGAACTAAATGCCCTTCAACAGATGAATGGATAAAGAAGATATGGTCTATATATACAATGGAGTATTATGCCTCCATCAGAAAGGATGAATACCCAACTTTTGTATCAATATGGATGGGATTAGAGGAGATTATGCTGAGTGAAATAAGTCAAACAGAGAGAGTCAGTTATCATATGGTTTCACTTACTTAGGGAGCATAAGGAATAACACAGAGGACATTAGGAGAAGAAAAGGAAAAGTGAATTGGGGGAAATCGGAGGTGTAGATGAACCATGAGAGACTGCAGACACTGAGAAACAAACTGAGGGTTTTGGAGGGGAGGAGAGTGGGGGTTAGGTGGACCTGGTGGTGGGTATCAAGGAGGGCACATATTGCATGGCACCCTGGGTGTGGTGCATAAGCAATGAATTTTGGAACACTGAAAAAATTAAATTAAATTAAAAAATTACACTAGACAAGTTCAGCATCAGACTAGAAGAACTAGAAAAGAGGATCAGTGACCTGGAAGACAGGGCAAAGAGCTCACCCAAACAGAACAGCAAAAAGAAAAAAAAAAAAAAATTAAGAAGTGAAGATAGCTTAAGACACCTGTGGAACAACATCAAAAGGAATAGTATTTACATTATAGATGGAGAAGAGAGAGAAAAGGGTGTAAGAAAGTTATCTGAAGATATGGCTGAAAAATTCCCTAACTTAGAGAAGGAAATAGAAATTTAGGTTCAGGAATCAGAGTTCCAAATAAGATGAACCAGAAAGATTTACACCATGACAGCCTGAAATTAAAAATGTCAAAAGTTAAAGATAAAGAGACAATACTTAAAAGCAACAGGAGAAAACCAACATGCTACAAACATGGGAGCCCCTACAAGGCTATCAGCTGATTTTTCAGCCAAAACTTTGCAGGTCAGAAGGGAGTGGCATGATATATTCAAACGACTAAAAGGAAAAAACTTCAAACCAAGAATACTCTACTTGGTAAGGTTATCATTCAGAATTAAAGGAAAAATAAGAAGTTTTTCAGACAAGCAAAATTAAAGTAGTTTATTAGCACTGGCCTTACAGGTATTATTAAAGGGACTTCTTTAAGATGAAAAGAAAAGGCACTAACCAGTAACAAGAAAACATGTGCAAGTAAAATTCTCACTGGCAAAAGCACATATATTGTAAAGGTAGTAGATTACCATTGGAAAGCTATAAGAAAGTTAAAACACAAAAGTAGTAAAATTAACTATAACCATAATAGTTAAGGGATACACAATATTAAAAAATGTCAAATAGTACATCAAAAATAGAACACAATGGGGTGGGGAGCAAAAATGTAGACTTGTCAGAATGTGCTCAAACTTAAGATGCGATCAACTTAAAATAGACTCTATATACATAGGATATTACATGTGAATCTCATGATAACCCGAAGCCAAAAATGTACACTAGATGCACTAAAAATAATGAGAAAAGAATCTAAACGTAATGTTAAAAGAAAATTACCAAACCACAACAGAAGAAAGGAACAGAGAGGAACTACAAAATCAACAAAATAGCAACACATACATACCTATTGATAGTTATTTTAAATGTGAGCAGACTAAATTTTCCAATAAAAAGACAGGGTAGCTGAATGAATAAAAAGAATAGGATCCATCTATATGTTGCATATAAGATACTTCAGATCTAAGGAAACACACAGACAGAAACTAAAGGGGTGAGAAAAAGATATTCCATGCAAATAGAAATAAAAAGAAAGATGGTGCTACTATACCTATATCGGAAAAATATAGATTTTGAGGCAAAGATGTCATAAAAGGCAAAGAAGGCCATTATATAGTGATAAAGGGGCAATCCAAAAGGATATAATATTTGTAAATATTTATACACCCAGCATAGGAGCACATAAATATATAAAGCAAATATTAAAAGTCCTATAGAAAGAAATGGACTACAATAAAACAAGAGTAGGGGACTTTTAATACCACTTACAGCAATGGACAGATCATCCAGAGAGAAAATCAATATGGAAATACCAGCCTTAAATGACACATTACACCAGATGGACTTAATAGATATATACCGACTATTCCATCCAAAAGCAGAATACGCATGCTTTTAAGTGTGCAAGGAACATTCTCCAGGATAGATCATATGTTAGGCCACAGACCAAGTCTCAACAAATTTAAGAAAACTGAAATCATACCAAGCTCCTTTTCTGACCATAATGGTATGAAAACAGAAATCAATTACAACAAGATAACTAGAAAAATAACAAATATATAAAGATTAACCAATATTCTAATGAACAACCAATGGGTCAACAAAAAAATCAAAGAAGTCAAAAAATACCTGGAGACAAATGAAAATGGAAATACAATATACTAAAATCGATGGGATGCAGCAAAAGCAGGTTTAAGAGGAAAGTTTATAACAGTACAGGCCTACCTAAAGAAACAAACAAACAAAATCTCAAAAAACCAATCTAACTCTACATCTAAACGAACTAGAAAAAAGAAGAACAAACAAAAATCAAAGTTAATAGAAGGAAAAAAATAAAGATCAGAGTGGAAATCAATGAAATAGAGACTAAAAAGTCAGTAAAAGAGATCAATGAAACTAAGAGATGGTTCTTGGCAAAGATAAACAAAAATGACAAACCTTTAGCTAGACTCACAAAGAAAAAAGAAAGAGGGCTAAGATAAATAAAATGAGAAATGAAATCGGAAAGTTACATCTGATACTACAGAAACACAAAGAATTAGGAGAGACTTGTAACCATGTACAACCATACGACAACAAACTGGAGAACCTAGGAGGGATGGATGAATTCCTAGAAATATACAATTTTCCAAACTGAATCATGAACTAAAAAATCAGGAGAGACCAATTATTGGAAAGGAGATTAACCTAGTAATCAAAACCTCCCAACAAGCAAAACTCTAGGACCAACGGGCTTCACTAGTGAATTCTTGCAAACATTCAAAGAAGATTTAAAACCTATTCTTCTCAAACACTTCCAAAAAAGTTGAAGAGGATGGAAAGTTGCCAAAATCATTTTACAAGGCCAGCATTACCCTGATACCAAAACCAGATAAGGAGACCACAAAAAAAGAAAATTACAGGTATAATATAACCCTAATGAACATTAATACAAAAATCTTCACAAAGTATTAGAAAATTCAATTCAACAATGACATTAAAAGGATCATACAACATGATCAAGTGGGATTTATTCCAGGGATGCAAGATATTTCAACATTCATAGATCAATCAATGTGACACACACCACATCAACAAAATAAAGGGTAAAAATCATATGATCATCTCAAAGGATCTCAATAGGAAAAACATTTGACAAATTTAGCATCCTTTGATAAAAACTCTCAACAAAGTGAGTACACAGGGAACACATTTCAATATAATAAAGGCCATATATGACAAACCTACAGGTAACATCATATTCAATGGATAAAAGCTAAAAGATTGTCTTCTAAGATCAGGAACATGACAAGGATGCCCAGTCTCCTCACTTTCATTCAAAATAGTACTGGAAGTCCCAGCCACAGCAAATAGGCAAATAAAATAAACAAATGAGTAAAAATAAAAATAAAAGATAAAAGGCATCCAAATTGAAAAGGAAGCAGTAAAACTCACAATTTGAAGATGACATAATACTAGATACAGAAAAACCTAGAGACTTTACCAAAAAAACTGTTAGAACCAATAAATGAATTTAGTAAAGGTGCAGGATACAAAAGTCAATATACAAAAATATGCTGTGTTTCAGCATGCCTAATAATGAACTATAAGAAAGGGAAATTAAGAAAATAATCCGTTATAATTATATCAAAAAGAATAAAATATCTAGGAATAAATTTAACTAGAGGTAAAAGCCCTATATACTGAACATTGTAAGACACTGATAAAAGAAACTGAAGAAGATACAAATAAATGGAAAGATATTCTATGCCCAGGGACGGAGAGAATTCACATTATTAAAATGTCCATACTACCAAAGCAATCTGTACATGCAATGCAATCCCTGTCAAAATTTCTATGGCATTTTTCACAGAACTAGAACAAGTAGTTCTGAAATATGTATGAAATCACAAAAGACCCTGAATTGCCAAAGTAATCTTCAGAAAAAACAAAGCTGGTTTCAAACTATACAATAAAGTTATAGTAATCAAAAAATTATGGTACAGCATAAAAAAAGAGACACATAGATCAACGGAACAGAACAGAGAACCCCAGAAGTAAACCCACACATATATGATCAATTAATTAATGACAAAGGAGGCAAGAATATACAATGGAGAAAAGACAGTCTCTTTAATAAATGGTGTTGGGAAAACTGTACAACCAGATGCAAAAGAATGAAAGTAGACCACTATTTTATACCATTCATAAAAATGGTATAAATTTGAATGAATTAAAGACTTGACTGTAAGACCTGAAACCATTAAACTCCCAGAAGAAAACCTAGGTGGTAAGCTCCCTGACATTGGTCTTGGCAATATGGGTCCTTTTTTGGTTTTGCTTTTGGTTTTTGGATATAATTCCAAAGGCAAGGGGGGGAAAAAAGCAAAAATAAACAAATGGATTACATCAAAAGGAAAAGCTTCTGTGGTTGAAGTGGACAAAGGGACACGACTGTATGGTGATGGACAGTAAGTAGACTTATGGTGGTGATCACTTTGTAGAGTGTACAAATACCAAAGTATGATGCTGTACAACTGAAACACACCTAATGTCATACTCCAACTTCAGCTCAATTTTAAAAAGTGCATTTCCCCTGTGTAGAAATGAACCCTCTAAAGATATTTATTATTAGCTGCACTCTGGCTAAACACAAACAGCATTTGGTAATACAGTGGAGGTGAATCTCACCTTGTTTTTCAGCCCTGTGTGCATGACTAAGTGGAATAGCAAAGCCTCCTTCTCCTACAGAGTTGGAGCAGGGCGTCACAGGACTAAGGAGCAATGTATTTTTTATAATAAAATTGATTAAGGGCCTTCATTTATTCATTTGACAAATATATCTTGACAGGGTTATGTGTAAGATACTGTGTAAGTTACAAATCTGGGTCAGACATGGTGCCTGCCTTCAGGGAACCTGTAACTTAGAATTACAGAACAATTATACTAAATAATAGGAGCTAAAATATTCACCTAAGGATAAAACTAGTATTACACTTCAAAAATGCGGACAGAGAAACAGTAAGTTTGTCAGAATGTTCTTTTTATCTTGGATAAGAGAGTTATAAAAGTCTTTACAAATATAAATATTTTCCCATTGTTAAAAATTAAATACACATCAAATATTTAACAAGTGTCTCAAAGCTACTTCAATATCATACTCAACAAAGACTACTGTATATACTAATCTTTGTACATTAGGATATAAAACTCCCATGACCATCTTGGCAGCTCCAGAAAATCTAGCCTTAGGTTCCCAAGGTTATTTGAATTTACATTCATGGATACATGGATAATCAAATCAGATAACTGCAAAAGATAACTGATTTAAGTGAAAAATATTGTATCTTTAAAAGATCATCTTTATTTCTACTGACCTGATACTGTTTGCAAGCATTAAAAACATTCATGATAGGGGCACCTGGGTGACTCAGTTGGTTAAGCTTCTACCTTAGGCTCAGGTCATGATCTTTGGGTCCTGGTATCAAGCCTTGAGCCTGCAAGTCCCCAGCTTCCTGCTCAGTGGGGAGTCTGCTTCTCCTTCTCCCTCTGCTCCTAACCCCTGCTTGTTCTCTTTCTCTTTCTCTCTCAAATAAATAAATAAAATCTTTAAAAAAAAAATTCATGATAACATTTAGGAAATTCCATTTGAAAGCTATGTCCTTAATGATATTTGTTAAATGGTAAGCATTTAAACAGTGGAAAAATTAACATGGATGCTAATTTCATTATTTATTCTGAACCTGTTTGGGTGTAAAGTAAAATGCCTCCTTCCTCCATTTTAATGAAAGATGAGATGCTTATTAAAAACAACGACACCTCCAGCCTCCACCTAACAAACCTCAAGAACCGAATACCTCACACAACTGCTTTTGTGGAGGGCCTCATCTACCACCAACCTCCTCTTTATAATGCAAGTAGTTAAAATCATTAAAAATTCAGCATTTTATGTCATGAGCTATGGTGAGAAGGGAGGGTGATTGCACTGTGTGGACTGGAGGGGATGATTAGAATTTCGATGTCTCTCCATTACTGTTTCCTTAGCAAATCTCTGCACAGTGACACAGGCATCAAGTCTGCGTTTTTATTCTACGGCTGCGCCCTTGTTCCTGTCTTCAAAATTCTACTACAGCAAATCCTTATTTACTTTCTGGCAGAAACTAAAAATTAAAGATGTATAATGTGAAGATACAATCTTAGCTTCTCTTGCCCTGCAGGACTGGCAGTTCCTTCCCAAGTACAATTATGCTGGCAAATGCCGCTATTAACTCTGTGACGACAATGGACACTCCAGCTCCTTTGAAATTCTATAAAATAGTTGTCCTTAGATGGTGATAGAAAGGAAGGAATGAAGCAGGAACAACAAGAATTACTTTACATACTAATAATAACAATTTAGTTATCAAAACAGAACTGAACAACTGTGTCTTTATACTGTTCTTTTAAAAATTTAGCCTCCTAGGGTTCTAATAATCAGGGCCTATGGCTCAGGAATGCACGGTAGCACTCCGCTCAGTGCCTATATCCTCATTTCAAAGAGAATCATTCAAACCGACATCCACCCTGTCAAGAATCTCGACTTTGAGCTGCTAATGTAGAATAAAAATCAATATAAATTTTGATCATTTGATGAATATTTACTTCTTTCTTTAGTGTTTGGGGATTTAGAATTGAAAAGTGCTGAATCAAGTCATTTTATTTTTTTGTGTTTGTGCCAACACCAATTTACTACCCTCCAGAAAGTTCCTGAACAAGATGTCTCAGGTGGCATGCATGTTGGTTTTTCCTGTCAATCATAACTGCATGTCAGTAGGGAACCATAATCATTTCCCTTTCATACTCTTAGTGTTCCAAAAAGGAATATTTTCATTACTTTCCTGGAAAAGGTAAACTTTCTCATTTAGACACTATTGTGAGCCTGATGTCTGTTGTTTTTGGCATTCAGCTGAGCTTAAATTGATACGATCTATTAAAAGTTAAACACTTTATCTTGGGCTCAAAGGGTCATGCACAATAAATAGAGTTTATAAATGTATTCCTCTATAAGCAACATTCAGTATCAACCCCAAGACAAAGAGCTTTTACAGAAGCTTCCATCTTCCTCCATATGTTTTCTGAAAAATAACAAGCAAGTATCAACTGATTGCTCTAATCAGCAGAATGACTTTACAATAAAAATTTTACACTTTTATTTATAAATAAAACAAAAATACACAAGTGACTCTAAAAGGATATGGCAATTAAAATGTGACTCCACTGTAAGTTACTTACATGAGTCGAGCAGCATGCCACCATTTTTATTATGATACTTTGATATACATCTAACAAAAGCTTACTATTCTTGCAGGATGTTTCCATAGTGATTTTGAAAAGAATGGTCTTCCCCAATTTGAAAAAGACTAAACTAATTGAAAGCACCAAAAAGGTAAGCTATTCTCATTAAAAAAAAGAAAGAAAGAAAGAAAGAAGAGAAAAACGAGAAACTCACATATGACATAATAGCAGAATATTCAATATGAAGGAAACATATTTGATGGTTCCTTATAAATTAAATAAAAATGGCAGCAGCTGCCTCTCCCAAGGATGATATAGCCCTGGACAATCACTAGATTTTATGTAGACAGATGTTTTAAATAAAATAAGTATTTAGATTGCTAGATACCTTGCTATATATGAAGACAATTATAAGATGTCTTTGTTAAATTACATTTTTCATTTTTGTGAGGGGAAAAAAGAATTGTCCTGGAAACAGTACCGACAGGAAATGATTCTATATCTAAAACAGCTGGAGACTGTAACTAATATAAATTTACTTGAAAATAAAAATGCTGTGTGTCTCTGGAGACATGCAGTAACATGCCATAAAAACAGATGAGAACATAAAAGTATTTAAAAGGAGGGAAAATACATTGTATCTAGATATTATATCGAGATGTGATTCACTGATAAATGAGAAATATTTTAAGATGAATAAAAGAAAGAATCAGAAGAGTTATTTTAAAGCTTAAAATAAATATTTTATTTAAAACTAGATTTTTAGGGACTATCAAAATATTTTTCTAGGAAAAACCCTGTGCTTTTCAATATATTGGCTATTAATCAATTTACTAAAGTTACAATAAAAATGTAAAGGTAGATAATTGTGTTTAGTTAGGAAATTCTAATGGAAGCCAAGATGCTTACTCTGAGTAAGACAAGAACCTGAATATTGGATAAGAATATTCCATTACATTTCCAAGCCATATGTAACAAACTCCAGACAAAAGCTCCCATTATCAGGGCTCCTGGGTGGCTCAGTCGGTTAAATCAGTTAAGCATCCAGCTCTTGGTTTCAGCTCAGGTCATGATCTCAATGGTTTTGGGATTGAGCCCCGCCTTGGCTCGCAAGAAGTCTACACAAAGTTTCTCTTCCTCTGTCCCTCCCTCCACCCGCTCACAAGCTTGCGCTCTCTCTCTCTCTCTCTCAGATAAATAAATAAACCTTAAAAAAAAAAAAAAAGCTCCCGTTATCTTTGCCCATCTCCCCATCCTCTTTTGTTAGCTATTGAATTAAAAATATATCACTATATTAATTCATAGTAAATACTCACAGGCATTAACATTTTAACATGGTAGTCATCTCCAAGTTCATAAATTTCAATATTCTTCATTTACAGATTGAAATGCATAAATCTACAAAATAACTTTAAGAAAGACTATGGATGAAAATCTATTTTCACTGCATGGATGAGGAGAGCCTAAAAAAGACCCCCAAGCCTTGAATGTCTATCTCCCTCATCGATGCCTAAGGTTTACCCTGGTTCTATTCCTAGGGATCTGGGAATCAGGCAGGAGGAGATCATGTGAAGCTGGAATTTCCTATGGGGCTCCAAACTGCCCAGCCAGGGAAGATCACAGAGCCTTAGGAGTTAGCTTATGCATGTCAACCAAAAGGGAGACTCAACAGGAGGAAAGCGGAATGAGAAGAATAGAGACAGGAAAGAGCAAGGATAAAAAGCAAGCATGTAAATCAGTGTGAAGGATGGTTATCACAATCGTGCCCACAGAACACGAAATGAAATGTTCTTAAATAAAATCTTGACTTGAATAAAATTCTTTTGTAGGCTGAAGCTACAGTGTCCTCAAAAATGAAACTCCAGAAATCAAACTAAAATTCAAAACATATTTGCTAATAGACTGAATATTTGTGTCTCCTGCAAAATTCTTATGCAGGAGATCCCCAGGGTGATGGTATTGGGAGCTGGGGTCTTTGGCAGTTGATTGGGTCCTGAGCCCTCATGAATGGGACTAGAGCCCTTAAAAAGAGATTCCACAGAACTCCCTCCCCCTGCAGCCATGTAAGGTCACAGCGAACCAGGAAGTGGATTCTCAACAGATACTGAATCTACCAGCATCTTGATCTTGGAACTCCCAGCCTCCAGAACTGTGAGAAATAAATGTCTGTTGTTTATAAGTCACCCAGTCTAGGGTATTCTGTTATAGAAACCCAAACCAGCTAAGACAGTATCTAGTAATTCTTCCCTCCTTTCTACAAATTCCCCAAATATTAAGGAGATGCTGGGGATATTTTCTGGTGGATCTGTCTTTCTCTCCACAGGCACAAAACTCTGTTACAGTAATTCCCATACACTCATATCATCTTTATGACTACATAGATTGGTCATCATCACTGCTGCTTAGAGCTCATAAAGGTTGGCTTGTTGCTTAGTAGTTCCTGAAAATGCTCACTAGTTTACTGTTATTATATCTGGAGGAGACTGAAAAAAAAAATACAAATACATGTTTGTTTGTTTTTTTCCTCTCTAGTGACTTGATGCCTGTACAACAGGCATAGTGCTATTCTAAGTTAGGAAAGGTTAAACAAAATTATATCCCTCTGCTTTCCTCCTCACTTTTGCTTACCTCAATTGTGTCTTTTTCTGCTCTTTATTTTAGGATCAGAGTGAAAAAATTAACTACCACTATCTCCTAAGCCAAGAGATTAGTTATAGAAGGATTCCTAAACATTGCTCTGTCCACAACAGATTTCTTTTTGTTTATATTTAGATATAATTGACATACAACATTATATTAGTTTCAGGTATACAACATAATGATTTGATATTTGTATATACTGAAAAATGATCATCACAATAAATTTCATTAACATCTGTCACCACACACAGCTACAATTTTTTCTTTATGATTGAAACTTTTAAGATCTACTATCTTGGCAACTTTCAAATATAAAACATAACATTACTAACTGTAGTTAACATGCTGTGCATGATGTGTAAACTTTATATTGAATTATAAAATACAGATCGAAAAGCACCCAAATCTTAAGTGTATAGGTTGATAATTTTTGTAAATTTTTTTTTAAGATTTTATTTATTTATTTGAGAGAGAATGAGTGAGAGAAAGCATGAGAGAGGAGAAGGTCATAGGGAGAAGCAGACTCCCCAAGGAGCTGGGAGCCCGATGCGGGACTTGATCCCAGAAGTCTGGGATCACAACCTGAGCCAAAGGCAGCCACCCAACCAACTGAGCCACCCAAGCGCCCTTTTAAAAAAAAAAAAAAAAAAATTAAAGATTTTATTTACTTAGGTTGATGATTTTTTAAATAAACTGCACACACCCATGAAACCAACACCCAGTCAAGAACCAGACATGGCTAGAACCCTACAGCCCCAACACTCTTCCTCCCACAGCTCCCAAAGATAACCATGGTCTTAACACTTACCACCACAGACTAATTTGGCCTGTTTTTTGTATCTAAGTAAGTGGAATCACAAAGAATGTGCTCTTGTGTGCTTCGTGTTTTCACTCAAGATTCTCTCATGATGTATGCAGCTGTAATTCACTAATTCTCACTGCATGAATAGATTACGATTCATCCACTCAGCTATTGTTGGACATTTGGGTTGATTCTATCTTTTGGTAATTATAAGTAATGCTGCTCTGATAATTCTTAAACATGTCTTTTGGGGAGAATATGCTTGCATTTCTGTGGGGTATATAGCCAAGAGTGAAGGAGCACATTTCAAGAAATTGTTCCATTATTTTTTATATTTCCATTACTCTGTATTCCACCTCATATTGACAATGTTATGGTAGGTGTTAGATACTATGCTCAAAAGGGAAAGATCTGACTTCAGCCCCAATTGGTGATTATAGACATACCTCCCCTTGAATACCAGTCTACAGGGGCCTACCTTGTCTAGTCTTCACTGTCCATCACTCCTAGGCTGCTCTCATCCTTGCCCACTTATTCTAGCTATGCCAGGCTTCTTTCAGTTCCTTGAATGAGCCTAGCATCTTCCCACCACGAACACACCATTCCCTCTGCCAAGAATGTTCCTCCTTTCTTTTTCACATGGCTGTCACCTTGATATCTCCTTTAGGTCTCAGTTTAAATGTTACTTCTTTTCCTGATCATCTCATCTAAATCAGGTATCTCCTGTTATTCTCTCTCTCAGGTCTTATTTATTTTCTTCCTAATATTTACTATATCTTACAATTATATTTGACTGAATAACATTTTTTTTTTTTTTTTTGCTTTTTGCACGCTTGCTTTTTCTGATCCACATCCCACTGAAATGTAAATTCCAGAAAGGCAGCGACCTCATCATTTTTATTCATAATTGTATACCCAAAGCCCCAGGAAATTGTATAGTGAATGAATGAGTGAATGAATGAGTGAATGAATGGGTTGTTGAGAGTAGGTTCATGAACAATCTCAGCAGGAGGCCAGAGAAAGAGGTGATGTCCTAGGAGAAAGCAGAGATCTTTGGCAAGTGCTGGCAAACACCTCAAGTTGCCAATCTGAGAGGTAGAATATGAATGGTGGCATTCAAAAGACTTCCTGAGCTGGGGCTTTGACAAAAGTCTCCTGAGATTCTTTCAGCTTAAGACATTGATTGGGGTTGTCTATGAATTGCAAACAGGAAAATTCCTGGTGGCTATTAAGCCTACACATTTCAATGTGAACTGATAACGTTTAATTTTAGCAGGTCTCTATGACACTTTAACTCTGGAGATAAAAGACCCAGTTGAGTTCAGACATGGGGAAAATAGATCACATTCCAGGCCACCATGGGAAGCAGAGTTTTTAAAGTCATAGTAGGGAAGAACAGTTGAACAACCTATAACAGGATAGGAAAGTTCAAATCACAAGGAACCAAGAGAAAATGATAACGCTTAAAAAATGGTCAGACTTGCTAAGATGAGTTTGCAAATCCCAAACCCATCTAATTAGGCTGTCAATTATCAGAGGGGAGAGGGATGGAGCAATTTACCTCTTGAAGTGCCAAGAATTCTTTTTTTTTTTTTTATTTCATTTCTTCCATTTAGGATGGAAGTCTGAAATATCCAGAACAGATTCTGTGGATGAGTGTCAAGATATAAATGCCAATTATAATGCAATTATCCTTGCAGGTAGCGTTGGAGCTGCTCTTCGTCACACAGAATAGCTTTAGGCCCAGTGATTTTTTGGAGTTATTGCTCTTCATTCAACAATATATGTCCTCTACTGTATCCAGGCTAGAAGAATTACTCCTTGCAATTCTTGACGTGACAGCCTCTAGTAGCTTGTCTTATCTTTCACATGATAAGTTAAATTAGCCTGGGAAACTACACCATGAAAGTTGTCGTTAAGTACCAAAAACAACAGGTAAGTAGCCTCAAAGTAAGAACATAAGGAGGCTCATTTCAGTAGGAGCTTCTAGGCTCTGAATTTTCAGCAGCAATTTGGTAGTTCAGGTATTTCACTCAGGTGCTATAGCTTATACAATAAAAGCTGACCATGTAAGTTACTATCTGGGGGTATAAAGATCAACATTTTGAGGAAGAACCAAGAAGGAAGGAGTTCTGTGCTTGGGAGGAGGATATGTAAACTGCATGGGCTTTTCATAGTTATGGGCAATTGAACCAATTCTTCTTAGGAAGCGACATTAACATTTTTTGGTGATCTGCTATTGCATGTAAGATACATCACAGGAGGAACTAGTGCCCTTGTATTTGAGTCATTACACCCCTTACAAGCCAGCTTGTTCGACATCCAACTGGTGGTATGATTACCTTTCCCCTCTGATGGCCTACATGAGAAAAGGCCTCTCTGCGAAGTTTCCTATGGCACATCTGTTCAGGTTTAAAATTCGAATAATAACAATAAAGAACAAAAGCCTTTTTGTGGCTGCCACACTGTTCCTAAGTGGATCCCAGTCCTCCTTTCAACTGACCCTCTTTGACTTCCTTTTCTGACAAATAGCGAATCCTACTTATACTCACATTAGACGGAACCATGTCTCCCAGGCACCAACCATGTCTCCCAGGCCACCTCTGCTTCCAAGGCTTTACTCCATCTCTGCAACTCCACATCCCACACATTCCAACTGGTCCAAAAACCTTTCCCTCACCTGAATTTCCTCAACATATGATATGCTCCTCTGTTATCAAACACGTATCTCTTCCCACCGTTAGATAGTCATGATTCCTCCATCCTATTAGATTCAAAGCTCCCAAGAGCCGGATTTATTTTGATATTGCAGGTTCCTGACACATGGCAGATACTTAGTAAGTACTTGCTCAATGAATGAATGAGGCAAAAAGACAGTCTGGTATAGCTTGTCTCTTTATAAAAATAGCTGAACATATCACTTTAAAAACCCCTTTATAAATCTGGAGCAGGAAAAGAATAAAGTAAGCCTGCGACATCCTGTGCCAAGAAGCAAAGAAGCATTCATTGACCAATGGTATCTCTCAGAAGGACAGAGGAGCCATCAAGATGAGGTTCCTTTTTGGCAAATTTGGGACAATCTAAGCAACCTAAGAAGAATCATTCTAATTGATTATAGCATATTGAATAAATAAAATCAATCTGTAATTATATTCAAAAGAGAGAATTTTTAAAAAAGTCTCCCTGGTGAAGGTGACTATTACAGCAATTCCTCACCCCAAAACTCGGTGAGTAAGGAGGAAAAACGAGGAATTTCACTTGCTTTTTAAAAGAATTGTAGGAGCACCTAGGTGGCTCAGTTGGCTAAGCATCTGCCTTTGGCTCAGGCCATGATCCTAGGGTCCTGGGATAGAGCCCAGCATTGGAATCCCTGCTCAGCAGGGAGTCTGGTTCTCCCTTTCCCTCTGGCCCCTGCCATTGCCCCCGACCTCCGCTCATGTTCTCTCTCAAATAAATAAACAAAAATCTTAAAAAATACATTAAAAAATAAAAGAGGAACTGTAGTTTATCCAAAGTTAAAGAGGAAGCTTTGTAAAAGAATAACACCAGGTAAAAATGTGAAAGAAATAACAGAATTAGAAAACTACCACCTTACAAACCCCAAAGAAATAATTGATTCCAGAAAGAACTGTCCATGGCTTCTAAAACCATCAAGCAAACTCTTAATGGTGAGTGGAATATTCACATGATGTCAAAGCACTACCCTCCAGATTGTCTGCTAATCACAAGGGAAATCTCTCTGTGAAGGTATGTAAGCTGTCACCACTTTAGCATCACCAATAATGGACAAACTGACTTGATGAGATGCCACAGAACGTATACTTGCCAAAAATGTTTAACCTTATTCTGAGCAAGCTTTCGGACGAACTTACAGTATACAGGAAATAGAGGAGGAAGTTACAAGACACCATGAGGAAACAATCAGACAAATCTAGAACATAAAACATTTCACATGGTGATTCACCTGTGTCTTCACTTTGGTATTTAAAGACTGCTGGGACTTTAGTTTGAGTAAAGCTCTGAGACAGACACAAACATGTGGGAATAAAAGATGACAGAAAGAACAAAGTCATTTTTATATTGGCATTAAATGCACTACTGTCTTCAATATCTTTCTTTGCAGCTTTTTAAAAATGGTAAATATCTTGCTTTTAGTCAGAATTCTATACCCAAAAAGAAACTCTCCACCATTTTATTGGACATGTGAAAGGAACTATAAGATTTTATTTTTACATAATTAGATATATATTTTATAGTTCAATCCCAAATAATCTATTTTCCTTGAAACGAGTATTGATTTTGTTATTTGACTCAGTCTGCATATTAACAGGTTAAGTGGATGTGGTGACCCTGAGTTCACTATCTTTCACCTGTTAGCTCACAATTCACTGGGTACCTGAGGAAATGCTTCCATCATCATGGAAGAATGGGATATTGATACTTTCTGATAATAAATTACATCTATACCTTTACAGATTATGCAATTTCACATACATTTTCTCATTTGATAATTATAATAATCTTATGCTGTGCTTGAGTAGATCTGATATTATTATTATTATTTTTTTAAGATTTTATTTATTAATTTGACAGAGAGAAATCACAAGTAGATGGAGAGGCAGCCAGAGAGAGAGAGAGGGAAGCAGGCTCCCTGCTGAGCAGAGAGCCCAATATGGGACTCGATCCCAGGACCCTGAGATCATGACCTGAGCCGAAGGCAGCGGCTTAACCCACTGAGCCACCCAGGCGCCCCTAGATCTGATATTATTATCCGCACTGAACAGAGGCAGAAGCCAAAGATCCAAAAAAATTAGCTTGTCCAAAATCACATAGTTAATAAAAGGAAGAGCCAGGGGTTTTTGGCTCCAAGTCCAGAACTGCTTCTCCTGCTCATCTCAAGTAACCGCTCTAGACACAGTCCCGCAACCATGATTTCCAATCCCCAACCGGCTCCCTGAAAAAGGCAGCTAAACTAGCTGGACTATGGCTCGAAGTCCCTGTGTGAACTATACACATCAGTCATGTTCCTGCAAGGCTCAATATACCTTGTCCTGTGATTCTTGGACTCAGTCAAAACAAAAGAAAACAGAAACAACAACAACAAAGCCCCCTCTGCTCCTTCACCTCTCCAAATGATACTGATTGTGAAACTTTCACGGCTGTGTACCACCACCATGTACTCCTTCTCCACATACCCTAATTATCCCCTTGCTCTGGTCCAGCTCACTGCTCCGCCATCTTGTCACTCCATCCCTTCATATGTCCAAGGTGTGATGAGCAATGCCACCTCACTGTAAGGATCTTTTTCTTGGCCATTCTGTGGCTGGTTCCCACAATCACTGATTGATAATTTGTTACAATTATCATGATGTGTTAATATGAAGGGCTCACAGGGGTCCTGTGGTAACAGAAATTTCGGGCTGGGGTTGCAGGATATGTTGAGCCCTTGACTTCTGTGCATTCAGTTTGTTGCCCTGCCTTTCCTTTCTGGAGACATTCTACCTGTTCCCCTCTGACCTCCTTCTCCCCGAACCGCCTCTCTAGGGCTTTTGTTTATGTGCCATCCGGACTCAGCTAGACTTGCTCAACTCTTCCCCCTCCCAGCTCCAGCTCCTCGCTCCCTCACCCCCCCCCCACCTCCCACTTCTCCCTCTGTAGTTGGATTCCACCTAGCCCTCTGCTCACAGCAACCTGCCTTTTCTAAATAGGACATGTGCGCCCTATATGTTTGGAAAGTAAGGTGGTCAGATCCTGCTTAGAGCAAATTTTTCCATTCCTTGTTTTCATTTATTTACTTGTTTGAGCCTGGATCCCAAGGGCAAAACAAACATTTAGTCCGGCGGATAAAGGGGAAGCCGGACAAGGGAACACGGACCCAAGATTTATTGAAAGGCTATACTTTGAACAGTCTGGTTTAATCTTCTAAGTGATCTGGACAGCAACTGGTAAATTCACGGGTTCCCTGGAACCTACTCAGATTTCTCTTTCCTTTCCAACACCTGTAGGCTTGCATATTCCAACACAGGCTTCGTGGGGGCAACTAAGGGTTTGTCTGGTAACCTGTGAGATAATCTGCCCTAACGTCATAGCAGGCATCAGTGGCCTTTGTCTCCTCAAATTCTACCTCGCAGCCCCCTAGGGAATGCTGTCCTCACTGTTCCTGTTCTATCAAGAATAATAAGTTCCCAGAATGAAATGTCACTCTGTATATGGTGAGTCCCGACAGAGAGGTTATGAAAAGTTCGGTGATCCTTGTCAGAAAGTGGGGAGCCAGGAAGGAGACATAGACAGTCAAGGACAAATGGCTGAAGTGGGTAAAAAAATGAAGAAATATAGAGGCAGAAATGGCCAAAAAGCCTTTTATATTTCATCTAGGTTCCAGGAAAGTCATGAGATAGTAAATCAAAAAAGAGAAATGGCGAATAGAGTCATTAAGTAGTCCAGCTTCCTCATTCCTGTTTAATTAGTGTTTCCATATTCTCCATGAACACCTAACCTTTCCATAGACCCTCAAAATCCTACATTTTAAATATTATTCATAATTTGGTGATGAATCAAACTTCTTCCTAAGGTGGACTCCAGGTCCACTGTGAGCCTCACAGACACCTTTAAAATGTGTTTTCTTATTTGACACTTGGGGGAAAGCAAATTAATTTTTTAATAGTTTTTTCTGTAATCTTTTCACCAGGCTCTATAGTCACTGATTTGCAAAATTCCCTCAAATCCCTGAACCTGAGCGTAGTGCTCCAGCCAGCTCCTTTCTCCCACCATCAAAACACTGAAGTTTCTTTCCAAGCTTTTTGAGTGATTGCCTCACAATTAGGAAATGCCCAGCACACCCATTAGGTTGTCACTTCCTACCAGATGTTTTCCAGCTGTTCCCAGTGTCTTTCTGCTAATGCTCTGCCATCTGCCACTTTAATGGTACCACAATGGGGAATGGATGCTTTGGTGACTTTGTTCTCTGAGTTGTAAAGACCTGGCCCATTGCCTCAACCTGGGAAAATCTGATCTGCATACTTGTCCTATTTTTCCAGCTAGTTGTTGCATTTATTCCACCTACTATCTAACCAACATGGAACCCGTTGTGACACAAAGTATGGGAGCTCTCACTTTCACATCTAAGTCTGCATTGCTCTTCATTAATGGACACATTCACATCTCATTTCTAGTAATCATATGTCCTACTATGTCTAGTAATCATCTGTCCTGTCCATCAGGACGATGGCTGACATATTCCTGCTCAATCAATACGATTCCCTTCTACCTAAAAAAAAAAAAAATTTTTTTTAATCAGCATGCCAATAGCATATCAGGATAGTAAACGGTGCCTTTTATGTAACCTTGTCGGTTTTACCTTACATGTGGAAATCTTATGCTCATTTGATATTCTCCACAGTTGAATAAAGACAAATCTGGGCCCACTAAGATCGATAGTCAGAGTCAAAGTTTGCCAAGGAACACCACTAACTGGCACTTATTTCCAGGAGCTGCAGATCAGTGTGTGATCTATTCATGTACACTTATTGAGGAGATTATTGCTTCCGCTATTATGTAGAGTAATGGAAGCTATTTTTTCTGAAACTGTGATTATACTAGATGTCAAAAAGGTTAGCACCATTAGCTCATAATCCTTTCCAAAGACCCAATAGAAATAGTTGTTACTGGGTGTTCAGTAAACATAACAGTAAGTTCAGGGGAACCGATAAGCATACTAATTACAATGTATCTGTTTCCAGTCATCTATTTATATTTTTAATTCATTTTTTTTAAGATTTGGGTCCACCACTTGACCTCCCCACACATTATCTTCTAAGATAAAACAAACCTATGGCTCTCTTAAATGGATAGATTAAAGTACTTGTGCTTATGATCACAAGTTAACATTGCGAAATGGTCAGTCACGCTCTAAACATGGTCAGTGCGAAATGGTCAGTCTCGCTCTAAACATGGTCAGTGCGAAATGGTCAGTCACGCTCTAAACATGGGACTGAAAGAAGATATTAACATCATCCGTGTCAGCATAAACACACGTCGTCTGGTCTCATAAACTGACCATTTTATCTTGAACAAGTAGCCTCTTCCCCATTTCAGTTCATAGTTAAGTGAAATTAACAAAAGCATCACTCTTTACCTTGATAAAGAAAAAGAAAAATCCCCAATAGCACCTTCCTGCTTTACTTAAAGCAGTCATAAATGTAGCTGGCAGTGGTGCAACTGTCATGTGCTAAAAATAAAAGGTGCATTTATGTCTGCTTTGTCAATAAACGTATTTAGTTGCTTTGCAAACAACCAAAGAATGCCTTCAACTTAGCAAAAAAGGCTGGCTTCTTCTCAGGTGTGCTGGCCCTTGGAAGGGAGGAAGATAAGGCCTTTAAGAAGCTACTGCTTAGCAAGGGACACAGACTGTAACAAGCAATTTTAATACAAGGCGGAATGGGGTAAAAGAAGAGCAACAAACAGGTGTTGGTAGTATCCTGGGAATTAGAAAATACTTCATGGAAGAGGTGTTGTTTTCACTGGGTCCTGGTGGGTGAACAGAATTGGACCAGTAGACAAGAAATAAATACAGTTAGGCTGAAAAAAGAGTCTCTATAAATTCACCCACCAAGCTCCACCATACTTTATATAATCACTGATATTTTGCACCCCTAAGAGCGTTATTTAAGTTTTCAATGCAGTTAATTGAAACCCTACTAGATGCAAATCAAAAGTTTCAGCCTTAATTGAGATATTTTGAAAATTGAACCCATTGCTTCAGGCAGGTGCTACATGAGATTCCATTAATATAGGTAATTAACATTAGCCTCTGCTTTAATTAACATGCACACTTTAATTAGCAAAGCATTAACCAACATTAAAAAATCTGATCTTCATGCATCACAAAAAACTGCAAAGTTATGACTACTATGTTATTTTTCTCCAAGGTTGTAAATCATAAAACAGTGATCAGTTTTGAAGTACAGACCAAATTAAAAATATTAAACAGGGAGATACATACAATATGAGTGAAAACTCTGTCAAAATGAAAAAAAAAGTCCTTTAGAAAATACAGAGCCAAAAGCTTTCACATTTTAAAAGATGAGCTACATTATAATCTTTCAGTGATCATTTGGAGGGTAGACTTTGACTTTTAAAAAACCCCGTAGATTGTCACCTTTCCTTTTTTTTATTATTAATTAATTATTTATTCGAGAGAGAGCATGCACATTCACAAGTCAGGGAAAGGCAGAGGGAGAGGGAGAGAATCTCAAGCAGACCCCATGCTGAGCACAGAGCCTGACTCAGGGTTCCATCTCAGGACCCTGAGATCACGACCTGAGCAGAAATCAAGAGTTGGATGCCTAACCGACTGAGCCACTTCGGCACCCCTGGCACCTTCCTTATATGTAAAAAATAAATGACTATAAAATAGTTAACATTACCAATGTGACTACCTATTGCCTAATCTCTTATCCTTCCCAGAGACTACTGTGTATAAGGCGGTATTTTAGACACAGAGAAACCCAAGTGACCATGGTAAAAAGTGTCCCTCATGAGTTTACATTTGAATCTGAAACTGAAAATACCAGAAACCACAGCCATTGTGGCAAATGTTGGCACAATGAGAAAAGAGCTAGCAGGTTGCATTCATAGATTTGTAGGCTCATTTGCTGTGTTAAGCAGTTATTACCATCGAAACTGCCTGCTCCCAGTGACTTTAAAAAGAGCTGGGCTTTTCTCCTGTTCCCACCATTGACCCCTTCAGCATAGCCTACCACAGGATCAGCATGTTATCAGTGTCTTTACTCTCTGAACTCCTTTTTAGCTGACAAATTAGGAAATGAGTATTTCTTGGATTTGCAAAGCCATTCTCCAAGCTGTTACACTGAATTCCTTGGCCCTTTCTCCTGTGGCAAATCAGGTTCTGGGCTCTTGAAAGACCACGTGGGAACATTCTTCCTGGATCAGTGCTGAGGGCAGGGCCCTGAAAACTCATGCAATTTTTTTGTTGAAATGCATGTGAGCCTTTCTGAAGTTATTCCTCTATTCCAGAGATTATATTATGATAAAATTCCTTCTGCAGGGTTGCCATATATCAGTATTATCCACATTCTGCCCATTAAATTCACTTGGGCTCTTAGGGAAGTTCCAGGAGGAGAAGCCCCGAATGCTGAGTAAGAAATGTGCGAACAACCCTCACAAATATCCCTTCTGGTGCTAAGTTCCGAGGATCTTCCTTAGAGAAGGCATTCAGAGATGCCAGAGTAGACCCACAGCATCAAGAACTGAGCCATTTGTTTAACTGCGTATAAATATTTAAGACAAGTGAGTTTGCTCGCCAGTAAATTGATTTATTCTCCTTCACTCTAGATAATGTTTCTCAGACCATAGCTTTACAATCATCTGTGGATTCACTGAAATGCAGATTTCAAGGCCCAACGAGCATCAAAGGTATCCTAGTTTCTGGGGCAGGGTCAGCTTTAACCACCACTCCCAGGTGATGTTCACTCAGAGTCAATCAGAAGAATCTCTAAGAAAAAGAAACCAGTTCCCTTTTCTCCTACTTATCACATTACAGAAATGGTCATAAAAATAAACAAAATATTCCACACCTAATCTCATAGCTTCTGGACAGATTAATATAAGAGAAAAAAATTTTGAAGGGGAGATTGATTTATTAAAGTCAATTTTGATAATTAGCAAAATTTGATAGGCAGATAATAAAAGTCACATAAAAAATAGAAAGATTTATGTTCACTTTGAATATATTTTTATAGTCATCTCTGCTATAACTATTACTTCATAAACACATTTAAGTATGGAGTTTTCAAACACATTTCTTTAAAAAAAAATCAACTTAAAAGACAAAACAAAACCAAAATCAAAAATCCAAGTTAGTTCTGCTGGTATGCTACTTTTATTACTTTTACCTCACCAGTAGATGGCTAAATCTTTATCATATTTCATGTCAACCACCTCTTTATCATTTTTACTGAAATAACTAAAAGAGAGAGACTTATCTTGAGAGAAACAGACAGATTTATCTTAAAAGAGACATATTTAAGATATATTGACTTTCCTTAGATTTCTGATTGTATTCCCCATATCATGATCACCATAAATCTGGAAAAATATAGTCCAACTCACCTACCTACACAAAAAGGTTAGGCTGGCAAAAAAGGTTTTCTTCAGTCTGATTCTAGTCTACTTTGCCAATCTGACCTCCCATTACTTTCCACACAACCTGCTTCCCTAGACCATTGTCTACTCATTACTGGTCCCAAAACAGGAGCTTCGTACCCCTGTGTCTTTGTAAGCAACATTTCTCTTCATCAAACACCTTCTCTAGTCTATTCTCTTACTTACATAAACCCAAAAAGTCCTCCAAGAGACACCATAAATACCAGTTCCCCAGTTCCAACCTTCATGCTTCTATTCTTCCACTATGTGTCATAGACCACCTTGCACTGGTAATGATCTATCTGTTCAGGTATGTGAGCCTTAATTTCCTAACAAAATCATTATCTCTTTAAAGTCAAGGAATCTCCCAGAGCCCATAAAACCCTGCCTCACACATCGGAATTACCCAAAAACTTGATATCGACATTTTTTTTTATTTATTTGACAGAGAGATCACAAGCAGGCAGAGAGGCAGGCAGAGAGAGAGGAGGAAGCAGGCTCCCTGCTGAGCAGAGAGCCCAATGTGGGGCTCGATCCCAGGGACCCTGAGATCATGACCTGAGCCGAAGGCAGCGGCCCAACCCACTGAGCCACCCAGGTGCCCCTTGATATCGACATTTTAAAAGATTTATAACAAACAGGTGAGGGGCGGTGAGGGGGGAGAGCGTGGAGTGGGGAGTGGATTAGGTGAAGGTGGTACAAAGGTATGAACTTCCAGTTACAAGATAAATATGTCCCAGGGATGTAATGTTCAACAGAATGACTGTAGCTAATACTGCTCTACTGTATATCTGAAATCTGCTAAAGAAGTGAGTCTGAAAAGTTCTCATTACGAAGAAAAAAATTTATTAACTATGTGAGGTGATGGATGTTAACTAATCTTACTGTGGTAATCATTTTGCATGCACACACACACACATGTATAATTATGTTATACACCTTAAACTTGTACAATGTGACATGCCAATTACATCTCAATAAAACTGGGGAGAAAAAGGATGGCTTAAAAATCAAAGCAAAGGGTGCCTGGGTGGCTCAGTGGGTTAAAGCCTCTGCCTTCAGCTCAGGTCCTGATCCCAGGGTCCTGGAATCGAGCCCCGTATCAGGCCCTCTGCTTGGCGGGGAGCCTGTTTCCCCCTCTCTTTCTGATTCCCTCTCTGCCTGCTTGTGATCTCTCTCTGTCAAATAAATATGTAAAATCTTAAAAAATAAAATAAAATAAATCAAATCAAATCAATCAATCAATAAAAGATTTACTAAAAGATCCAGTGATGAATTGTGTGAGTATGCCTATAGGGCTTTTAAAATCCTATGTTACCTTGTATTTATCCCCCACACACTTCCAAATGATTGAAAATTACTTTGGGGAACAATTTTTCTGCCCGTTTTTCATTTTTCCTTCCCCTTCTCTTTCTTCTTCTGTCCTCTATTTTCCCTTCCCCTCAAAAATGAACAATATTGGAATAAATAGGAGTTATCTATTGGATTGAATAGTATAATCAGGGTAGAAGGTAATTGAGAAAAAAGAAAGGATGATAATCTCCCCCAATTACAACCAATTCACTCTTTCGCTCTGTCTCACTCTCTTTCTCTATTCCTTCTCAGAAATAGAATCTAACATTGTTAGGATAAAGAGCATGTGATCCTGTGGCAAAACATAGCAGAATCAGTGGGATACTTTGGCGCATCAAGGAATTTGTAGAGATCTTCTAAAAATCAAACAGAACCATATGTGAGTGGTTTATAATGTATGAAATAAATTGAAACTTGAATTCTGTACTTAATTGAACATTAAATAGTAAATGTTATGATAAAAGCATAATGATTTTATGCTTACTAATTCATAAAATATTTTATTACAAAAGGGTCTTTATATCTTAATTCAAATTAAATTATTCAAATAAAACTCATTTTTCTGATGAGATAGTAATCTCTGCCACAGTCAACTATTTCTTAATCTGCTACATATTCATGCTTTTCCTGATAGTTATTTCTCTTTCAATAATCAATTTTACCCATTGACACACTGTTTCTATTGATAAATTTTTTTGAATTCAACTCCTCATTTTGTACTTTCCTCACCAAAATATTTTACAACCAAAAGTTAAGTGTAAAACAAGAGATTGCAAATCCTATATACATCATTTTGTGAGTTTACAGAAGTGCTTGGAATATGATTCTTCTGTATCCTTTACATATTTTATAAAAATAGCTATTTAATATTTTTAATTGTGTATAAAGTATCATCCCAGAAGGCTATCAGAGGAATATATCTCATTCTTAACTAATTAGCCCCCAGAATGGTGTTTTATTTCAGTTTAATTGGTTTGTTCCATTTGTGATTGGGTTCCTCTCAGTTCACTTTCTCATAGAGGAGAAAATTCTCATTTTAGTCAATGCTGCTTCATTCCATCACAGAACATCCCCTAAAGGAGCCCTTAGGGTATGAAAAATATGCTGTGGGACTGTGGCAGGAAAAGAGACCCCAAATGTCAGTGGTACAGGCTTCAGAGCCCAACTCTTGTGAAACTAGAGTTTGTAATGGCCTCACAAATTCCCCCAGTCGCTTGCAAACGACATACCAATACTAAATTGAGCATGACATTTTTTGAAAGAGGAAATTACATAGCAGATATATAGCTGCTAAAAATTATGGGCATTTTATAGGGCAAAATCTGATTTTTAATAATGATCTGAAATAATGACTTTAAGTTTGAGCAATTAGCAAGAGTTTAAGGTACAATGGTTTCAAATTAGACTTTTGCACATGGCAGAAGAGCCCAAATGGTCCAAGACAGGGGTCTTCTGATTTGCTACTATGAGTCTGCACAGGTTTTTAATAGGCAGAAGCCAGAAACCGTCAATCATTCGATTTGCATGAACACAAAATGGTAGAAATCAATTATTATGTTTTTCTGTTGAACATGCTAATTCATGACTATAAACAAAATGAGGCAATACTTTGTTTGCTCTAGTTTTGCTAACACAGAGACCACAGAAAGTAAACAAATACAAACCTGCTACTTAACAGTTTCTTCATATTCTTTGAGATAAATATAATTATACCCACTTTACAGACGAGGAAATTGGTACACAAATCTTATTTATAGATTAATAAAAGGAGAAGGAAAGAAAAAGAGCCAAATAGAATAACTAAACTTTCAATGGTAGAATACCTAAATGGAGGCCAGATATGTACCAATTAATACAGTGACTCTCTGCACTTTAAATGTTAGAACACATAATGCTGCATGGGACAAAATCAGTGAAGGATTTCAAAGTTTGAGAGGTGTGCATTCAGAAAGAGGAATGGGGAGAAAATACCAAGTGAGGAGAAAGGTAAACAAGTTCAGAGCAGAGCAGTTGAGTTTTAGCTTGAATGGAGAGTAGTTTTCCTGACTGGAAATGAAAAATTAATTTGGTGTGATGGCTGGAAGTATCTTTAAGGAAAAGGTAAAATAACTTGGATTTGATGCAACAGGGAATGATTATAATGCATGGAATTTCCTTCTAGGAAAACTTTCTGTGTTTTATAAGGATCAGAAGGCAAAAGAATGCTGAAAAATAATCCAGCTCCATGATATTCTGGGTTTCTAAGAGAAGGAAAGACAATCAGGTAAGAGGCTGGTGGAGTCATCTAGACATAAACAGATTAAGTCCTAGGCTACTGGAACAGCTGGGGAAATAGAAAAGTATGATTCCAAAAGGCCTTGTCAAGGAAGATTCAGAAGAAGTTGGTGGCTGATGGTTCCCATTTGAGAAATAAAGAGATAAGAAGAGAACAAATGGCTTCTGGTATCTATTGCTAAAGGCAGTACTGGCAGGGTAATGACAGAAAAGGTAGAAAAGGTTAAGAGCTACATTTAGTTATTACAGAACACTTTAGGTATCAACACCATAAAAAGCTGGCAATCTTCTCTAGGCAGTTGAAGATGCAACTATAGGATGAAAAGTGGATGAAGGCTGAACTGGAAAGGTACATCTTCTGGCAGTGGTGAAAATCATCATCAGTGATGAGACTCCTAAAAGAATATGTATATAGAAAGATTTAGAATGGATGGATTTTGAAGATATTCAAAGGTGGGAGGATAAAGGGTGGTCAAAAAACAACAAATCTAAGATATAAGGGACCAAAGGGAATTGTAACAATTTGTTGTTTATGATCTCTATAGGAACTAGATCTTCCACAGTCCATGAAGCTGCAACTGACCCCACACAGAGACAAACTCTATTATCTGTAACATTTAGATACCACACCACCACCATTCAACCAAGAGTGATGAATCCATTAAACCCATGATCCTTGGCTGCCAGGGGACAAACAATAGAATAGGCATGTTCTATTAAAAAGTGGCTGGAAATGTGGAGGAATGGACAAGGCAGACACTGCATAAATGTGGGCACCTGGAACCCAAGGCAGGGGCCGTTGAAATATGTGAAAGGTCAGATAGGGGCTACTGAGGCAAATTCCTATGACTGGTCAGTATGAAGAGCATCACATAACTTATATGAGAGCCAAAGCTCTCTGTGTCTTCATAGGGTTATCTCTAGCTGTTTCCATGTATTAAAGTTAAAATAATTAAGTATCATGGATAATTTGTCCTTTAATATGCCTCAATTCATGGCTTAGAACAAGCATTATTTGCCATCTTCTTTGGTAAGTCACAAGGATTATATTTTAAAGACTATGAAATAGAGGAAAGAGAGTTCTTGGAAGTACCCAGCCTAAACCAGCCTTCCTAATAGTTTTTGCTATTTTCTTTAAGTACTAAAATATCTAAGAACAGTCTGGTGTATTAAAAAATGGGCCCAACAAGACTGCTTTTGCTATCATTGTACCTTCATGGGGAACCCTGGTTCGATTTAACATATTTGAGTTGGTAATGGATTTCTGTTTTAAGTGACACAGATTTTTGTAAATTAATTGTACTCAGCATTCAGAAGTTAGACTGGATACTGGAATGTCTTTAAAAGGCAAACTTCTGGGGCACCTGGCTGGTGTAGTCAGAAGAGTATGCAGTTCTTAAACTTAGGGTTGTGAGTTCGGGCCTTACGTTGGATGTACAGATTATTAAGAAAAATAAATAAACCTAAAAAAAAAAAAAAAAAGGCAGGGGCACCTGGTGGCTCAGTTAGTTAAGTGTCTGACTTGATTCTGACTCAAGTTGTGATCTCAGGGTCATGAGATTCAATCCCACATCAGGCTCTGCACTCAGTGTGGAGTCTGCTTGGGATTCTCTCCCTCGCTCTCCCTCTGCCCCTCAATCTCCTGCTTGTGCTCCCTCTCTCCCACTCTCACTCTCTCAAGTAAACAAATAAATATATTTTTTAAGATTTTATTTATTTGACACAGAGAGAGAGAGAGCACAACAGGGAGAGTGGCGGGGAGAGGAAGAAGGAGAAGCAGGCTTTCCATTAATATATATCTGAGAAATATATGATATACATATATATGTATTTATAGATATCATATATATGTATGTATATCATATATGTATGTATGTATCTGATATACACACATATATATGTATAAATATATTTTTTTAAAGGCAAGCTACTATAAGGTATACTGGGCTCCTCGCACAGTACAAAGCTAAGGTGCCACAAGATGAAATACTGCAGAGTAAATTTCATATACTTGTCTGCATTATACATGACTAACATTAAGGGAGTTTCATTTTAGAAAAGAAGAATAAGACCTCAGTAACAAGCTACCTTTTTAACTCTGACATTTATGGCTATGAGACAAACCCAAATCTACAAAATTACAATAAAACCCCAAACTCTAGATAATTAATTCAACATCTGTGTTAAAGAAAAAAAGAACAAGAGCCTTTCTTAAGTTCCATTTTTAAAATTGATCTATACAGAATGTGAGCCCCATGAGCTACTTAGAGAAACCTGGTTTCTCCAACAAAGACAAGGAACTTCTCTCTGCAACATACTTCCTGCCCTCCCTTCATTTGTTAAACCAACTTAAAATCATTTACCAAATCAATCTGCAAATCTAGCTTAGTGACCAACCAGCTCTTACTTTTTAATATTATTTTTATAAAATCCAGGTCACCTCAAAAAGGGGTTATATAAAATTAACTATAAATTATTTAAAGTGATTTGTTTACTATTGCATATTTGTTCCATATGTGCATACTAAATTTTCAGACTGCTGAAATTTATATTTAATTAATTCCTATTTACTAAAAAAGAAGAAATAATGTATAAGACTTGCTGTAAAAAAAAAAGTCCAAATGTCTCTTTATATGTGATAAACATAAAATAAAAATAAAATTACATTGAAATCTATTGTAGCCTTTTAGTTCATGCCCTAGAAATATAAAGATATTTGCAGAAATTTAATGAAAACTTTGCAGCACAATTAAATGTAAAATAAGTTTTCACATGCATTTCTCCTGCCAATTGGCATACATAATAGAAAAATGGTAGAGAATAGGTTAAACAGTCTAAAAGGATTTTAACCTTAAATTTGACAGAAGTTAAATGGCTGTGACATTGGGTTCTTCTGCTTTATTCCAGCTAGTAATCCACCCTCAAAGTTCCTGTCAGGTAAATGACCTTGTATTTCATTAACTGATAATTAAATGGATTTATTCCACTAACGGTTTTAATTAAAATGCTAGAAATATTGATTACCCCTCTCATCCTTATTCCCCCAGATGAAAAAAAGGTTTTAGGAATGTTTATTTAGAGAAGACAGAGAATTAAATTAGATTGAATCTCTATGAGACCCGAAGACTGGTTCTTTCATTTCTGCTGCTCAAGCAGAAAAAGGTTTCAATTTTTTGATGTTTGATTAATTATTTTGAAATCCATTTATGCTTACCTTGGTGTTTAATTAAAAATGTCATTTTTAGCATAATTAAATTGGCTATCTGTGGAAGACTAACTTCAAACTTATATTTTAAAAATGCAATGCCTTTTTTTTTGGGTAAAAGAAACTTTTTAGTTATTTGCTTTTTCGGTAGAGCTACTGCCTCATGAATGAAAAACTAAGGAGAGCTGGAGCTTAATTGGATTTCCTACATTTGAATATTAGGCCACATATGCTTATGACTAGTCTAGGTTTATTTGGCTGTGCTCTTTAATCCATTAGTGATTCATTCATTCTAACAAATACAGAGTATGCTTTTCCAAATGTGTTGGATTTCATAGTGTTTACACTGACAAAATGTACCTCATAAAAGCTGTCTTCAGCATGCCTGGGTGCTTTTCTACAGCACTGATTCAAGTAAGTTAAGATACAGTTTCTGCTGTCAGTTCTGTCAAAGCACATACAGGCAATTGGAAAGCGTTTTTGCTAAACATCAGACCTGATAATGACAGAGTAGGAAGTATAATCAACAGGAAAGGAAGACCCGATCCTTCTTGCTTAAGGCAACTGACCAAAAGGGAACGTACTCATATGTGCTCCTCAAAAAGGCAATGCTAAAAATGATCACCATTATTATTTATAAAACAGTGCTAAAAAACGAATTTCTCCAGAAGTGAAGAGTAATTCATAAAAAAAAGGACAACCTGAGAGGTAACTAATGGAAACCAAATCTGACTCAACAACGAGATATTTTGTCGTAGCTTTCAAACCCAAACCATCTCAAATGAACACATTTTCTAAAATGTCTGGTTTTTTTGAAAAGCTTCTTCTAAACTCTTCTCTAGCTAAGTTTGTGACTTATTGTATAGTTCTGGCTTGCTGGAGACACAGAAATGGGAACACATGACAGTCTCATGTTTTTGACAAGACTTCGAGAAGTGATGGTCGCCATTTGTATTATTCGGATTGGAAAGACAATAAAGGAGAGAAATACAGAGCCAAAGACTTTAGATACATTCCTGTTCTGGCGGGCTTTCATATATCATGACTTGGTATCTGTTTGTTTTTAATAGCCTAAAGGTATACCTTTTCAGGATGCACTGATACACTTTTCACTTTTGATGGAGAAAGGCAAGCGTAGTCATGCTGATAATTCTTTTAATTCTTCAAATAACTCCAGAAGGGTTCTTGAATATGTTTGTGCTCTGAATAAAAAGGCATACTTTGTAGAGTTAGGCAGAGTGGGTTCGCAGTGACTCTGAGCTCCATACACATCAAGCTCTGAGTTTCAACTGTTAAAAAGAATACTAACTTTCAGCACTCATATCCCTAAATTCACCTAGTAGTGCCAATATTTATTGACTAGATCTTAGCAGTGTAATTTTAATTGTGTGGCTTTACTCAAACACTGATATATCTTCCTCCTGTCATTATCAGAAGAAAATTCTGGCCAAAGCTTTTACCAGACAGCTTCATTCAAAGAGTGAGGGGGCCACTTAAGTTCAGGCTTCCTAAGAAATGATAAGGAAAAAGGGCTGTCCGTCAGCAAAAAAGAGGACTAGAAAAAATGAAAGTGAACAGGATTCCAAAGCTTAGTTTTCTTACCAGTAAAAGGAAACATATTTGGACATACATCTCAGTTTTCTTACCTAGCAAATGGGAATAATGCCGAGGGAGAAGGATCATTCCTTTCCAAAAGCACTGGCACCTACTTTACTGGAAATGAAGACCAATGAACACCATTCACAAAATGATATTCGAATCAGCAGTTCAAATTTGCATAGAAGAACAGAGACACAGAGATAAGAGAAGTTGGCCTGAGCTACTATACTTTAAAAATGTCAGGTTTCATTTTCATAATAATAGAAGCAGGGTTTTTTATAATATCTATCGTTTCTGGTATTTAAACAACAACCACTTGTCAAGATTGCTGATAGTCTGAGCACATACACCTATTTTCCTGACTACTGTTTTGGGAGATAGTGACTTGGTACGTCTTCAGATGCATACGGAAATATTTTCAAGTTCCCCATATGGTTTCAGCACCTTTCCCATGAACTTTAAGAAACTAGCCAGGATGAAGAACTTTATTTTTATCACGGATACATGACATATTTTAACCTGTCTACATACAAAAGTAGCACTGTTAACAATTGCAACTTTCTTCAAGTATGCTATGAATCACTGTATTCCTTTTGCCTTTTTTCATGCACCATTGCCACTATCTTACCTTCAGCAGTTTTGCTAGATTTCAATGAAGATGGAACTAGAGGGCACACATTAGAATTTTATATCAGTTCAAGAAGGGGAGAGAAGAAAGACATATGAAGCCAGAATGACATTCATTGAAGGTTCCCTAGGGAAGATAACACATGTTTTTGTCTCTCACCTGCTAGGCATGCTAAATCAGTGCAATGATAAGCTAATTTATGAAATATATTTCATTGAAACCTGGACATCTTTACTGTTGCTAATGCAGCCATTAGAATTTCAGAAATAATGGAAGCTTAATTTTTAAAACACAGAAGACATGAATTCTCTGTATGCAGCTTAAGATGTCTAACTAAAATAATTGTTAACCATGCAGGTGTTTAGCCTAAACTCAGATTTTCTACCTGTGCCTCTCTGAAACTTGTCACACCAGTGTTGAATACCATTGTTTTTCATTAAGTGTCAAAATGATAGGATTCTGGGAGATCCAAATATATATAAATAAACCTATTATATATTATTACATGTGTTTTCAGATGTACCACTGCCTTTTAGCTCTTCGTATGTCCTTTATGATGCTTTACACCTCAGATTTCCAAACGTGGCTTCTTTGCTGCTTTTTTAAGTCCCGGTCTTGACCCATTTTTCTTCAGAACTATGACTTTAACAAAGCTTTTAGGCAATCACAATCAGAAAAATGGGTGCAGACATGACATAATGACTCCAGCAGTGTGACCTTCCATGTTTCCAGGTGGGCACCGTTCAAATACAATGCCATCATGGTAGCCCCTGAAACCAATCCTGTTTCATTAGCAATAGAGCAGATAAGTTTTTCATATCATCAATGCCTTCTCCAAGGAATGGCAAATTAAATGTGGATCAAATTAAAAGCATCTAAGCATAAAATTAGAGTCAAAACAAGAATTTCCCATTAAAAAGTGCTATTCAGCCTTGTGTGATATTTGTTGAAGACTCCTTTCTCCCTGCCATGCTCAGATCCTCCTGCCAGGTTCCCAAGAATTGTGTATAAACAGTGTCTGCCTCCCTTACCATCCTCTTGCTCCTCTCACCAGACTTACTTAAATTCAACACAGCCTTGTTTGAGGCTCAACACATGAGTGAGTTCCTCTGTCACCCACACTAAGAAGTGTCATCAGGGAGTGTACAAGGCCAGTTATAAAGTAAATTCTCTGTTTACCCACAAGTACATTGTCAGCCGCAAGGATGGGAAAGGAAGGGCAGCAAACATTACTGATAGCTTAATGGCATTTAAATAAGATACTCAAGGTTGAGGGGCCTCTGGGTGGCTCAGTCGTTTAAGCATGTGCCTTCGGCTCAGGTCATGATCTGACAGTCTTGTGATCGAGCCCCGCATTGGGCTCCTTGCTCAGTGAGAGCTTGCTTTTCCCTCTCCCTCTACCTGCCACACTCCCTGCACTTGTGCTCTCTCTCACTATCTCTCTCTCTTTGTGTCAACTAAATAAATAAAAACTTAAAAAAAAAAAAAGATACTAAGGGTCGAAAATTCCCTCAATGCCACCTTAACTCTTTTAACAGTGCACCCAGTAGGATGAAACAGTTTTTCCTAATATGATGCACAGGGATAAATAATTGGGTTTTTAATTTAATGACCTGGTTTTCCTTGTACTCAGAGTCAGAATTTAAGTAAAATTTAACCTTTCAAGATCAGGTCACTATGCAAAGCAAATATTCTTTTTCTTTAACTAGAAATAGATAGATAGTAGCACCATGCTGAGCAATGGACTGATGCATGCTTTATAGCAAAGATGATAACAAAAGATTTAGGATTGTCACAGAAATGAAACTGTAACTGAGAGGTAACTGGTTTGTAACTTTTGTGCTTGAAGGAGCCATTGATTACAGTAAACACACCTGTTCGTCTGTCAAATACCAGAAGCATCATGGCATGGCAGCTTTTTAGGAAACAAAGGCCTCTCTTGACAAAGATACAAGTGAATTTTATTGGGTAATCATACGAAAAACTTGAGTGCTCTGTATAATGAATTAGGGAGATTAAGTGAAAAGGCTAAAAAGTAATTTATATATTTAGAGAAACACAAGTGTTTCAGGATGTGAAAGTTGCTGAGTAAAGACAATGTAGAAAACAGGCAGAGAGAAACAGTGGAATTAAGGGAAAAAAAATCTTGGTCCCACAATACAATAAAGAACTAAAACAACCCAAGGACTTGTTATACAGACTTTGTGCCATTTTAAAGCAAACTAGAAAAAAATTTCAAGTACTTAAAACCCTTTTTACTTCCTAGGCCAGAAGAACTCTCGGGAACATCTTGGAAACAAAACCCCTTGGGCAGTATTTACAGAGAGATCAAGGGAATGTCTCAAGAAACCAGCACTGTGTTAGACTTCCTTTGCTCCAAGGTCACCAGATGAAACCCAGCCAGCTTAGAAATTACTGACAGTTTTCCTCTCTGATGCTGGCCTGGAAACACTTGAGAGGAAGGAGAAATGACCTTCACGGAGAGAGCCACTTCTCTGGACATTATTTGCCAGCCTTTGGAGGGTAGCAACTTCCCAACCCTACCACCTCTTCAAGTTCCTGAAGTGCAATCCCAGCTCCATATGAACTGAAATCTGTGTAGATGGTTGGGCTTACAATGCCTCCGTCTCATTCTGTGGTAAACAGAAGATCGCCAAACAAAATCAGACCATTTAACATCAAATGATCTGTCAGAAATGGTTTACTCCAGCGAATGTCTCATCCTCAAGGGTCTGCAACTGAGTAGCTTTCATAAGTCAAAATTATGAGTTCTCTGTATGTGTATACATATATATGAGCTATATGAGCATCTATTAATGTAAGATTCATTAATATTTCAGTATGTCAGGTGAATATATCTACAAGAAACAGGGGGAAAAGGCAAATAACCAAAGTCAGCATTATGAGTAATTCAAGGCTACAAATTGAATCCTATGCGAAAGGGAAGAACCGTGCATTTCTCATTTCTATTTCAGATGGCTTTGGTTGGGCAAAGAATGAAGACTAAGCACCAAGTACATTGCAGCTCAAATGTCCATTTATGGAAAGGTTGTCTCTTATCTTTATGTTTCCCACAGATGACATATAGGTGGCGGAAGGCAACACTGTAACCCTTCTACAACAACACAAATGTCTGGGTTTAAAAAAAAAAAAAAAAAAAGGAAACATAATCAGGAATCAGGAATCAGGAAAACAATGGGGGGATGCAAAGAAAATCAGGAGATAGAAAGAGAATGCAGGTAGAAAATGAAGAAGGCAAGAAAAAGAAAGGAGAGAGAGAGACAAACAGGAAACACTTTTCTCCACATAATATGCATCCTTGTAGATGGGTTTTACCATTGATTCCTACTTCCTACTTTCCGATTTCAAACACTCATTAGGACAACACAATGGTGAGAGAGTCCCTTTCGAGAGACCCAGAGCATTAATCTTCCTTACTATATTTGTTTCAGAGCTACACTGAAATGTGCACATTTGTTCTAGTTGCACTAGTAAGTCTCAATTTATCCTCTTACACTGTCATGAAAACTTTTTTTATCTTAATGAAAAAAATTCTAATACTATGTGAACTTTAATTGTATTGCCAATTTCCTTGTCATATTGTATTCCCACGGTAGAGTATTAACACTGATATACTTTAACTGTGCTTCATGTATAAATTTATACACACAGAGGCATATGCATTTTTTAATGGGATTTACCTGAGTAATGCTAATAGGGAGCCACACATGTAAATCCTTGTGCATCGAAATGAAAATATATCTCTACATATTCTCAAATAAGGTTTCTTGGGGGTTCATTTAATGTTTGAGGGGAATTCATGTATATTTGTAACCAGTTCTAATCATCTGAAGGTCACAGAAATTGGAGCATTTTTTAAATGCTCCTTTCTGTGGTGAATGAATGGAATAGACTATGTTCAGATTTGTTGCTTTCTTCAAAGCCCATTTCAAAGCAAGATGCCTAATTTTAAGGACATTTTCCCCCTATTTTAAAAAATAAATCAACTTTGTGGAAGAAAAAATATATAGCTGCCAAGCATATATAAGTTCAAAAGTTTTTCTATTGCCTGAAATAGAGATGCAAGAAATTACATTAAAGTTTTAAACAGAAACAGAAGTTTTCAGTCGATGTAGATAAAAATCTATTAGAGATAAAATTGTTTTGACAAAAACTGTGTAAATACAATGCCACTGGCTGCAAGCCTATTATTGAATGCAAGTGGAAAATAAGAATAGCACTCCTGAAGGGGCATTGCTAAAGTGACACAAAATAAACACAACCATTTCAGTATAATTTTTCACATTAATTATGTTCTCTTATCGTAGATGTATAACTAGCCAAGTATAACAACAATAACAAGATAGCACTGAAGTTATTTTGCAAACAGGAAAAAGCAAATAAAATAATACTGATATGCTAGTTATTAGATTACTAGCCTTTTATCTTGTGGAATAGCTTCCCTGAACAAAAAGACTATATTAATCATTTCTGTTCCTCCAAGTAAATGATATTGCATTTCTGGAGAAATAATGTTAACAGCCTTTTTCCTTAAAGATACCTTCATTTATTTGCTGATTTGCCATCTCCAAATCTCCAACAACTAAGAATATTTTCAAAAACAACTTTTAGCATAAGAATGTTGGCTTCTTTTTTTCTTTCTCACCAGGCTAAAAGCAAAATGTTCCTCACTTTCTTTAATGGAAACTTGGCACAGTTATTTGCAATTTTATGAAGGGTATACCTATACACTGCATCCTGATTAGTCTCCTCAAATAAACTCCCCTTTACCCAATTCTAATTGTAGCTCTTTATTTCTCTCTGAGTAGAAGTTAGGGACCACACTGAATTCAACCAATGGAAGGTTTTCAAAGATTGTCCTCTAGAGGCCACCACTTTTGTCAGTTAATCTTAGAAATAACTCCCAAGTTCAACCCCAACATGTTTGGTTAACATATGTCCTTTGGGTTTTCAACCCAAAGATAGCAAAAGTTCTCCTCTTTTCCTGGAAAGTCCTAGCTGATTTTCCTTGTTGTACTCTATATTCCACTTGGTCCACTTCCCTACTTTGTATTCTTCCCTTGCCGTCAGACCTACCCTTCTGTACACTGAACGTGCCAGATTTAATCAAATGCACACCTGATTATTCATTACCGTCACAGAGAGGAGATGGGCATATTTTTCTTTATTAGTCCCAAAACATTATTTTTAGTGATGCAAAAATTCACAAGAACCTTCCAGGCAGTAGAAGGGCAGGAAACTATTTCTTCTGCATCTCCCCTAAAAATGGTATCCGTGATGTGCCTGGAACGAAATCTGAGCATTCTGTGGTGCATGCAGTGAGAGTAGTTTAGGAAAACACACTGTCTTCAAAGGGAAATGGTAGCAGCTAATATACATTTGTTAGTACACTTTGGTTTGTACATTTTTTGACTACATATTTATGTAAGAGTCCCTTGCCGTTACTACAGTAAATTTTCTGAAGTGGTATTTTTGTGTCATTTCCAAATCACATTCTTTGAATCTTAGCATTTGTAAGGTTTAGAATCTTGGTCTCTTGGGGCGGGGGGGGGGGGGGGGGGGGGGCAGGTGTAATAGGATATTAAAATATACCACTAGATGTGACTAAGACTCTCAATCAATTGAGGGTCATCTGTGAAGGCTAATGTTAACACAGACAAGAGAGAGTTGGTCTCTAGTCACAATTGAAGTGTATTGAGTAACTAACTTATTTTAAGAATTGATTAGATCTTATACTTGCATTTTACTTATGTAGGTATTTATAAATTGTTACAAAAAGAAAATTATTTCTTTTCATCCCCCTTAGCTATGAGGAAAATAAAAAAGAAATGTTGAGGAGAAAACTGGCAAGACATAGACCCCAAAAAGAAATAAGAGGGCTCAATCCTCTCTAAGGCCTAAATCAAAGCTCTGCAGTATTTTTAAATGTTTTTAAATGTTTTTTTAAAAATGATTTAATATAGTGAGTTGAGATACATTACATTAGATATAATTAGACCTAGACAGGAAAGGTGGTTCTGAGAAGCTAATGAAATATCATTAAGGTTGAATATAAGATTGTTGATTAGGATAAAGCTAATCCTGATTAGGATAAACAAGATAGGAGCTAGAGATCTTATTTTTCCTCTTATTTATATATTTATTTTGTGAGTAAAGAAGAGGTGTGCTACTTCACCTTATTGGAAGGAAAAAATAAAGAATATTACATTTTGTTTTTACATTTTGTTAAAACATTCCATCATGACGATAATGTCTTTTCCACTTCATTTTTGAGAAAGGCATTTGCCTTGAGATGTATCTATATTAAGGTAAAAGTATGAATAAAAATTGAGTTTACTTGCTGTATATTATGCCTCCATGGCAAAGAAGTACTACAAGGCCCCAACAGTATGGCTTCTCCTTCCCTCCCAAACCTTACCCCACACCAGAAGCCTCCTAGGAAAAGATTTTCACTAGAGGGTATTATGCTGAGCAAAATAAGTCAATCAGAGAAAGACAACTATCATATGATCTCCCTGATATGAGGAAGTTAAGAGGCAAAGTTGGGGGTCTGGGGGGTAGGGAAGAAAAAAATGAAACAAGATGGGATTGGGAGGGAGACAAACCATAAGAGACTCTTAATCTCACAAAACAAACTGAGGGTTGCTGGGGGGAGGTGCGGAGGGAGAGGGGCTGGGGATATGGACACTGGGGAGGGTATGTGCTATGGTGAGTGCTGTGAAGTGTGTAAACCTGGCGATTCACAGACCTGTACCCTGGGGCTAATAATACATTACATGTTTAACAAATTATATGTGTACTTGAAACCTCTTCTCCAAGAGTAAATATCTCAGTTTTTTGAGCACATCAATGATTAACCACAAACCATATTTTCATGGACATTCATACAAAAACAACTTGGGTATTTCTGGGTTTCACTTACAATTCTTTTAATCATCTTTGGGTCTTATCTGTAAGCACTGATACATCATAACATTGACATACTGTGAACTATTCAATAGCATTTAAACACTACATACTGCATATATGTCTCTTCTCATAGATGATGGCAGGGAAGCAAATCCAAAACATATATAGTCATCTAGATTCGAAATTTACAGACTGCTATTGCCACACTGGGACCAAAATTCCCACTGAAGCACAGAAATTCATAGCGCATTTCATATTCTTTAATTGCTCCTTCCTCTATGCTTCCAGAAGAGATCATTTACTTCTTCACTTTAGCCCAGGTTTTTGGCTGGCATTATCTCATTAATTTTTTTCCTTATCTATAACAATCTTAGGACTAGGAACCAATGAACAGAAGTTTATTGAATACCACCTCCAATGCTCTATCGTACCAACAACCACGCACAGTGCTTTGGGAGTTAAAGCACAATATATGAGTTTTAAATAGAAGGAAGGAGAAAAAATTAAGTAAGAGAGGGAAGGAGGAAGCAAGAGAAAAAAAAGGAGATAGATAGAAAAAGTGGTCTTTCCATTGATGATATCATTCTGCTTGGATCAAGCCATTAGATAATAATGAGCATTTGCTGCTGTTATTTTGCATAAACTCAACAATTTTTAAGATTTCCCCACAACATACAATCACCTACTGATTAGATTTTCATTCCTCTCACCCTCTCTCCCCCCTCAATTATCTGGCTGAAATGCTAATATACAGTGAAACAGGCAAAATGTTGGATGCAGAAGAGAATCAGAAACAAAACAGAATCATATAAAACACAGAGTTGAATATATTGTCTATCAGGCCCCAGACTGCTGCCACCCTCCACCTCTGCCTGTATCGGAATGGGAGTTCAAGACCAGGCAATTCTATCATGATTCTCATCCTTGCTATGCTTCACAACTACTCAAGATAGAAACCCCTTTTTCTGTCTTTTCACCTACCCTCACACATTACTGCTCCCAACTCCTCTTCTGCATATCTTCACAATCCCTTTCCCCCAAAGTAGGGGCTACTTGCTCTTCCCCTCTACTCACCATAATGTGAAGAGAGACAATCTTTTCCAAACTATTGTTCCTTTACTTTAACTTAAAAACATGTCCCTTGAGACTTCTCTTGAATATCTGTCTATGGCCCATTACTACTGGTTTTTCCCACTCATTAGTTGAGAAATATGGCACCTGGCTCAAGATCTTTATATCTCTCTCAAGCCCAGTTGGTTTTCTCATTTTACACGAGGGTGACTCTTCCCACATTCCAGTTCCTTGACTTCTCCCATTTTGATAAGCTAACCATTCTGCAATCCACTCCCATAACCATACTCTTGCCATATCAAGAATGTAAACTCCAATGTCTCACTTCCCTGACCACTCTCTGTCTCTCATTGTTAATGCATTTACTCTTCCCAGGCATGTCTTGAGTAATTATAATCCCTTCCCATATATCAGCAACCTTTAGTCTTCCTGTTTTTTCCAACCTACATTTCAGGGTTCCTCATGCCAACCATTCCCTTGCCACTACTCTCTGACTCTTGACTCAACTGAATATAGTCTTGTATGTTACAAAAAAAAAAAAAAGCAATAAGATAAAACCCTTTATGTAACATCACCCTTTGGCTGTGATCTTGTTTTTGCCCTTCCTTTCACAATCAATTATCTTGTTAAAGTAACCTATCCTTTATGCAAGTCTTCCCTCTGAATTGTTCTTAGACCTGCTATAGTTTGGCTTCCATCCTCCAGGATCCTGGTCCTTCCTCCACAACCCCCGCCTCAGAATACACTTCTTTTCACTGACTGCCTTGTCCAAAGTCAGCAGTTGCCTCTGTTCTCCCTTCCTTCCCACCAGTTACCAAGCTCTGATGATGTACTAGGATGTATAGTAAGTTAACATCTATTGAACTTATGCTATGTTCCAGGCCCTGTGCCAAGAGCTTTACATTTCATCCTCACAACAACCCTGTGGAGTACACAGCCCTCTTATTATTTCCATTTTACACATATGAAAAGTATAACTAGAGGTGACAGGCTAGGCTGAGACCCTTCCACCTCCTAGGACCCTTCTCTTAGACCCATCTTCTCCTCTATTTTCCCTCTGTCACTGCAGTGTAGCAGCTCAACAAGAGGCTTCCCTTCTCACTGCTTTTCCTTGCTGCATTCAATGTCCCCTTTCCATGCTCTCCACTGCTGTCAGAGACTCCTCTAAATAGCATGGCTTAAATATTTCCATAGGTGTTCCTTAACTGTCACAGTAAAGCTCAGCGGTCATACTTATCGCACAAGTCTGTTCACAGTCTGCTCCTCTCCTGCCTCTCTGTCCTCAACTCAGGCCACTCTCTCCCTTCCTCACACCCAAATGAGATAATTATTGTTACACTGTGGCTGCTGCACAAAATACACTTGCATCCAGTGTATTTTTACTCAGTTTTTAAAACTAAGTTCCTGAATGGGAACCTTCATGACACCTGGTGTAGACAGCTTTCTCCACCACTGTGACTTATCACACTGCACGCACAGCATGGAGTTACATGTCACTTTTTCACGCTCAACTAGGAGCTCCTGTGGGCCTGGCAGGACTGGGGTTTTCTGAATGTTGAACCATCAGTTCTACCCATAGCACCTGTCAATATAGAAGAACTCAGGTAGTTACTTTCTTAATCTCTTTTTTCTAATTTAGCTGTCCTGATTTGAACCCACACATCAAAAGAATGTTTTTCAAATTCTATCGTACACCTAAAGAAATGTTTTTATAATTTTCCAAGTGCAAAACAAATGATGTTTTGATAAGTTAACACTCCTAATGAAGACAGCATCCATGAATTTAGAGCAAAACAGAATCCATTTGCTTGTTTTGATGGGCAAGTCATTTGATTGCCAGCAATTATGTTATATGTGTGTAGATGTTTCTGCACATGTACCATTTGCTGCATGTTTCAAAGTCTGCTATATTTAAAGGTATATAGATTTTTGGTTTAAAATGTCTAACAGATACAGACACCTTTATTTTAAAGAATTTTTTTTAAATAAGTACAAAACATTTCCGGACAAAATACAAAGTCCTTACAAATACTAGTCTATATACAATTGAGCAAGAAGACAACTATTTGCATGTAAATCAGTAAGCTTAATGGTGGATTTCAGGTCTCTTGAGAACTATCTAACATAAAGCAACAAATAAATTGAATGGTACCACATTGCTCCCACAAAAGCTAATAAACATGGCTTAATAGCACCCCATTCTTTGAAGTAATCGTCTCTTCTACCATTATTTGGCTTAACATATATATTCCTACAACTTTCACATATGTGTCCATACTTTCAAAAATTAGTATTGTAATTAATTACCCATTTTTGAAATTCATTATGTGTTTAGCAAAATATGTCCAGTGAAACACAATCATTTTCCTGTAAGAATGCTTGACATTCTTTTCCCCCCACTATCCTTATCAATATCTTGGATGTAACCATGTATCAATATCTTGGATGTAACAATATAACCATTGTCTATTTCTATGAGTATTCAACAATCAGATTTTGTTCTCATCCATTCATCTATCCTAGCTCCTAGCTCTAAGACAGCTTCCTAGCCACAGCCTAATTAATAATGGAGTTCTCTGTGGAGGTAGTACTTTCTAAAATTACTTTCAATTTAATAATTATAGATGAATCCGTGATGTGTTTGCTTCACGTGATTCTCTCTTTCTCCTTTTTTTTTTTTTTTTTTTAGTGAATGACACAAATTAAAATAGACAATAATAAAACATCCAAACACAGGGCCCTCATTACTTATGTTGTACATAGCTTACATATACCTTAAGGCTTAAAGCAAAGACTTTTTACTCTGACCATGAGTCATACATCAAGCTTTCTACAATCCCCTGTTATTCATAGTTGTATAGAATTGGCAAACTGCTTTTCCATGCCCCATTCCCTCACTAAAATAAATTGACTCCCAGAATTTCCTGGAAAGGCTGTAACTTTATTTTCCAATCTGAGAACAATAAAGTACTCAGTGCTGAGTCCCAAATAATACAAGACAACTTGACCTTGGCAGAACATAACACTTCACTGGGCTAGGAATGAATTTCCCTTTCATAACTTCCCTGGGTACCTGGGTGGCTCAGTGGGTTAAAACCTCTGCTTTCGGCTCAGATCATGGTCCCAGAGTCCTGGGATCAAGCCCCACATCGGGCTCTCTGCTCCACAGGGAGCCTGCTTCCTCTTCTCTCTCTCTGCCTGTGTCTCTGCCTACTCGTGACCTCTGTCTGTCAAATAAATAAATAAATAAAAATCTTTAAAAAAAAAAACTTCCCTGAGTAAACTCGGTAATATTGAGGTCACTCTTGAGCTCTACACTGAAAACTGACCCTAATGTCTGGCCCTCACTTCCTTTAGCTTTGAATTCTTGACATGTTTTTATCTTAATACCAAACCAAATTTTATGGCTACATGATTATTTCAAGCTTGGGGTGTATTCAGGAAACTGGATGATATGCCAGATGTCAATCACTTTCAGAGTGGTCTAAAAATCAAATCATATTCTCTTAAAACTATAGTCATTTCTACACTGAATCTATCTCTATACCTTCACCTCTCCCAGATGCCTAGGTCTCAAAAAGAATAACCTCAACAAGAGAATTACTATTAACCAATTAGTTTGGATAGCCATGATTCCTCAGCCTATAGAAAGATACAGAGTAAGTTTAACTCATCACTGCTTTCAAAATCTTAAAATTAGGAAGAAATAGTAATGCGTAAGTAAAGGCAGTGCCAAAAAACTGTAAGGGAAGACTTCATAGAGAAGGTGAGCTTTGAACTCAAACTTGAAGTTTGTTTAAAACTGAGATAAGTCAGAAGAAAGAAAATCATTCCACATGAAAGCAACAACATAATCCCAGTTACCATTTACCGATTGTGTCCTATGTGGCAGGTATCACACTGAGCACTATCATGCCTAACACTACCTAATCATACTACAGCCCTGTGATTTGAGTACTTTTATTATTCCCATTTTGCAGATAAGAAAACTGAAGCTTAAATAGCCTAAGTAACTTGTTCAAGGTCACCCAGCTAGTCAATGGTGGGAGTAGGGTTTCCTCCTACAGTGTCTCAATCCAGGAGCCACTCTTTTTTTTTTTTTTTTAAAGATTTTATTTATTTATTTGATAGAGAGAAATAACAAGTAGATGGAGAGGCAGGCAGAGAGAGAGAGAGAGAGAGAGAGAGAGAGAAGCAGGCTCCCTGCCGAGCAGAGAGCCTGATGCGGGACTCGATCCCAGGACCCTGAGATCATGACCTGAGCCGAAGGCAGTGGCTTAACCCACTGAGCCACCCAGGCACCCCAGGAGCCACTCTTAATCACTATACTCTACTGCCCTGAACACATATCTGGAGCTTTGGGGGCAAAGAGGAAACTGGCTCAAATAGTCATGGAAGCTATGTGAAGTAAAACAGAAAGGAAGTTCGCCATATGAATTATGGCTGTAGGCTGCCTTAAAACTAGAAAAGGTTTGAATTCGAAATAAGGAACTACAGAAGATCTGTGAGCAAGAGAATATTGTTAGAGGAAGAAAGAGCTGGGGAGACATGCAGCGGCACAGACTGGTTTGGTGAAGTTGGGGAAATCCTTAGGCCTTTAGTAACTGTATTTGGTGAGCTTTGCTACAGTAACAACCCCCAAATGTTGGGGGCTTACAAAAACAAATGTTTACCTCTCACTTATATTACATGTCTGCTAAGGACAGCTGTGAGGGAGTTGTGAGTTTCCTCCATCTGTCTTCTTCATTCCTGAATCCAGGATGAAGGAGCAGCCCTTACTTGGACATGTGAGCCTTGTGGCAGAGGAAAAGAGCGAGAGAGCTGACTGAGACACACAGTGGCTCTTAAAACATCTGCTCACTTACCACTGTCAAAAGCAAGTCACATGGCCATGCTTGGGCTCCAGATCGATCCGTGGGGCAAGGATGCATCCTCCTCCACAGGAGGCCTGCAAGTCACATGGTAGTGGTCCAGGGTGTAGAATCTTCTTACAGGAGAGGGGAATGAATCGTGGGAAAAATAATGTCATCTATCAGAGGAAGCCTGTGCTCTTTAAAGATGCTGTTGCTATAAATTAAAGAAGCAGACTGAAATGAGTAAACTTCATAGAAGGGGGTGAAATCTCTTGTTCTTCCCAGATAGAGGGCTCTGTCTTGAGAACAACTGCTGTTCTATTTCCATATTTTCTGGTGTAAAAGCCTTATGGTGTATGATTTTATCATCTTGTGCCAAAATCTGTCAAAGACTGAAAAGTGATTCAAAGACAGTTTATATGAATTGATGGGGTGGATATGAATCCTTTATACTGTTTTGTTACAATTAAAATGAAATTGAATTAGAAAAATAAACAGAGAAAGGACACAGTTAACATATGTCATACCTTCCTGATTTTCTATTGTAGATGGCATTATAATTAAGATGACTTTACCTGCTGACTCTTTGTGGCTGCTGAACTAATAAAATATTCTAGTTGCATACAAGATATATGTGATACAAATAAGTGATAGTTAAGAATGGTCTAATCTAAATACATTTTGGTGCTAAAGAAGTTGACCCCAAGTATGCAAATCATTAACTCAAATAAAAATGATGTAATGGTATTCTTAGAATGAGTTGTTTCCAAGACTTTTCCTTGGAATTTTTGAAACATACAAAACAGCATTCTGAATCTTAGCCTTACACTGTCTGTTTGGTTTTCTTGCTCAAATTTGTTGTCCCTACCAGTCCTTTATAGCTTCTAAGGTCTTTCCAAAAGGTCACTGTTGCTCTGGTCCAAAGCCTAGTTCTTTGATTCCCTTCCCAGCTCCCACATCATGCACTTGTGTTCGGATTCTTATGCACAGAAGTATGTCTCTGGAAATTTACCATTTATCTGAGCACAAAGTTTGCCAAATCCAGAACATTCCCATCAAAGATCAGTCTTACCTGATTTTCACTTACGGGTTTGGTCTGTCTCTCTCCTATCTTGCAATCCTACCAAATCTTTTAGGGGAAGCCCAAGTGTTCCCAGAACACAAAACTTGAAAGTTTGGGGAAGACGACATATCGAGTACTTGGTAAGTATTTGTAGAATAAATTGACAAATGGACACATTGATCATTGTAGCAGTTAAGCCCTCCCTAATAGCAAAAGCTTCTAAACTTTCGTTCAAAGACATTTAAAGAGAATACAATATGTGTTTTTCATAAAAGATGCTCAATAAATATTTGTCATTTAGCTGGCAAGGAAGAAAAAGGATGGTCAATAGTTCATAACAGAAAAGATGTCCAGTCACTTCATCTCCCACCTCCTCTGCTTTTAAAAATAAAACAAGCATTTTTTTGTAAGCCTTGGGGAAAAGGAATGAATATAATAATGGAAATTCTACCTCTAGGAAGAGAAAGTTGCCTCACACTCCATCACCTACAATGCCATTTCCTAAATACTATAGAATGCTATCAGAATGTCATCAAGGTCTAAGAAGGCTTCTTTTGTATTATAATGATCTGCTACATATCACCATATTTATAAAAGAACACTGACAACCCACAGCATAACCATATCTACGGTATATTGCATTTGCTTTCTAAAGACCTTTACCTAAATTGACAATCGAAATGCTGCTGTAAATTTTTAAATCATTTTAAACATCTCATTTATGTGGCAAATTCAACAGCTTATTCTAAGGCTACTTTCAACAGAGTAACTCAAATCGTCTTATAAGCTACCTCTTATTGGTGAGACGCTGCAGTGCTGGGTTCAATCATAGCAACGGACTTTGAAGCACTACAAGAATGTGAATAGAATCCCATCTCTTCATGCTGCAATTATTGCTCTCAGGAGATCAATAAATGTATTTCTCCCACTTTTGTACAACTGCACAACTGTAATATATAGTGTTTACTAACTCCGTTTTGCTACATTTGTAAAACCTATTTAAAATCTAACCAATCTCAATCTTAAAAAATCATAAACTATTCAATCATGAAATCCAATCATGAAATCATAAACTATCCAAGAAAGCATTCCGAAAAGTGGAAAATTGGTAAATATAAAACCTGTCATTATAACATCATGAGCTTATTTGCATAAGCACAGAAGTGGTGCTAATCTTAATCTTATACACAAACATAGGGTACTTAAAGAATAATTTTCTAAAAATAACACGGTAAACAATAGATGGGATATTTCAAGCACAATGTGAGATTTTAGTCATATAAACATGTGAACAAAGCTCCCTAACAAAATGAAATGCTATTTTGGAAAATGAGGCATGGAAAGCATATTTGTAAAGCATAAAATATCTTGATTTAATTTAAGTCTCCCTAGGTATAATCGGTGAATTTTGAAAAATTCATGAAAATTTCATGAAAATTATTGGCAGTAGAAGAAAGACTAGAAGGAAATATTGCAGGGAAGAATGTTAGCCATCCTTACCATTCAATAAGAGAGTTGTGACTTTATTTCATTTTTACTGTTGTCTGTAGCTTCTGGGTGTTCCTCAATGAATAGCCATTATTATTAATATTAGGAAAAAACAAGGCATCATTTAAAATATTAAAGGAACTAACCCCTTTGAATCAGGAAAGGGTTACGCTGTTAAGCAGAGCTTATACATGCTATGTGGAAGGGCTTACCTTTTACCTCAGATTTCAAAGAGCACTGAAGGTTCACGTTATCAGGTTATAATTTCATTCAGCTGGAGTTATTGCTTGCATATAAATCCTAGCAGGAGACATTAGCTGTGATAGGGATATTTTCTCTCTGATCCAAAAGCATCTCGCCTTTTCCCCTGAACTATTGTAAAAATTATTACAAAAATGTCTTGGAAAATAAAATCAATGCTGATACCTAACTCTACTGCATTAACAGGGCTTTTTCATCAAATTCTACAAGTAATGCATTATATTGCTTTTCTTTTCCAAAATAGCAACATGAGGTAATTTCCATTATACTCTTTTTATAGTAAAAAAAAAAAAAAAATCCTTCATTTTCTAAATGTTGAACAATACAATAAGCTGCTTGCTTATATTCTCATCTGGGACCTTATTTCTAATTCCAATTTAAAGATGGTTTGAAGTAAATTAAACGGGCCTATGAAACTAGATCTTCTCAAAGCCCAAGTTTAAAATGAGATGAGATCTTCAATTAAGAATTTACATGACAACATTATTTAATGGTGACAGGAAGAGGCAGTTGAGAACTGCAGCCTCAGTCGGCACACAGGAAAAGAAAAATCCACAGCTTAGAATATAAATTTCTGGCTATTACACAGGAATGGCCCATATCCACCCATAGCTATGGGAAAGCAGTTTTCTTGTCCTTTCACAACAAGGTCAGTCCGAACTAATTACCTCGTTTGGTGAATGTAATATGGCCGAGGATTGTCATACTTACTAAAGACCTAATTTCAAGTCACTGGAGAAGTTTGGTCGCGTTTAGAAATCTAGGATCTAATCCTTACAGCTGCCTGACAAATGAATGCTTACATGCAACTAGCTCACTAGAACATGTCATAACCTTACACATATGCTCTCTGATTAGGAACAAAGCTTGGGGTTATCCTCTTACATTTACAGAAAAATCCCACTTACAATACCTGGAACTCCAGAAGGGGGGCTACCTCGAGAGCATACGTCTATTGAATCTTGTGGGGGGAAATGCTAAATGGCTTTCATACTGGAAAAAATGTGTGCCTTCCTTTTTTCATTTCTTTCTCTCCCCTTTTTTTCCCTTTTTAAATTTTTTGAGAAACCAGAACTTCAGCAAATCACATAGTTACACTGTATTATGATTCATTGTGTTTTCATAGTAATGTGACATGTCTAAATGACAAAACGCTGGCTATCTACCAAAAATGTAAAGTAGTTTAAATAGTTTTCCCAAGGAAAAAAAGGCCATTATCAATTTCTTCAGCAAATTTCTTTTCTGTAAAATGGCAGCCAACCAACTTAACACCAAATCTTCACAAAGTACAATGAAACAAAGGGTTTTTAGGTATGGACGATTTTGTTTATGAAATTGTTCACTACCCATAGCTTCTTCCTTTTTGGCTCGAAGAGGTAAAACTACGAACCTTGAAATTGCTTTATCTCCCGTTTGTTCCTAGAGAAGGAGCAACAGAAGTCTCCCTCCCTAAACCACACATCCCTCCCACTTCAGGAGATCTGAACTGCAGGTGGTTGGACGTTTTTATTTAGAGAACAACTTATTTATAAATCATGGATGGCAAAAATCTGGCATCAATTCTCCCCTTTGTGCGGCTCAACTTACATATTTTAATAAAATGTTTATTATATTCTGACTTCTCACAGGTACTGCCACTGTAAAAAAAAAAAAAGTAACACACAGATGTGTGTAATTATCAAGAGAGATGAGCTTCCTTACAATTTAGAAAGGAAGGAAAAAAAAAAAAACCTTTTTTGGAGGAAACTTTTTCTATTTTCCCCCCATTTATTTGGACACCAAGGGAGAAAACAGAAAGGAAAAGAGGAAAGAAGGGAGACATATACTGTGTTTTAAGGGTCTGGCATATGCACCCAAAACTAGCTATATAAATGAACCCTTTCAAATTGAAAAGAAAAAAGGAAAAACAAAACAAAACAAAACACTTCCTTTTAGTATTCCCTCCTTTTTTTCCCTTGCAGTGGTCCACGGTGAAATTCTTTCTGGGAATCATTCACCCAATCCTAATTCTAATAGAAGACTTCAGAGCAGTTTGTGTCTAATAACAGCTCTGTGGAGGCCCTTGAAATTCTAATAAAGAACCATCAACCTATCAGAAGAACATGTAATTTTATGTTCATTACTTCTTGGTGCCCAGCTGTAGAATTTGGATGGTTGCACCTCAATTAAAAGTTGAATTGAAGTTAATATCATTTAAATAAAAACTTCAATAAAAAGTTAAAGTTGTATTCTTAATAGCATTAATACCCTCTAATGACCGCTATGGTCATTACCACCAGATAACTGACCTCCTTGACCCTTTCCTAACTGAGACACCTTCTTGTAACACAATTATTTAGCAGTAATGAGCACTCGATGGGAGATTATTGTATAACCAAGCACCTTGACTTACCATTCTCAGTCATTCCCCTTCTTCGACAAATGTTGCAATTTTCCATTACAAGTTTTTCTGTTTCTAAAAGAGAAAGCTGCTTCCCCTCCACATCACCTCCTCCCACCCTTTGCCCTGATATAATTGTTAGGAGCCTTAAAAGTAATTAAAATGGTATAGAGGAGGTCTACTGTTCATGTTTAGTGACTGCTGCTATTAAGGACCTTCATCTCCACCATTTGAGACCACTCTTAACAAAAAAGGGTGGGGGGAAATGAATGCTTAAAAAAGAAGTTAAATGTGGCTTTCTAAGTCTCTTTCCAACTGGACTTTGCATATGGTGTTAAACTGGAAAATATGGGAGACAAAAAGATGTCCAAAAGGATGATTTTAACAGAAAAGACTTCCATAAATCCTTTAAGAACCTCATTTCCTGTTTTCCCTTTCCTGGAGACTGCCATTAACTGGGGGTAGGGCCAGAGAAGAAAGAAAAGGGACACTAACCCAATTTTCTGTTAAAATAACATCCTAGTAGGCTCAGTTCCTGAAAACATTGAGAAATTCTCGTTTCATAATGTATCTTATTTTAGAGCACTGTTTAAGGACAAAATTAAACTTACACTGCTCTGAAACTTTATATTTTAATTAAGAACAAATCAAGTTGATAGACAATTATTCTGACTTTTGTGGCAACTCAATCTCATAACTAAAAAAAAAAAATACATAATTCCAAATAATGATTAATAAATAGCTAATTTCCTTACAAGTGAAACTGGGATGCAAACAGAAGTTAAGCAGTAAGGATATATGAGATACCCTAGTTCAAAGGGCATTCGTTTTATTTCTCTGACTTTCACAGTGAGTTTTATTGCAGTAGGAGATTACTCAAAGAATGAAAACCAAATAGCCTTCCATTCCTCAGAGGACAGACAAGATGAACTGAGCATTTGATGACACTTTCAGATGTAAGCAAAAGAATTTGTTAATAGGATTTTTCCACTAATATAATGTGTTGCTCTGAGGAGTCATATCACCTCCTTTTCTATAAGTCTGTCAGACTTTAGGTCTATATCGCTTTAGGTCCATATACATGTCCATAAGGTCTGAACAAAGCCAGGAGACTGAATAAACCTTCAGCTGATATCAGCCTAAAGGTTCAGTGATTCCCAATCCTTTCAAGGTTAGAAAAGAAAAAAGAAAAGAAAAGAGAAAAAGAAGAAATATCATTCACTCACTCACCAATAAAACAGTATCTACTAAGTAGTATGTAAGTATTGGTACAAAAACAAAGAGGAAAGAAATCCAGTTCTTGCCCTCATGGAGTTTATGATCTAGTGAACAATAAGACAGAATGAAATACATGAGAAATAGGTGTTGCTTCCCACAGAGCAACATGCTGAAGGAATATAACAGATGTGATTAATTCTGACTGAAGGAGAATTAGGATGACCCAAATGGGTGAAGTAAGATTTGAGAAGGACCCTGAAGAAAGTCGGTTAGGATGGAAAGAGAGCAGAGAAGAGCACCCAGCCCTAGGGAACAAGCTTGGACCTGTGGTTGAGTGTGGTATCAGAGAAGTGGGACTGAGAGGTATGGGCTGTGTGACGGGACTAAGGGCCAGTGACCCCGGAGAAGTGATTTGATGCTGGATCAAGGAAAGTTTTAAATACCTCATTAAGGAGTTCGGATTTATTGTGGCAAGGCTTTTGATCTGAAGTTGGATGTGACCCAACACGTATTTTAGGAAGATGAGGATGGAAATGGAGTGATCAGTAACCAGAGGTAAAATTGAAGCTGGGAGTCAATTCAACGTCAGTGACACTACTCAGCCTCAACACTGTGGCTGAACAACTCAAAGACTCAGGGTAGGGTGGGCACTGCCCACAGTCACCACAGGGTTATAGGCAAACAAGGCAGGACCCCCTTAGAACCTCATCTGTAAAATACAAACTATTTGCAGCTCCCTGATTCTATCTGTGGGAAATCAAATCTCGAGATTCATCTCAACCCTGTCTGGCTGAAACGATAAGGCCTAGACCAAGTGAGTGGGTATAGAAAGGAGAAGAGACCTAAGAGGAAAGCACCCCTATGGCTCAACCAAATGCTAGTGTTCTGCTGATGTGTAAATAAAAGCATTCTTGATCAATCATCCTTGACTGAAGCTGGGAAAACAAACCAAATCAGACCTATATTTGGCATTATAATGGACTTGCCATTTAGTCCCTACTGGTCTCTGGACAGATTAGACCAAAGCCAGGCCCCAAGTGCAGTCAACTAAATAGCATCCAGAATGACCCCTCAAGGGCTGGTAAAATAACCTCCTTTTGGCTGAAATGGATGAAATGGAGCTTGACTCATATCTTTCCAGGGGATGGAAGCATCCAGAAGCCACAGGAAGAACAATGTTCCCCATGCAGCTGGTGCTCAGGTATGACCACAGGTGAGGCTTCCATAGCCCAAAAAGAAAAACTGTCAAGCAAACATTTTTACTACACTGAAAGAAAATGGAGCAAGAAGGGTTTTTTTTTTATTTGTATAAAATATATTGTTCTTCTAGGCTGCAGTGAAATAGTTTCTATTTAATTGCACAGAAATCCTAAGAAGGTTACAGCAGTGAAACATTAAAATTCTAAGGGCAACTAATAACATTAAAACTTTATAGCCCCAGATAGAATAATTTAGACAAAAACAACATGAACATATGTTTTGTGTAATAATAACAAACATTTATAGCTGTCAAGAGAGAAAAACACAGGTTTATGCACACCTTAATGGTGTGCATGGGTGAGCATGAGTATATTTAAAACATAATATATTACAAAAATGACAGCAGGCATGGCTCTTCTGGGTACTATGTTAAATCAATGAATAAATTACCAAAAGTGAGCTGTGGCTGTTTGGATGTGTAATTGAGCTTAACGTATGTAGTGTTATTTCAAAAGAAACTGTTCAAGGAGTTTCGAGCCCAATCCACTCTGCATCTATCCTAGGCAGTTTACAAATAGCAATAAATGAAACCGTTTCACAGTAGGAAGGAAGTTTAGTTATACACATTACTTAAATGGAGGAAAAGTTAATTTTAATATGCTTTGCAGGAATTGAAAACAAACTTATAATAATTTGCTTATGTTCCCCAAACTGGAAATTGAAATGTTAATATTTGGATTTAAATTTATATTAATTATTCACTGTATGACTCACAAAACCACTAGAAATTATCTGTTCAACTTAAAACAAATACATATATAGCCCTTCATAAATATATGTTTATTATTCTACTTGTTTTAATTACATCATTTGAATGCCACACTTTTTCAAAAAATTATTAGGACTACAGAATATGAAGTAAATTTTAAGCTTGTTTGTGTCAACAAGTTAATGGCAATTGGTAATAACTGTGCTGCAGACAAAGCCATTAATGTGATTTTTAGAATAAAAATAACTTCTCATAATTTTCTTTCTAATTATGAGGTTGTTTGTCTTACTTAGTACTCTACCACAGTTTTATGAAACAGGGAAAGAGGTATGTTTTCTTCTTTTTCCCCTGCCTGATTTTTCTGGCCTTAATCATCTCATATTTTTCTGTAATATATAAAAAACTGTGACCCTTTTACACAGAAAAGCTGAGACAAAATTCCCAAAGAATTAATTCCTAAACTGTTTGAATTACAGAGCTTGCCAAGTAGCCAAAAGGGCCACTCAACAGCTGTAATTTCTTTTGAGGAGATTGCAACTTTAAGCAATTTAAAATGTTATGATGGGCTTAGGTAACAGCCATGCTGACTCCTTATTTTTCATTTCTTTTGTGTTAATAGGGTCATTATATCATGGCAGATGCAGGGGGCAGGACTGTCATGTGTTTTATGAAAAGGAGACTATTTTTCTTGAACAGCATATTTTCATCTGTCCTATTAGTCCCATGCTTGGTCATCATTTATAGCCACCTAATGCAACAAGTATCTTCCACTGCTCTCCACAATTCTGTGGGGCCCTGGACTCGTAAACCCAGACTCTTTTCAGTCGCACTAGACAAATAGCTTCCCACTAGCACCGAACACAACTATGCTCGGCCTGCACCTAACAAAGATCTTTTTATTCAAAATCACAATACAATTAGATAAGAGGTCATCCCTCTGCATCTTCACCACCACTTTCACTCACGTTGCCACAATTTGCTCACTTCCTCACTCTATTCTCTTCTCCCCAAATTTTGCACAAACCAACCAACTCTGCCAAACACCGATCCCCCAGGGTTTCCAGGCTTCTGTGAGCAGATGATGATGAACACAGTTGGGGTGCCCGGATACAGATAGACAGTGGAGCCCACTTAGTGCTCTATGCTCAGGGGACACCAAGATATGGAAAACACTAGGAAATACTGCTTTATGAGCTGGGAGTTTAAAGACCTGGCCATGTATGCTGAAATAGGTAAAGCTGCTTGGAAAAAAGCTTCCTTATCTTCCCCTCTTTGGAGTCTTCTCCATAGGTCTCTCATCCCTAGGGCCTGACCCTACAGAGTTACTGCTAGAAGTTAAGCAGCAAGCATCAAATACTTTCAGAAAGAAATTTACTGAGCTTCCTAGGGGTAAGGGCCTTTCCCTGACAATATTCATTTTAAGCAGCCCATTTTCCTTTCCTGATTTAAACTGAGTCTTACAGAATTAATGGGCAAGGAATGGGGGAATGTGCAAAGTAGAAACGGATCAGCAGCCAAGTCCGTGTGAAATCACCAGCCGGCTGGCATGCTTCAAATGTTGCCCTATGAATACCAGATCTACCAAGAATAAATACAGAACACCAGTCACAGAAGCAATTTACTGCAGATCTCTAGATAAAATCTTAACCTCAAAGACCCTTGACAAGATATAATAACCATTTCCAATAATAATAACAAAATTAAAATCAAATTAGAGAGCTCAGATCCTGTATCTTTTATATTTCAGAAGCTAGTCACCTTAGGGTGTAAAGCCAGAGTTCAAAAGTATGAAGACATCACACCCTGAATCTGTGGGGTCTACAAGGCAAGTAGTTTTGCACTGAGGAGGGACATCACACCCTGAATCTGTGGGGTCTACAAGGCAAGTAGTTTTTGCATCACAGGATACTGTATGGAAGACATGGCCTATGCTGGCTTTTCTGGCGCCTTAACAGCTTCTACTGCTACCACCTTTGTGACCACCGAATGTCCGTGTGTTGTAAAGCATATGAAACTGAGTACAGTAGCCTCAAAGTGGCTCTTTCTACATTCAACTTCCCATTTTTCTTTTCATATCCATCCCCTCCAGGTGTGGGCTCAGTCCTCACGTCCAGCTGTGTTTTGGGTTCTCATGCCCACCTTCTCCCCAGATGCTGTGATTCTCATTCATTTCACATCCCACTCAAAGCTCTTTACTTTGGCGCAGACCATGGCTCCTGCCCAACACTCACCAAGCATGAGAACAGGGAGTCAGATGCCTACCCTGGCAACAGCTATAGGAGTTTACGTATGAACTATCTTTGATCTTCTCAGCAACCACGGATGACTTCATTAGTCAACCATTCAATTCTGACAATACATTCGTATGTGTCATTTTTTGTTTGCAGGTACAGAAAAGGATTCTCTTGATAATCCTTTACTAAATCATACCAATTAATAAAATTATGAAGAACTAAGCAGCTAAAATAAAATAGTAGAAACTAAATAGTTATACAGTGGTACATACTTTCCTTCAACAACTTTCATAACTTTTATTAAACTTAATGGGATTGTCAAGCACACTTTATTAAGATATGACAATCTTATAGTGGTTATGGGAAACAGGAAAATAAACAACAACAAAAAAAGATACACTGTATCAAAATCACACGTTTGATTATCCTTCCTGAGAGTTCATAACAATTACTTAAATTAAAATTAAGTGTTTGAAAATTATAGTATTGTACAGCTGCCACACTTTTCATTAACTCACAACTTGTATGCCTAGGATGTCCGTGAGCTAACTCATAAATAACCCTGCTTAAAGTGTCAAAAAAGGCAAATTTCCAAGTATGGGTATGGTAGGCTGCTTTCTTTTTCCTTTTTTTTTTTTTTTTTAAATTGTGAAATGCAAAGCTATAAATGCAAAGCTATAAAACATTTTACATTAAAAAGATACTTCACTTAAGTTTTATATAACTGGCCTAGATTCCATCATATCAATTAAATCAATTGACTCTAGGTAACTTCAGAGTATAGATCAGTTTACAAAACTGATATTTAAAGAACAGAAATATTTAAACAGAAATATTTTTTATTTTATTTTATTTTTTTATTTATTTGAGAGAGAGAGAGTGAGAGAGAGTATGAAAGGGGAGAAGGTCAGAGGGAGAAGCAGATTCCCCTTGGAGTTGGGAGCCTGATGTGGGACTCGATCCCAGGACTCAGGATCATGACCTGAGCAGAAAGCAGTTGCCAAACCAACTGAGCCACCTAGGTGCCCTAAACAGAAATATTTAAAGAACTAACAGAAATAAATAACCTAAAGAATCCTCACAATATAAGGATTTTGATTTCTGTTGTAAATTTTTTATCAGGAACCAGCATTTTTTGAGAGTAGTCTTTGAGGGACATGTGCTGAGCACCACAGTGTTTAGAACAATGAACAAGAAATAGTCCCCCCTCCCAGAGCATATACCTTGAGGAATACCTTTTTCTTTTTTTCTTTTTTTTTTTCTTACGATTTTATTTATTTATTTGCACAAGCAGAGGAAGGGGCAGGCAGGGGGGAAGCAGACTTCCTGCAGAGCAGGGAGAGCGATGTGGAGGACTCGATCCCGGGACCCTGGGATCACGACCTGGGCCAAACGCAGATGCTTAACTGACCGAGCCACCCAGGATTATCTTTAATACAAGATTCAAAGACAGAATGTTCGAAGGGCCACAACTGAGGTAGAGTAGTATAGGCACATTCAGGACACGGACAGTCACTCTGATTCAAATGTGTCCCTGGTGGGAATGAAAAGGACGGAATAGGTGCAGATGGGCAAAGATCTGAGGAGCAGAATGAGAAGAGCAGAGAGAAAAGACATGTGGCTGCACCAAATGAAAACCAAGGAGACTCAAAGGAACAAAGTTAGGAAGGAGGGAATTTGATAGGTAGGCCACGGAAAACCACCGAAGCATTCTAATTGCAAGAATTACAAGTGCAAATGGAAAAGAAGCAAGAGAGACAGCCACAAGGTCAACTGGGAATCTAGTTTTAGAACTGTGTCCTGTGTGAACTCTGACTTCTGCAGAGGTCAGGGCAGGGAGGGCTAGAGAAGACTCGGATTGCAAAAAGCAGGGTGAAAAGCCTTTGGGTTCTGAGTCAACTAAGAAATTCCACTTTGGTTTTCTCTGAGTGTGTGTGTGTGTGTGTGCATACGTGTGTTAAAAGCATCTTTTATTTTATTTTAATTTTATATTTTGTGGTGTTTTATCTGTTGGGGTTATGAGTAAGATTTAGTTTGAAATAAAAAAAAATTGGCTAATACTTTTTTAATGAAAGCCACCAATCAAGACCACATGTTTTACTTACAGACGGAACCCGAGACTCAGAAACTGACTTGGTCACCAAGAGGTCATGAGTGAACACTGATGAGGATAGTTTCACTAAGAGTACCTGTGGCCAAAGACACCAGCGTAGCAATGAGTTGAGAAGAAAAAGAGATGATTGTTTAGCAGTGAGGGAAAAAAAGAAGTAAAAGTACTTTGAACAGTAACAGGTAGAGAAAGAGTCAACGTGTAGAATACTCAGCAGCTGGTAAAACTTCATTAAAACGGTGAATTTGTTGCTTAAGATTTGTGTGTCCCCAGGAACAGAAAATTCCAACTCTGCTAACAGAAGAAGCCTAAACAAAGAAGGAAATTGTCAAAAATGTTGAAAGTAGGATGGCTCTAGGGTTGGTGAATTCAGCTATGCAATGATATAAAAAAAAAAAAATCCATCTTTCTCCTCTGTCATCTTTGGCATATCAGCCTTGACGTCAGCCTAGTTCTACTCATGATTAGACAAAACCGCTACAGCAGCTCAGCTTCGTGTCCTTGTGGAAGCATCCAGAGTTGGAAAGGGAGTCCTTTCCCTTATTTGTCTCTTTCTACAAGAAATTTAAAAAATAAACAAACAAACAAACAAACAAAAAACTTTTCCGAAAGCCCTGCAGAGACTTTTCTTCATTTCTCACTGGTCAGAAGGCATCAGTTGGTTGTGCCTAAACCAATCAGTAACTTGAAAGGGGAGCCCTCTTGGTTGTCTGACAGATTACAAGTCACTGCCTGGGCTGGGGGATACGGTCCATTTCCTTGAACCACACAGTATAGGAGGTGGGGGTGGGCAATGGCTGTTGCTTAGGCAGCCCACCCGCCTTCAAATGAAGCCTAATAAGCATTGTTTGATACTGCTGTTGATAATTTTGTCAATAGTGCCTCATCCCCAACCCATTTCCCTCCTAGGAGAAGTGTGCCTATACTTCCCAATATCCAATTTTATCACTTACAGGAAGAAAGAGAACTATCGATTGCCTAGGAAAAGTATGCACAACAAGAGTTTCTATTTTAAGGCATTCGTTGAAAGAAGCTACTATGAGACAACATCTGCTTAAAATGCAGGATTTCCAAAGAGATCCTATCTTCAAACTCTGTTACCCTATTCCTCTTTTGTGTATTAGCCAAAAGAGAAGAGTCATTAAGCTTTTTGTGTACAACTGACACTAAAAAGAATCTGCAGGTAATGATAGAAGATGCTATTTGTCAAAGGTCTGGAGCAGAAATACAACTGAAAACTAGGATACAATTGGAAAAAACACAAAGGTAATTACAAAGGAAGAAAACCACTCGGAGCATCAATTTTACCTTTATGATACCTTTGTTCACATCTCTGTTCTCTTTGTCCTAGGTTACACCATTAATAACTCTTAGCCTTCAACCAAAAAAGGGGGTGGGGAAATTTGCAATTACTGATTAATAGTAATAGTTACTGAAGGTAGTAACAAAGTTCTCACCAATCATGGAATGAGATGGTTTTATTTAGCTCTAAAATACAACGGAAGTTAATAGTAACACTATTTAAGGATAATTTTAAAAAATACATTTTGTTTTCCATTAAATCATATTATTCTAATTTACTTGAGAGGAAAAAACATCATGACACGAGAACTTCATTAATGATAATGGTAATGGGCCCAGAAAGTTGCCATTTTATAAATAAATATGTAATTCTTATAAAAGCTTGTGAAGTGGAGAAACAGTCAAAAGTGGGGGAGTGAGTGTAAAGCACTGGCGAAGCATACAACGGGTCAGGTTCTAGAATGTGCACAGTCTTGAATAATGGGAAAAATTCCAACACATGAAGTGGTTGGTATCCTACAATAGTCCATATCATGGATACTACTGAGCCTCCTTAGCAGTGGAATCATGAGTTTATACCATGTGGTTATTCACTTACTTTCAGCTAGGAGAGAAAGAAAAGCTTTGGGCATGAGGGTCTGAAAAAGAAAAAAAGAGCTGAGACAAAGAGGAGTTTTTCAAAATTCCTCATAATTCAAAATGCATAGCCCTCAAATTATGGATGAACTTTAGAAGGTTCAAGTAAGTACTGATGTTCATATATATTAATTTCTTTCTTATTTCCACAACTGGACCAACAATTCCCATCAGAAATTATTTAACTGGTTTGAGCCAGATGGAACTATCCAGTGAAATTCAGTATTTCCCCCATCTATCTAATGAAAGCCAGAAGAGGCATCAAATGAATGACAGCAGGAAAATAAATTTGACCAAGCTGGTTTGGAAAAAATGCATGAGTGTGTGTTTTATGGAGACTGTTCCAGAGAAGTGATCCAGGTCATTTTACAGAGCAGAGCTCCTCAACCCTATATTTCCTCCAAAGGTCCAGAAGAGTATAAACTATATTATGTTAGCTAAACCTCATTCATCATTTACTAGAAGCATGTGTATGTACATAGATTATAGTGCACCAAATATAATATGTCAGAGATTAGACTTTGTTAGCGATTCAAATAGTGGTATGATCCAGTTCTGCCCTTTCAGTTCATGTCAATTTAGAGACCTTTACCTTCTCAGGTTCAATCTCACCTAATCTTGTTAGAGAGCTTTAGAGCAAAGACTACAAATTTCATCAACCAGTGTGCTGGTCAGCTGGTAAGTTACATTAGACACTTCGAGTCCTTTTCAAAGAAGCAGCTCAAGGTATATTCTCTCAACAAGTCTGTTTAAATAGATTTTTCTTAAAAATCTAACGACCTATTAAAACAGTTAACTAGCTAGACCTGAATCAAGAAAGTACAAAAATAATAAAATTATGTTGTTTTCTTTCTTATGGCATAAATTACTAGTTATTTTAGGAGAAATAGGTGAAATGGCTCTTTTAAAGATTGTTTTATTCATAATGAAAAGCAAGAGGCAAAGGAAATGGGAGAGATCTGTGGAAAACAAGGGAGAAGGTGATAAGATAGAATTGTGCCATTATTTATACAGCTAAAATAAAGTATCATGAGAGATGAGAAACTGAAGTGTAATTCTGCCCTTAGCTTTAATAAGAATATTCTATATCCACTGATTAAGAATAAAGTATATTTTTAGCCCAAATAATGTTTAAAGTGCATACCACAAAGAAATTTAGGATGTGAATGTGGCCCTGAGGAGTTTATAGTCATGGAGTGTAATCATCTTAAAAGTTAACTATAAAAGATATAAATGGAAGTTCAAGACAACAATGGAAATGGTGTCACAAGGCTGTGTGTGAATAATCACCGAACGTAATAGTAAATGCAATACAGTTTAGAGGGGACAGCAATCACTTAGGACTGGAAAATTATAGGGAATCTCTATCGGGACAGTGGGATTTGAATCCCTATCTCGTTCCCCAGTCCCTCCTCACTCTAAACCCTCCCTCTAGTCAACTAATTGTCTCACTGACTAATCACACTGAATTTTCCTTCATTCTAAATCCTTCGAGCTCCTTCCCTCCTTACTCCTGCTCACCACCCAACAGTCCTCCTTTCTCTCCTATCTCAGAAGATACACCTTCCCTTCCTGAAACTCACAGCCCCACCTGATCACTTCTCCCTCATCTAAATCATCGTGTCATTTCAACTTCTTTTTTTTTTTTTTAAGATTTTATTTATTTATTTGACAGACAGAGATCACAAGTAGGCAGAGAGACAGGCAGAGAGAGAGGAGGAAGCAGGCTCCCTGCTGAGCAACGAGCCTGATATGGGCCTCGATCCCAAGACCCTGGGATGATGACCTGAGCCGAAGGCAGAGGCTTTAACCCACTGAGCCACCCAGGTGCCCCAATTCACCTTCTTTCTTGTCTGTCTTCAAATTATCTTCTTCAACTGTCCCTTTTTAACTAGTTCTATTCTTTGGCCTATAAACATGACAGTGTCACCCTTATTCCATGAAAAGTCCCTTAGACCTACATCCTTACTCTCCCCCGCCTGTCAGCATTCTGGAAGTCTCACTGTCGAGCATGTAGATTTCCACTCAACCCCCAGTTTTAATATGGCATCCTTGCTCTCAGCTACTCCAGACATTCCTCAAGGTTCTATCATATTTCTCCCTTATTCTCATAAAATAGTCTTCTCCTGTCACTATCAACTTCCAAGGCTACCGCTATTATTTCTATTTTGACTGCCAAAGTTATATCCTCAGCATTGACCCCCTACTCTAAGCTTCAGGCTTGCATTTTTGACTGAATATTGTGCATAACCACACAGATGATTTTCAGGCTTCTATTTCTAAATCATTGTTGTCAAACTTTTTTGCACTTTGAAATCACCTGTGGAGGTTACAAAAATACCTGTACCCAAGTTATATGCCCAGATATTCTTATTAATTGGATACCAAGATCATTATACTCAGCTTTCAAAACTGCTCCTTATTAAAATGAGCCAACCTCCATAAATGCTAACATGATTCTCCTAATTGCTCATGTTCAATTCCTTTGAGTCACCATTAACTCTTCCCTCAGTAGCCCCCTATTCTCCAGATACCAAATCAATAATATTTCTTCTTCTATAATATCACTTCTATTTTTTCTTTATTTTATCACGGCCACTGCTTTACTTCAGCTGCCTCTAGTTATTGTACTAGATTCCTAATTCGGTCCTTCCTCTCTCATCCTACTTTTGCCATCTGTTTTCTATGGCTAAATCCAATCATTAAAAACACTCATGGCACACTAGTAAAATACAAAGTCTGCAGCTGATATTCAAAGTTCTCCATTACATATATAGCTCAAAACTTATCAGGCTTTATTGCCCACTACATCCTCATTCCTTCCCATAAACACAAGAGACACCCTATGCTTGAAAGAGCCAGACTATTCACCGTTCACCACTCTCTAGCTGTTCCTCAGATATTACCTTTTCCATAATTTTGACCATGTTAATTCCTCTGCCTGGAATGCTCTCCCTCTAATATCTTCCTACTAACAATTTATCAGAATATTAGAGGGCTTCACAAAATCCATTTTCTCTTAGGGGTCAGGGGGCGCCTTCCCGGACCCCATCAGATTGAACTAATGTCCCCTCCCCCAGACTCCCTGTCTCTATGTGCCTTATTATAGGACTTATCACACAGCCTGCCTTAATTTAGAATGACATATGTGCGACTCTGTCTCCACCGATGGGCAGGGAGCAAAGAGAGGTACAGTGACTTGTCCAGAGTTATGACATCACAGTGTAGTTTACATATACAATATTTATCGATTTAAGGATGGATAAGAACAGCATAGATATAGAGAATAGACCAATCTGAGGACAAAAAGAAGAAAAGAAAAAAGAAAACACATTTGGGAGATGGTGAGTTAAGTAGAAGATTTATGAAACGAAACAGTGGCGTGAATCTCCACTGAGTAGGTGGAGTCAAATGGCCTTTACCCAGTCATGTCAGGTTTTTAAAAAGAATGAGTAAGACTGAATATCTTATATATGTTTGGAGCCTAAGTTCTCCCATTAGTAAAGGGATATGATTATAGGAGCTAAAATTGCTAGTACTATGGCGACGTAAGAATGAGGCCATCCCGGTAAAAGGCTTGACACAAAACTAGAGCATAGAAAGCCCACTCTAAGTGTTAACCCCATTAACGGGGTCTGCCACACACACACACACACACACAATGGCTATACAATAACATCCAAGATGTCAAAAGAAAGATTTATCTGACTTTGATTTCCAGGCTAGAAAAAGGACAGAATGAGAGAGAGAGAGACAGAGACATACGAGTATAAATGTCCAAGCAACAGACGTGCGCAGTTAGCTTCTACTATATTTCACGGGACACATACTTTTCTGTCCCCTCCCCCCCCCCCATCTCTTTTCTTTTGTCCTGGTCTCTTGCTTTAGGCTTTCCTTTTTCCCTCTCCCATTACTCATGCAGCAAGATCCAGGGCCTACCTTCGCCCTGCAGGGGGCAATACAGAACATGTGTTGGCCTCTGCAGCCCAACTACCTAGAAAGACGGAAGCCACGGCCCCAACCCAGTGCAAAAATGGCTTGGAAGCTGCGGTGAGATGGCTCCCTAGGCTCCAGCCCAGCAGGACCTCCAATCTAGTTAACGTTTCCTGAAAAACATTAACCCTCATTTAGGCGCAGTGGGAGGTGAGACTGGGAATGTTCTGTGAGTCCTGGTGGCAAAGAGCACTGTGTTCCTTACACTGAGAAAAGCTCTCCCTCTCCTGCATCGGCACCACATGGAACTGTACGCTCCAGTTGATTTCCAAGGAGAGGGAAAAAGCAGAATGCGGCTCTCTCAGTGCTTTCTGACCTCACTGGATGGGAGAGATACTCTGGGTGTGAGAACAATTAAGCAAACGTTTGGAGGATTCGGGGTGTGGAGGGCAGGTGTGTGTACATTTGAAAGCTGCCGTTTTATAAGAAGTCCTAGGTGACTCAATAAACAGGAGAGCTGAGCAGGGTAATCCCGTTAGCTAGGGCTCTCCTCAGCTCAAACCGCTCCCCTGACAGAAACAACACATTCTGGGAAAAGGTAAATCACACACTGAGGTAATTGTTTCACACCTTCAAAGAATTTACTTATTAATTTCAAAGTGTTTTTGGAAGCAATTCTGTATCTTGCCTTCCGTTTTGTGCTTAAATACTTGTTTTTGTTTTTGTTTTTTAATGTTGACCTCCAAGTCCCTCTTAATGTATTTATTATATATTATCTTTAAAATACATCAGGCTGAGTTATGAAATGGGAACTCTGCCAGTAAAAGAGGGCTGCTTTTCATTGAATGTAACTTTGTATACAACATCATGCATCTTTGCAACTCTAGGTATCATAGATTCTGAGATTAGGCACTCTTTGACTAAATAGCGAAAGAAAAAAACAGACTACCTCCTCGTATCAATGACATTTCTCTGTGTTGATTAGAGACCCCAAAGAATTTCACTCCAGATTTTTGCTGAGCCAAACACTTCGGTCTTGAGGCCACCACCAGCAATGGAAATATAGTATGAAAAATTAAGACAAGCTCTGGTGTTATATGTCATATAGACCATGATAGGGATGCCCATTAGCTGTCCTTTGACCTGCTGTATATTTTTATCATCTCAAATCATTTTCAGTCACCTCATTAGAGTGGCAGACCACTTAAAAACTTCCTCATCTTGGATCCACCCATACATCTGCTAATATGCAAATTTAAGTGCCTCAAGGAGATTAGAGGAACTATCTCTTACTCGATTCTATCATAAATTTAGTACCTACAACAGATCTTCAAAGAAGTAACTCACTTTTGTTTCTGTCTTTCAAAAACACTTTTGAAGAAAAGTTGCCCTTCTGATAACAAAAAAAAGCACTACTGAAGAATCCACTGCAGAAGAAAGGGCGCTCCCTAGGTACTGCCTATCAGGACTGTGTTGATATAGTTCAGAAAAGGAACTGGAGCAGTAACTGGCTTTTAGGAAGAATTCCGCATGAAAGAGGGAAAATTGGTAATGCATTTACTACTCATTTGCTTGCATCAAGAACCACATTCCATTTCAATCTGCCAACATCCTAATTAAGATGATCTGAATCTTGGGTGATCTATTATTCTAGATCTGAGATAGCCCAATTTACATTAGACAAGATGTTACACTGTGTGCTTACACTGAGATGATAAGAGCGCTGAGCATGTCTTCCCTCCTGTCTGGCCCAGCACTGGGCAGAGCATTCCATCAGCACTCAATAAATAATGGCCAGGCCTTTGCCTATTGTCTTTCTCTCTACCACTTTAGGCACAATTTCACCTTACTGTATCATTTCTGGTTCCTTTTGACACATAGAGCTGTGCTCCTTTCTGCATGAGGAAGATAGGAAAGTATCTCAAGTAATTCTCTATGAATGTGTCCATCCGTGTATATGGGACTAGCAACACCTAAATGCAATTCCCATTCATTACTTCTATGTCGTTTCTGAAGATCTTAAAGAATATGTTGCCTACATAAGCTTTTGAGCCAGAAAAGGAAAGAATACAAAGACAGTGCTTTGGAAGCATCAGGATCAAATTCCTTTCCAGGATAATAATATCCAGCTGCAATATTACCCAAGAGGCACTATAGAACACAGGGAAAATAGCATACAAAGGTACTCTCCAAATCAGCTTCTTTCTCCCCACTTTGGCTAAGGAAAGTTACCCATAATTAATTTTTTTTAAGATTTTATTTATTTGAGGGGCACCTGGGTGTCTCAGTGGACTAAGCCTCTGCCTTCAGCTCAGATCATGATCCCAGGGTCCTGGGATCGAGCCCCGCATTGGGCTCTCTGCTCAGCAGGGAGCCTGCCTCCCCCCCCTTCTGCCTGCCTCTCTGCCTACTTGTGATCTCTGCCTGTCAAATAATAAATTAAAAAATCTTAAAAAAAAAAAAAGATTTTATTTATTTGAGAGAGAAAGAGCACGAGGAGGGGGGGCGGTGGAGGGAGCAGCAGAGGGAGAGGGAGAAGCAGGCTCCCCACTGAGCAGAGAGCCTGATGTAGGCTCATGACCCAAGCCCAAGGCAGACGCTTAACCAATTGAGCCACCCCCAGACACCCCCAAAAAGTTACCTATAATTTATTAACATAATACTAGGTTAATACTAAGTTGTCTGATAAACACATAAAAAAATGTGTTAATATTGGACTTGCCCTCCCTAGACATCTGAATCAAGGCCAGGTTGTCTGCAACACAACCAAGTCAGAGGCCACGTGTATGTCCCTTCTTAGCCACTATCTAAAACTGTCATTTGTAGGGCTGAGCAACCATATTTAAGAAATGTTCTTAAGCTTGCTCTAAGTGCTATTGTTGAACAGATAACACTGATGACCTTCATAGTCTTATATCCATTTCCAAAGGGATGACAAGCTAAGATGTCAATCTAAGAACCTCGAGGAAGGCAGATAAATAAGCACAACCCTGGGGTTCAAAGCACCTCACCCTCTATCTCCTTGCACTAAGGAAATGAAGATGTTTGATGGAACCCCGGGTAGGTCACCCTCTGGTAGCTGTAAAGTTTTCTGAATTTGCAATAAAATCTTCAAATATTCTTTGCGCTGGAAACTTTTCTTCTTCTATTTTTTTTTTAAGATTTATTTATTTATTTGACAGAGAGAACAAGCTTAGGGGTGGGGGTGAGGAGGGAGAGAATCTCAAACAGATTCCCCGCTGAGCATGGAATAGACACGGGGCTCCGTCTGAGGAGGCTGAAAGCACAACCCCAGGCGAAATCAGGGGTCAGATGCTTAACCGACTGAGCCACCCCGGTGCCCCTTGAAACTCATCTGTTTCTTTAAAGAGGACAAAGGAACCACTGTCTGATTACTGTGATGCAAAGTTTGAGATGTTGTGTTAGGGACATCCTGGCCTTGATTCTAAGATAGCTATAATGATGGCTGAAGAGGTGACAACTAAAGAAAAGAAAGAATAAGAGCATCTTAAAGGAGGCAATGTGCAAAGTTTAAGAATGCTTTCTTGCTTTCAGGAATTTGGGGTTTTGCCTGGAAAGGTCAAAAAAAAAAAATGCAGCCTTTCTTAGGTGTTGGGTATTCAGTGTTTTGAAATCCCTCCAGCTACACACCATTCAAAAATTTAACATACTGAAAGCCTAGTTTTAGCTGATAAACTTTAACCAATCTATCTTAAAATAAAATACATAATTACAAGCATATTTTCAATTCTTGGAAGTGAGTGCTAAAGCTCTATTTCTAGAACTGGTGAATTCTGTTCTCTATTTCCATGTATAAAAGATCGCACAGTCCTGGGAAAACACTTTTTTAAAAAATGAAATACAACAAATAAGGTATGCTGCCGAGTCCTGGGGGAGAAGTTTCCCAGAGTCTTTGAATTTCCTCCTATCCTCCTCCTTTACAAGATTTCTAAGACCAAGTCCTTTTCTGCAGTCTCTCAAACAAGGTAAAAAAGAAAAATACCCCCTAGATATATTCTTTAGATTTTCTATTATGCTTCTCAAGTTCCCAGTAGCTTCTGAAGTAAACTTAAGATGAATTCTGGAGTTATTTTTTTATTATGTTTTAATTTCAGTTCTCTTTTAGGTCTAAGATGAAATAGATGATCATAACTGCTCTGCTTGGAGATGCATTTCATGGCACAATGTATACGTGACCTATGCAAGGTCACGTCATGGAAAGAGAACTGACATGAGAGATAACAAGTCGAATCCAAGCTTTTAGTCTTGGACAACTTCAGGGTAACCTATTTAGGTTGCTTTATTTCATGCAATATAGCAAGAAAAGTTTCTTTTTAAACAGTAAGTACGTCGTAGATATAAAGTCTGTATAGGGCTCTCTCAACAGTTTGAACAATGTCAATTACAAATATATGAAGAATTACTGCCCAAATCACTGATCATTAAGGGTTATTTTATTTTATTTTATTTTTTGGTCACATTGTGAGCCTTGGTGCAGTGGCAAGCCAGCCTAATTCTCATCCACAATAAGCTCCCGTGTTCCAGCCACACTACACGTTTCACACCTTGAGGTCTCTGCACATGTTTCACACTGACAAAAATCCTTCCCACCCCTCATTTAAAACATCAACTCCCCTGTAAATCTTTCTTCTGAGACCCCTAAACAGGGTTCATTATTTCCTTCCCTGTGTACTCAGAGTGCTGCATACCTATCTAATATAGAGTATCTATCAGATTCTATTATAATTATTGGTTTACTGTCTCCACCACCAGAAATGAAAACTTGTCCATTTACCCTTATCTAGGATTTCCCATGTGCCAGGCACTGTTGTGAGCACTATAGCTACATCAGCTCTTTAATCTGTACCGCAGCCCATCTGAGGGGGATATTATCAGCGCCTCCATTTTACAAATAAGGAAGCTGAGACACAGAAAAGTGATGTTGTTCTCCTAAGGACACCCAGCTAGTGAGTGCCCCGAGTGGAACTCGGGCAGTCTGACGTCAGCCGGGGTCTGATACCCTCTGATACTCCCTCCCCTGATACTCTCTGTTCGCCTCACAGACGAAAGCAGGCAGGTCATGGATATTAAACAGATAGAAAGAATAATCATACTGATTTCTCCATAGTTTCCTAGGCTTAAATTAGAAATATATTACCTTTGTCTTAAATGGATTTTACCTTCACCCTTGACTATGGAGGAGTTCATCTGTCCAGAGAAAATTCAGCCCAGACTGGGGAGAGAAAGCTAGTTGAGAGGTGGAAGGCCTAGGGTTTTGCTGGCTCTGCCAGGTCAGAGTCAAAACTCTCCGTACCTCCCACAGCTTCCATGGCTGCCAAAACCTATAGAAACCTCTCCAGGAGCTGTTTGTAGAAGTACGACTTTGCACACATGTGACACAGAATGCCTGACACAGAGATAGTATTCACGAAGAATACTTAGGTTAGTCTCTGTAAACTGATGGGACCCTGAGCAGGAAGACACTGGGACTTTGGCAAGATTCAAACAGAGAGGTTTTTGTCATTGTTTCTTTAGAAGTGAGGCACCCAAATCATTAAGAACCAGATGTATTTATCCTTCCTCCTGACCTAATTTAAATTTGTATCTCAAGTCCCCACAGGTGATTGTCACCCATTTTACCATTAAAATTACTTCTTAATTCTTGTATTTTATATATATTCTGTATTTTTCTGATTAAAATTTTTACTCATGGTAGAGATTTGGAAAATTCAGAGGTATCTAAAAATATCTAATTGCATATTAGAGGACTTTACCAATGTTTTAAAATTCTCTTCTAAAATACTATTTTAAATGGCTGTATAACCTTTCGTTAGGATAAGATGAAGCATGATTTAATTAGCCTGTCCTTGTTTTAAACATTTGGTTGATATCAATTGTTTGCTGTTATAAGACTTTCTTTCACGCTCTGTGGGGATCCCAGTTGTTGGGAATCCTGTAGCCCCCATAGGAAAAGGGCCTCTTAGAGGCTATACAACAGTGCTTCTCTGAGAGCTTGTGGAATGCAGATTCTGGGGCCCCAGCAAGGAGGTTCTGACCTCTCAAAGCTGGGCTAAAGCAGGTGCTCCTCTCTTTGAGAAATGCTAACACTGCCTCTCCTTGGAGAATACTTTCTCTTCATCCGGTTACTTCTTTACTCCCTTCTCAATATACACCCCCCCAAAATGAGCTGATTTCAAAGTATCAAACTCAAATTGGTTCTGGTGAAGACAGCTACTCATTTTTACCCCCAGTCTTTTATGAATTTAGGTGACTGCCCCCTCTCTGCAGTTCCTCTTTGGCACCTCCTCAGCCTTTAACCTGACTCCACCCACCCATGGTCCACACCACGGCCAGGAACAGCTTTTTATGCAGCCAATCAATGATGTCATTTCCCTCCTCACTACAAAACCCTCCCTTTGTGACCATAGGCCACCCAGCTTCCTTCAGCTCCTCTTTCTCTCTCTATCTCTCCAACTGCACTGGTCTGCTCATGGAATGCCTCCTCAGAGAAGCCCTCCTTGACATCCTGATCTAAATCACTTCTCCCAGCGCAAGCTCTAGCTGCACCATTTTCTTTCACAGCACATTACCATTTATAAAGCTCCATGAGGCAGGTCCTGAGACTTAATCCTTCATCACCAGCATATCTGGCCCTGAGCAGGGCCAGTGAGAGGCAGTCCTCTAGGTGGCGATCCACACAGGCTCTGGGGCCAAAGGGCTAAATTCAAATATGAGTTCTGCTACTTGAGACCTGTGTGACCTTTGGCAAGTTACTTAACTTGTCTGTGCCTCCTTTTTCTCTACTGAGGATAACATGGGACTACCAGAGAGGTTTGTTGTGAGAATTAAACGAAAGAAACCACAGAAGTGCTGAGAATCACAACTGGCATGTAGAATGCATCGAATACACGATAGCTTTTTTTTTTTTTTTTTTTTGACAGAGAGAGATCACAAGTAGGCAGAGAGGCAGGCAGAGAGAGAGAGAGGAGGAAGCAGGCTCCCCACTGAGCAGAGAGCCCGATGCGGGACTCGATCCCAAGACCCCGAGATCATGACCTGAGCCGAAGGCAGCGGCTTAACCCACTGAGCCACCCAGGCGCCCACACAATAGCTTTTTAAAAGGAAGCAATCAGTATGCTTTGATAAATAAATAGAACACAAAAGACTTTCGAGTTGCATCTTTTCTCATCATCACTGCCCTGCAACCCCAGCCAAAGCATTCTTAGCCCCACCAATGTCTCCCTGCAGCCTGCTCCTAGAGAGGGCTCTACTTCTGCCCTGAGAAATCTGCTGAATACATTCTCCCTTCCATATTATTAGTTCCAGCTTTGATCCTTTCGTCACGTCACTTTCTAGAACGTGTGCTCATGTGCCAAGACCCTGCTCTTCCTTCCTCCGAGTATTTCCTGAAATGTGACCTCCTCCGAGGAGCCTTCTTTAAGTGGAACTGAGCTCATCGTTCCATTCTCTGTTTCCAACAAATAAGTTAAAGGTTGTTGTTCGAGGTTCCAAAGCTATAAATCTTCCGAGCTTTTCCCTGGCTGCATGGTCTCACCACTGCAGGATGGGTGGGGTTTCTCCTGAAGAATGTGAGTCTAAGAAGGTAAAGGGTTTGTTTAACTTGCTCTATATACGTTTAGCGTAATGCCAATCCACATGGATGCTGAATAAATGTGACTTGATGATGATTTAATTACCTTGTCCATGCCAGGAATAGAAACCCTGAACACTTAAATCTGTTTCCCCCCACGTTGCAATATGTTTCAATGCTGAGTCTATTATGAGACTGGTTTTCTGCATGTACTTTCACAAAAAGGATAAATACAAAAGAGAGATTACATGAAAATATCAAATTAATAAAATTATTTTCCACATCCTGAGTCCAAAGATACCTTTGGAACAGCAGTGCATTGTATTAAAAGGTGCCTTGTTTAAAGTTTAATTGCATATGCTTTATGGGTTATTTTATAAATCTAAAATAGATAACTAAAACATGTCAATACTGGTTTTTAAAGTACTTGTTGTATTCGGTGCATGCACCATTATGGAGAACTTACACTCAGAGCAAAAAGATTTGTAGCAAAGCATATGACCTTCTTCCCACTACAATGACCATCCCCTAATTAGGCAATGCATCTGATAGTCATTAACAGGAATGAGATAATGAATCACTTTCTCTCTTCTTTGTTAATTTGCTGTAACCAAGCGGCTAATGGATGTCAGAGCTGAGTGATTGCACTGATTATAGTGATTTATAGTTGCAACAAAACAATTTAAAACCATTCTGATTATTCATGTTAAAGATGCTTTATGTTTTGTTTACTAAATGTTTTATGTCCCCCTTTCTCCTACCCCCAAAGTATTGAACCCCTCCTACTCTGCCACTTTTGACAAAAAGACCTCTTCCTGGAAAACTTGAAAGTTGTAGGCTTTTTTTTTTTTTTTTACTGTTTTAAACTAAGCCATTTCATTTTGTTTATCTTTTGTCTCTGTATATCTACATATCCAAGTAGATTTAGAGACAGATAGATAGATGGATGGATATAGAAATAGATAGACAAAGTTTACCCAGTAGAAACAAAAAGCCTTCAGGGTGGAGAGAAAACTTCAGTGGTGCCTAGTTCAAAAGAAGGCAGAAATGAGAGGAAATCAGGCAAACTTCAAGCCACTTACCTTGGGGCTTCCAGTCCCTTCCTCGCCCTCCACAGACACATCAGTAGCCAGAATCTCAGCTTTGATGGTATCCAGAGCCCTGAGAATCCAGCTGTGTTGTCGTTTGATTTGCCTCTGCAGCTCCTTCCACTGGCTTGCAATCATCCGCAGCATGTCCTTCAGCCCTTCTCCAAAAGGAGGGGAAAGCACAAGTTACAGGCTCGACTGCATTTTTTTACCCAGGATTGACTTTTAGCCAGTAAATTAGATGACTATTTCAAACAGTAAACCTAATTTTAAACAACTTCGATTATCAACACCTGACATATAAGCATTTGTCCCCCAGGAGAGGGGCTGGGGGATTTTGCCTTCACAGAAGGCATAAGGACACAAAAACGGGATCACCACAGAGATGCTTGGGTGGGAATCGACTTAGCTTCTGTGCATTGACTTAAAAAAATGCATGTTGGACAAAAATGACCAAGTATAAAAATGACTGACACCAAAGCTTCACTTTCCAAAGAGAAGGCCCTGTGTGTATCCGTGTGGAGACTTCATAGTGATCAGAAAGATGCACAGAAAGAGGTGAAGTGAACTCGATGAGGAATACGGTAAATGGGCCAGAATTAAGACAGCAGTCCTTTCCCTTAGCATGTCCGATTAATGCTGCTCTTTCCTTATTCAGCTGTGGTAAGCTCAAAGAAAGAGCCAGATTATAATTCACCCTGTCTTATGGTCTTTTACTACCAGGGTAAGTATATCCAAATGACGAAACTATTTTTTATTTATAATCTGTTCCGCATAAATACATTAATACTGGGCAAGAGTTAGTTTAAGGCCAAAACTCTGCTAATGCAATGACCAGCAAAAAAAAAAAAAAAAAAAAAGTGCAAAATGTTCACATGTGCGAACTGGCAGGGAAATAATCGGATGTATCTCATCCGCCTGCCTTATATCGGTAATGATATCTATAAGTACCCTAATGCATATGCATTATAACTATTTGCACAATTCTCATTCATTATCTTAATGTTATTTCCAGGGCACCTACATCAAAAAGCATGTCAATGTGAAGTTTTCAGGAATGTGATTTCAATTGAAACTCGGGCGAACAGCAAGCCCAAAATAAAATGAACAGACCATTTGGAGGCAGTATTTCATCGTATAAGTATCACAGCATTGTATGCAGTATATGAAACATTTATAAATCTTGAAGGTCAATCTGATAATGTAAATATTAATAATACATAAGGAAGTGAATATATGCAGTAATTTACAGCAATGCTTCTTCATTCTTAATAGTCTGGAGACATAAAGGCTTGCAATATTTCAGGAGGATTTACCTGCTTTGTGAGATGCAATAAGCTCGAGAAGTTGGTATCCTTCCTCCTCCACAGCTTCCTTGAGAGCACAGTGACTGTCTACATTCAACTTAAAACTCTGCAAGGAAAAATATGAGCATCAAACCCTGGCAAGGCAGTTAAACATAAAACATCCATACAAAATTACTTGCTACTTTTTATCAAGAACCACACAGCCCAATTTACCCAATAGACAAACTAATTTGCAATACTAAAAGCTATTGATATTTGGGATCTGGGCTCAAAATGTTTCCGTTAGATTAGCAGAGTGCATCTGTTTGGAAACAGCTGACAGATCTAGAAATTCATTAGGTTTTTATGAAAAGTCACATCCCGTAGGCTATATCAGGAGTAGCAGTGTTCTATAAAATATACTGAATTTCTACCAGCACATATGAGCTCTTTTCTTCACTTTTTAAAAATGTTAGTGATAGCACTATTTATGAAACCATAAAAAAATTGGCAGCATAAAATATATTAGCCTTATGTGCATATATCGAAATCCACTAATAGAGTAAGGGTTGGACTGGCTGTTTCTCAGATATCACACAAACCAGAGAACATCCAGGGGCACTGAGTACTGTACTGAGGAGTCAAATGCTTCCCAAATCTTTTTGATTTTTAAAAGCTTATTTCTTACAGTGAGATTCTGCTTGAAAAATGAATATGTCAGGCACATCAGGGGCATTTTTCACTAGCGACCATCATCCAAAACCCAACAAGTGCTGGTATGGCTGAATCCCAACTCAAGGCCATTGCTTTCAGGAAGCCTTCTGTTGCTTTACGTGGAGTTACAGACTCCCTTCTCCCTGCTCTTACAATGTGTTTCTACTACAGAATTTATCACCTGTATCCTGCTCTATTTCTACACTCTGCTACCAAATTATAAGCAATTTTAAAGAAATTCAAGTTTCACATTCATCTCCAACTCAGGTCAGATGGAAGATGTTCAACAGATTTGCAGAATTCATGGATATCTGTCAAACTGGATCAACAGTACTCTCTGAAGGGGAAGGCTTCCAGTTAGGTATTTCAAGAAACATAGGTGGTTTTCCAAAGAGTTCCCAACTCTGGAATGTTAGAAGGCATTCCAACCACAGCAGGTCCAGTGGAGAGGAATCCTAATAACCAATCTGTTGAGTCAATGGCTAGTCTTCAGGGTGAAAATCAATTCCTTGAGTTGACTAATTAGGACATGAATTTGAAATACTACATGCCAAATGTTGGCTTCTCCATGACAGAGCTCCACAATATACAATATATTTCACTGTCACTGATGATTCCTTGAGCAATAGCTGTATGCAGAGCCCTAAGCTCAGTGTTCAGAATATTTAACACAAGCTTGGGGCGCCTGGGTGGCTCAGTAGGTTAAAGCCCCTGCCTTCGGTTCAGGTCATGATCCCAGGGTTCTGGGATCGAGCCCTGCATCGGGCTTTCTGCTTAGCGGGGAGCCCGCCTCCTCTTCTCTCTCTCTCTCTCTCTCTCTCTCTCTCTCTCTGCCTGCCTCTGTCTACTTGTGATCTCTCTCTGTCAAATAAATAAAATCTTTTAAAAAATTAAAAGAATATTTTAAAAATTTAAAAATTTGAAAAATATATATATAACACAAGCTCATAATGATACAGGCCCAGTTAGAATGTAATTTGGATGAAAGAGGTTAAACCACCAAAAACTGTAAAGTTAGGTACATTCATTCATTCATTTAGGAACCATGCATCATGCCTGTTCTGTACACTGGACTGATAGTGACTTAAGGGGTTTAAAACATGGCCTCTGACATCAAAGGGCAACTAAACATGTCCCTAGGAGAAGAAAGTGCAGCCCAAGTCATTGCGGATGTTCAGGAGTGACTCTGGGCTCTCTTTTTCTTAGTGGCAAAAAGGGGTCTTCTTTTTAAAGCTGAGAGGAAAAAGCAGGTTAAAAGAAACTGGATATGAAGGAGATGGGGACAGACCGATCAGAGTATGAAGTATAAAGATAAGAACTTTGACTAAAAAAAGTGTTTGACTCCAAAATGGTGAACCATTTCATCTGACTAAAGGCATAAAAAACAGGGAAGTTTTAGCCAAATATGACAGAAGGAAAACAACATAAGTTTCCTCACAGGCTGTTCACTCTTTCTCGTATTGTCCTTTTTCGGCTATAGGTATACGGTTGAATAAAATAAAGTATGGCAAAGTAAGGGAAGCCTAATGCTTCTGGTCAGCACAAACACTATGAGCTCCATGAAAAATTAAATATTACTTTCTAGCCAAAATATGGCTGCATCTACTTTTTGCCACTGCAGTAGATACCCTCAACTCTGAAACAAGACCATGTGCAATAAGGTTCATGTATGTTTCAGGGAGAAAGGACAAGGAAAAGAAAAACACTTGAGATCAATGTGAGAGTGCCACAATTTAGGAAGAAACCTGTTCTTGAGATTTCCTTATAACTGTAAATTTAGCCTAGTGCTCTCTCTGATTCTCTGTTTACTTACAACAGACTTGTGCTGAATGGTTAGTAATCATGAGCTTCTGAAGAGGTGCATCAGGCCTATGTCTCAGAGCGAAAGAGAACCTAAGGACCTGTGAGTAGGTTGGATAATTTGACATAATTGAAGCCAAGAGTATAGAATAGATGCAGCTGGGTCTGGTTCTGCCTCAAGATGATGTGGAAGCATTTGATTAGGAAAGTGGAAGAGATGAGGTATTCATTATTAGGAAAAAGATAAGCTGATAAGCTTGATGCTGTAGAGAAGACCCATTTAATATATCTATTACCCAAATGGTACAATATTGCTTGATTTTCAGGTGCACCCATTAACCATTAATAATATCAACTAAGGAATTCGTAATGGGCCGCCGAGGAGGCAGCCATGCAGGCACATTAACAAAATTGTCAATGAAATTTCTGGCCACTAAAGGATTCTGTAATAAGCACTCCCCATTCTGTCCCCACCTCTTCCTGAGGGAAGGAAGCTTAGATGGAAGGATTTGCTTCTCTTCCTCTTTCATTTTCTTTTTCCTTGAACCTGATACTTGAACACATTTCCATTCTTATACTCCTAACACATTCCCTCAGCAATGCTGGATATCCCTCTGCAACATCCACAGCATTCCCTGAAAATGCAGGGCATTCTCTGAAGATTTAATTTATGGCAACATTATCATAGGTGGGTACCACGTTCTTGTGTCAATGATTATGTGACACTCCTTAAATATGAGTAATCTGGGTTCTAGGAAACTCCAGACCTTTTTTAGTGTCTTTAAAGCAGCATATAACTGAACACCTAGAAGAGAACAACTAAGGAAATGGAAAACACAGTGACTGAGACAAAGGACTGGATTATCAAAGAGATGATATACATCAGAGGCTGAGGAATGGGTATATCCACACCTGCAACCTCTAGCTCCACCACCTTCGATAGATCTGGGTGCACTACTCCTTGACAGGATCGAAATTTATACCGATTCTACTTTGACCATGATCAGACTATATGGCAGTCATGTGGATATGAAATGAAATCAAGGAAATGTACACCTCGGTGGACAAAACTCTGCCAAGAGTGAAGAATGATCATTGCTCATGAGGACTCATAAGATTTGGATCTCCTGGCACAGAAAATCGTGGAAAAGACCATACTCACTTTCAGAGGCTTAAAGATCGAAAGTGGCTCAGCCTTAGCAGCATTGTCTCATGAACACAGACTTTCAATCGTACAATGAAATACTGTTACTGTCTGCCAGGTCCATTGATGTCCATGAGTATTGAGATGTTGGTGAACAATCAAAGAGGCCGGAAACAAGTTATTGAGTCTTTCCTGACCAATTTCAGGTTTTTTAAGCGCATGGATTAGTAGATATTTACTGGGCAGTCTTTGCCAGGCTTAGAGATACAAAAGATAACAATACACAATATATAATCTGGGCCCATGAAGCATATAGTTTTTTGGGTGAAAGAGATTAAAAAAAAAAAAAAAAAAGCCAGTAGTATCATAGGACTCAGCATAGCATAAATGTGGAATCAGGGTTTGGTGTCTAAGAGAGAATGGAAGGACCTTAAGCAAAATGAATAGAAATATGCCCTACTCAATGAGATTTTTTTTTTTTAAATTAAAGTATCACGCTGGCCAAGTAAAACCAAGAGTGTGGGCTGTATTCTGTACAAGTGTGGCAGGTGCTGGATAGGGGCTGTGGGATCCCAAGCTGGGCGCCAGGTTCTGCAGAGCCTTGCAGAGAGCTAGTGGAGAAAGGACTAATTTGTATGCAGGCCTGGAGACAGCATTTATTGTAGAAGGAAGTAGGAAGCCGAAGGCAGGTAGGTGTGGCCGGGACAGGGTATTAGCAGGAGAGGCGGAAGCTGTGATATGTGGTCATTAACTCCAAGGGCCATGAAAGAGTCAGGGAAGAAGATGTCAGAACACTGGAAACGGATGGGCGCAGTTCTCTGTTCTAGAAAGCTCTCTCTGGTTGTTGTGCAGCGTTGATTTTAAAAGGGCAGACTGGAGACAAGCAGGCCATTAAGTAGGCTGCTATGGTAATACAGGCCAGATGTTTCTGCATGCTCACAATTTTAATTAAAAAAAGGTATGCTTTTCTTCTAAATGAATGAAAGTAGAAAAAAATGGAGAAAATCTTCTGTCTTTTTAAAGTTTTTCTCAGTGTGTGAGAGCAGCGTGTGCCAGAATTTAGTTCCTTGGCTGTTCTGATGATAAATACCAGAGGTTATTAGTCAGGAGTCTCCCAATGTGAAAGACATATTGAACTGATGAACTTTTACTCCCACTGTCATTTTAAAGAGATGGTATATATGCTGATGAATAAGGCACTTGATGACACTTTTTCTTCACACAAAAGATTTTTACTACCCTAAGAAAATGAAAACTTGCTTTTTTTTTTTTTTTCTTAAACAAGGGCAGGAGGAAGAATGTGTGTTCAATCAGAAAAGCAGAGGCTTAAAAAGTCACCTGCTATCTGCCTTAGGCCATCTCCACCCGGGGTCCCCTCTGTGCCATGCCTACACCATCCTGTGTTCCCACAGGGACTCTTGGTGAGGAAGAAAGCCCCAATCCCCTGGGTTGTAGCTGGAAGCTCCTCTTCTCCTCTCCCCAATGCCAACAACAGAGGATGATCATGTGGTCCTCAAAATACAAAATATACCTCGTAAATGCTGTATGTGTCAAGAATTGAAAGATTTTTATGAGTAAAACAGTTCTTTAAGAACCTCCTAAAAACCGGACAAGTTATTACACAGCCATTCAAGTTAAGATTGTGAAATCACATGAAAAATACACAGAATGTATTACAAGCTCAAAAATATGAAGATTCAGAATGGTGTCTGTGACGGCAGTAGAGCTATACAAATGAATAGTCCCAGTGCATGAAAACAGAAGTCTGCGGGGAAACACAACAAAATGTTAACATCATTTGTGCAGGGTAGGACCTGGAGTTAATGTAGCCTGGTCTCACGGAAGGGGTTCTCTGTGCTTCGGCTTTCTACAACAGAAGATGAAAATAATACTGACTTCTAGGTTATTGCGAGAATTAGAGATAATGATTGTAAAGCACTGAAGCAGCACCCGGAAATAAGTGGGACCAAAGAAAAAATCATTACAACTTTTAAATTCATTTTTTCTCTTTTCCAAACATGGTCTGTGGGAAATGGTACTTTACAGTGACTTCAGGCGACAACAAGCACTTCCCGTTGAGGCTCTCTGAACTCTGCAGGTGCACAGACCACATGGTCTTTCTCCAGTGTCACCACCCAGCACAGGTCTGCCCACAGGGGGCGCCCAAACATAGATGCTGCCATCTGAGATGGGGCCAAGGCTGCCTGGACAGAGAGGCCAATGATTTGGGGCTTCCTTCTGCCTCAAGTGTGTGCTCTTGGGCAAAGCATCTAACCCTTCTGGGCTTCTGTTTGCTTATCTACAGTCCAGGCATTTGGACTCAATATTTTCCAGTCCCTGGACGCACTGATTTTATCTTTCAGCCAGACGGTTCAGGATAGGTGGCTTGGGAGGCTTTTTATTTATTCTAAACTAGAAAATTTTCAAAGGGGGAAGAATCCCAAAGGCCATCTAACCATTCATCTACCCCAGGGCAGCTCCGTCCCTCAACCATCCTGGGCAGATGTGTTCATTCTATTTTTAACTATCTCCAGGGAAGTTTCTTCTAACTTCTCATCCCGAGTCCGCAACGTTTCTTCTCAGGAATTTAAGAGCTCTGTGCAAAGCAGCACGAGCCTTCCTCTGCTTCAGATTCTTTTGCCAAGTCATCTCTGCAGTGTGGGAGTTGGAAATCAGAAACATTGTGAGAATATGCCAACAAAATCTACACGTCCAATCAATCATCAAGCCCTGCCAATTAATTTCTCCAACCTCAACTCTTCCATATTGATTAACACTGCCTTTGAGTCAGGCCCTCATCATCATCTCTTGCCAGGTTGACTTCAACGGCCTTTGGTCATGGCCCCTCAAAACCACATTTACTCCTTATTTGTGGCCTGCCTGTGAAGGCGCAGGCATTGTCCTACGTACATGGGATGTGGCTATGAAAAAGGTAAATAGCCCCTGACCTCTCAGAGATCACCGTCTAATGAGGGGTGGAGGGTGTGCATCTTAATTGCAGTCAATTGTGTCAAGGAGGCCATGACAGCATGTGGATGCTGGTGACAGCCTGGTCTCTGGAGCTGGTCGGTCTGGGTTCAAATCTCAACTCCTCCATCACCCACCCACTGTGTCACTGTGGGGAACCTCTGGTTACTCAGTTTGTTCAACTGTAAAAAGGGAGAAATGTTAGTGCCTACTTCAGGAGATTGCTGTGATTACTTCAGGAGATCATCAGTAGAACACAGTCCGGCCTCTCATAATAGTTCAAGAAAAACCATTTCATTACACAGAATGGCCTGCCTCCAAAACAACTCCAAAAAAAAATGCTCCTTCAATGTAGGATAAGGCCCAGCCTTATGACCTACAGAGCATGACCTGCAGAGCCCTCTCCAATCCCAACCAAGTCTGCTTCTCAGGTCCCATGTCTGCTTGAAATGCTCCTGAAATGCATCAAGTTTCCAGCTTACACCAGCCATCTCACACCTCTGAGATTCTGCTCTTGCTGGCACCTCTGGTAAGGACTGGTATGGACAGTCCCCCCCCACTTCCCCTGGCTAAGGCCTGCTCATTTTTTAAGATTCATTTCAGGGGTCGATCTCTCTAGCAACTTTTCCCCGACTTTCTTCTATCCTCCCAGTTTGCACATTGTCCTAAGTATCCCCAGGACATGTGCAGAGCTCAAACCGCTACTTGCCACCATGCTGGATAACTAACTGGTGATGTATGTTCTTCCCAGCCATGAGTTCCTGGAGTTTCTTCTCACTCGTTTTTGAATCCACAGTGCCTCAAACAGTGCCGGGCACACAGAATAAATAAAGATTCATACCAAAAACCTTCCATGGAGCTTTCAAACTGCACATGGCACTTTGGGAGATGTTGGTGCAGTCACTCTTCGCTTGGAAGTGGTTGATAAATGTCCCCAAATTTTACTCAGTGAACACCATGTAAATGAGCTGTCATGTTCCTTCGCTTACAAAATTACTTGCCAATTACACTTAGATGATCCCAGTGTAATTGCCATGTAAACTGTACCCTGGCTGAGATAGCCCAAATCATCAATTTAACTTTACCCTCTCATCATATGGTATTTACCACATAATTAAATAAATGGTCAGCCGCCACCACAACTGTATATCTCCCCAACGCCATGAAGTGGCTACATTTGTCACTGATTTATCAGTTATGACAATACGCAACACACCTCCAGGTATAATATCAGAAGCTTAAAAAATTTGAAAGCACTACAAAACTCTTGAAAAAGAAGTTACAAGTTTATGATCAAAAAAATAAGCATCATAAAAACTTTGTTTACTTTAAAAGAAGAAAGAGGAGGAGGAGGAGGAGGAGATGAAGAAGGAGGGGGAGGCAATAAGATATAAAGACAAAAAGTCCTTATTCCCCCTAAGGAGACTTTCTTCCTGAAACCTCAGATAATAAAAACATCTCCCAGAATTTGAAGGGAAGGTCAGTTCTTCAAACAAATCCCAATTTCTTTCAAATAAACAGTTGCATTTTGCTGTGTGTGGAAAGCCAAGTGTATTTTACTAAGGTTGACATTCCTTGCTGATCGACTTGCTAATACCTCATGCAAGAATCAGATACATGGGAGAGACCCTAAATGTTGACAGTGCCTCTTAGTGACCACATTTTCATTTGCTTTTCTGGATGCCACCTCCACACCGGGCACAGGTAATCACATTGACTTCCCAGCATGGCCACATTAGACCAAATGGATTCACAAACAGAGGTTCTGTCTAAAGGGACTGTTTGACTTCCAGAACACACTGCTCTGAGGCTCTGATTGAAAAAGAGGTCAGTGCTGGCCCAAATATCACTCTGCCCCCCGCGGTGGAATAATTGATGTGCAGCAGCCCCTACAGATGTGGAGTCACTGAGGTGATGGATGGATAGAAGTATATTATTCACATGTACATCTGCTAATATACAGGCCCCAGTGCAAACACCAAGACTTAAGAATATTATGTGGATTTAGGACAATCCCTGAAGGACTCCACTTCCATTAAAAATTTGTTTGGCAGCCTGGGGCAGATCTATTCCAACTCCCACATGCTTCATGCATTTGAGAGGGGGAACCAAACTGCTTTAAAAATAAATTTAATAAATCTTGTAATGTCAAATCATTAACATCCTGTCTAGTCATATCGTCTTCGTATTTTGAAAGAGCAACATTAACCTGTGGAATTTTTTTAAAGCTTTCTAATATCTGAGTTAACATTTTTATTCTCCTTGGGTTTTCTACCAAAGGGAATGAATTACATCCTGAAAACAGGAGAGAACATTCCAATTTTTTCCTTCTATAGGCATTTCTCTTGTCACAAATATACCAGACAACCCAGAAAGCTCTGTGACCAGAGTCCATTTTGGTTTGGAAATAGTAGAGGAAATAATTGAACTCACAGACATTTGCAGTTATTGTTTGCTGATTTACAATACTAGTTACAATTTGCTGCTTGTAATGGTTGTAACACTGCTCTTACAAATGTTCATTCATTCATCTAGCAGATATTTTTAGTACCTATTATGCACATGCAAGGCTGGGTGTCAGAGGAGACAGCAAAAAGACACACAAGCTATCCCCTCAAGCAAGTGACAGTCTGGGTGGCTGGGGAGAAACCCAACCTCTCTAAGGACACCTGAGCTTCGCATACCACATATACTTCTCAGGTCTCCAAGGAAAATGCTCACGATTCCTTCCAAATGAACAAAATATCCTCACCTACAATGTGTTTGTTTGCTCTTCACAACCATCTTCAGCAACTGTAACAGTTCTTTTCTGTGTCAGATCTGTTTCAAGCCTGAAACTCTCACCTTAATATTACTTATATTGAGTGCACTGCTTCAAGATTCCAAAATCCTATGTGACCCAGTAGATAAGGAGGGTCTGTACATGGGTGTACACTGGAAGAGCAGCGGAAGGGGACGGCACCCTGGCTCAGGTGAGCTAGGTCACGCACTGGCTTCTGTCCATATAGGCTTCTATATGGACATGCAGCCTGGGCTGGAAGCCTCATGGTACAAAGCCAGTCTGCAAACCTTCTCTTCAGCACTTAGCCCATTACTGCCCTAAGTAGGAAGAGTTTAATAAATGCAGTGTTTCCCTGGCATCCTAATTTAAAATAACCGTTCTGTCCTAAAAAGAGCAATAAACAAAATAATAAATTGGTAAAATGTTTAGCCACCAACAATTTTCAAAACGATGAGAACTGCTGGGTAACACGGGATCAAGTCCTAACACTGAGACAAGCTAAAGTGTATTCCCAAGGGCTTTGAACAATTCAGGATTCCTTTTAAGCTGAAAACGGAATACTCTGTGTCTCCTAGATGGACAGAATTAGACCTATGAGCCAAGGAACGCGGTCCAGGACTTTTACATGGCCAAAATGAGCGTCCCGTCCCCACACATCAACATCAAAATGCCTCCATGGTTAGGAATGCCTGGCAGATCTTTCCATTCCCAAGCCACCAAAGGAAGTAACTCAAGGCTGGGAGCTGAGTATTTTAAATACCCCAAAGAGAAGTAATGCTGCTTCCCTACTAAACTCTCAGCTCTTCACCTTAAGCTGATGGGAAGCAAGAGGAACAAGCAAATAGAACTTCAAAGGTCCTATGAGGCCACCAGCTCTGCTAGGCAAGGCAAAGGGAAGTGGCGGCCAAACTCATGCAGCTCAGGTTTTTGAAGTCTAACCGACGGTCTCCCATTAGCTGAGCAATACAGTCACTGCTGTATGGTGGCAGCTGCTGGTCTTGTGAAGCTCAGGCTTCTTGGGCCAGTGCTGCCCATCATCTCAGCAGAGAAAGGTAGCCAGGGAAAGGTGGGCACCAAGAAGTGCCCATCATCTGTTAACTTGAAGCAATGAAAAAATGGAGCAGAGGTGGAGATAGGAAAGCAAAGCAAAAGAAAACCAGCGTTTTTTGGGAAATTTTCCTGTATGGCTAAAAACTGTGAGACGTATATTGTTGTTGTTGCTTTTAATGAAACAAATGAGAGCTATTTAATAAAAATGCGATATAATACGAAGTTCTAAATGTAGACAATAAATGCATGAAAGTATCTGTATGGAGATTTTGTTTCTTTTCTTCTTTTTTTTTTAAAAAGATTTTATTTATTTATTTGACAGAGATCACAAGTAGGCAGAGAGGCAGGCAGAGAGAGAGAGGAGAAAGCAGGCTCCCTGCTGAGCAGAGAGCTCGATGTGGGGCTCGATCCCAGGACCCTGGGATCATGACCTGAGCCGAAGGCAGAGGCTTTAATCCACTGCGTCACCTAGGCGCCCTTGTATGGAGATTTTGTTAGCCAAGAACATTACCAGTTTAATCCAGTCTGTCTTTATAAGTACTTAGGGTAATGACACAGTAAGGACAAATTTTCAAACCCTCCAGGGTTACCAAGGGTTATAAGAAAGGGTACCAAGATTATAAGCACCGTCTGCAGGATTTGGGCGCTTCTCTGCCACCTTGTGGTAGCCCCCTCAAATTGCAGACACTGATCCTAAAAAGAACCGCGAAGGTGGGCTTTAAAAGCTACCCCAGACACACATACTCAGCCTCTGTACGCACATAAACATGGACTCTATACGCTTTTTCAGACCTGTAGCAAAAGCCGTCCCTAGACTACAACAGACTTTCATTACATGGGGTCTCTGAGCTGCTGCAAACAACAGCCACTAATGGGACAAGGAAGAGAATTTCAACTCATGTTAAAAAAAACAAAACAAAACAAAAACAAAACAACAACAAAAAAGAACCCTGAATGCTCAATGCTGTATTATTTGCAAAAGCATAAATAAGGACGCGGCTTAAATGGCCATCATCATGGGAACGATTACATAAATTGTGGCTCATCCACACAATAAAATATTAAGGAGCTGCTAAAAGTAAAATGGGTAGTAGATCTTCATGTACTGACAGAAGGATGTCTGAGATATCTTTAGATACAAAAAGCAAGTCATCGAACAGTATGTATAATATGAATTTTAAAAATTCTTAAAATGTATGCCTTTTTACACCAACAGGTCCAAAAGGATACAGAACAAACTGTTTATGCAAGTTATCCAAGGGAGGGTAAGACTTTTCACTTTTATTTTTATGCTCTTTTATACAGTTTGAATCTTTTTTTCCAGTGAAGAATGAAAGATGAAGTTTCCTTCACCTTCAGCACATGCCCCCCAAGCCAGGTCACTGAGTTTTTGTAACATCTGCCCCTTCTGTCCATGTAAATACTCCTTGTAATGTTCACATTCCCTGGCTCCACACACCCCTAGATGGCCCTAGAGCTTCAGTTCTACTCGACGCAGAGAAGCTGTCTCCCAATTTTCACATTCTTCAATACATTCAAGTCTTGGTCAGATTTCCATCAGCTATGGAGTGGCAGGCCTTGCTGTGCTACTGTCAAGGACATTAGTAGCCTTGGGGAGAGTAGGGAAGATGAAACAGACATTGGCAATGAGGTTTGTGACCATTGGAGAGAGAACATCAAACGGAAAACTCTGATCCATCCCCCTCTTGCTCATCTACGTGCTCTCCTCTGTTCTTACCTACCTTCCAGCTAACCCCGACCCTCATCTTCTCCAGTCTGCCCATGGCTAGGCATCATTTCATCCTTGCATTCAACAACAGCCTCCCTCATCTTAGGCTTGCTCCACCCATGCCAATGTAAGCAAGCTCCCGGAACACACTGGTCCTTCCAGGACTGGAATCTGAACATGCTTTTGACACACGTAGAGACCTGATGGCTGCTTATCAGCCTAGCCTTGATGTCTATTGAACCCTGGGTTCCTCAAACTGTTGAGATATCCATGTTCTTTTAGGGCAGAACCCCCCAAATAGTGTCCTTTTAACATACTTTCTATTCACATCACAGACTAGGGACTTGTTTCCTTAATACATATAAAACTCCCATAAATCTGGAAGCAAAAATCCAAAGACCCAACAGAAAAAATAGGCTAAGAATATGAGCAGAGAGTTCTCATTAAAGAAATACAAATGACTCCTAAAAATATGAAGAGGTACTCGACTCCATTTAAAATATAAGAAATACAAACTAAACTACAATGAGACGCTATTTGTAACTATCAAAGGGACATAGATCACCAGTGTGATAACATACTTCATAGCAAGGATGGGCCAATGGAGGCATTCTCATGCCCTGCTGAGTATAAACGGTACAATCACTATCAAGGACAATTTGGCAACACATGAAAATTATAAATGTGTATAACTTTGACCCAGAAATTTCACATATAAGGTATTTACTCTAAGGATAGACTTAAATGATGCACTATGATGAATATTCAAGGATATTCACTGAGGCACTGTTCATAATTTTAAAAAAGACTGCAAACAATCTGTTTTCATCAATAAAGAACCAGTGAATTATGAATAAAGAATAATAAATAAACATAATAAAGAATTAAGTGAATTATGGAATATTCATAAATGGAACACTGTGCAGCCATTGAAAAGGATAAAGTCAGTTCTACATTTGCTGATTTTGAATTATTGGTAACATAAGTCAAGGGAACAAAGTGAAGTACACATATGCGTTTGTTTTCAAATACCTTGAACAACTCTGAAAGAATATAAAAAACCAAGGAACACTGGTTGCTTCCGAGAAAGAGAATCGGTAACTGGGGGACAGAGGTAGGAGGCTTACTTTGGACTTTCTACCTTTTTGCTCCTTTCCTTTATTTACCTTTAGAGTTTTGTGTAACATCCATATATTCATGAGTCCAAAATTTAGAAAAAAAAACCATCTTAAAAACCAGATAACATTGTCTGTACCAGCATATCTTTCAAATGCTATACTCAAACCCATTCTCCATTATGCACATAGTTATTCGTTCTCTAAGCCATGGACCTCATCCAGTTAATCAATGTCAAACTGACCCTACCCCCGTGGAATTTACAGTGGATTCATGTCAGTCTCCTGTTTTAAAGTAAAATCAAACCTCATGGAGTCCCTTTGCTCCCAGAGAAACACGTTCAGCCCATTAAAAAGACATTCAATCTCCTTCATCATCAGCCCCAACTACAAGACCCCAACCTGGTCTCAGCCACACCAGACGGCTCACCTCACCGCCCTTACCTACCCATGATATTTCCTCCCATCTCCTCTCCTCCCCTCTCCAACCGGAAAATCATATCTGAACTGCAAGGTCTATATCCAATGTTTTCTTTGAGCCTTCTTTATTCTCAGGAAGAACCAATAAAAACTTCTCTCTGTGCTCCTAACAGTACTTTGCTTATCCTACAAGAAGTTTACTGCTCAAAATTATATTATATTTATCATTTATGGCTCTATAGATGACTACATTTAATCTATGGTCATCTCCCTCAGATTGCAAATCCCTGGAAGAAAGAAGCCAAACTCGTTCATCACGTATTCGTAGCACCTATGTAACTGCCTGGCACACACAGGGGCTTGATATATATGAACTCCTCACCACCATTTCTCCCCATGTTTTCTCATTCATCAAACTGAACTAAGAATATTGTTCCTCCAATGCTATTTCTATGTGGCTGGTTAATATTTGCCCAGTATGACATGGTACTACCTATGCAAATTTAGCTCCAAAGTTTAAGCCAGGCCCTTGTGCTTAGTTCTTCTTCCTAACTCTTGCACAGCTGTCTGGAGTCAGCTAGACTTTGCTTTCTCCTACTAAATATCTAATCGACTATAGATTAAACAACAACAACAACAACAAATCAACAACAACAACAACAACAAAGAAACCCAGCCCGTTTGTTTTCCTGCAAGTGATTTTATATGACGTGGCACCCATTTGGTGAGTTCGGCATGCATAAGAGCTACTTGGGAGATCAGGGTTATCTTTTCAAAAGCAAATATGGACGTGGAATGAAATCTCTAGAGGGAGACCTTGCTGTCCTCCTCTGCTGCATTACTCATAAGCACTCTCACTCTGAAGACATTATGAGTTCTCTTAAAGGAAAACATCTAAATAGCCTGCCCAGAACTACTGATGGCGCTTCTATATATGATGCATCTGGTCAAATGTAGCTTTGGGGGACTTGTGTTTCTTTAGCCACTAACAAAGGGGATGAGAGAAGCAACCTAAATGTCCGCCAACAGACGAAAGGATAAACAAACTGTGCTAAATTAGTACAGTGGAATATTACTCAGCAATCCAAATGAATAAGCAGTTGAAACTCCCAACATCGAAATAAGTGAAAGAAACCAGGGGGGCAGGAGGAGATGAGAGAGAGAGAGAGACAGACAGAGGACACATCGTGTTTGACTCCATTCATGTAAAATTCTAGAAAGTACAAAACAGTCTTCATAATAACAGAAAGCAGATCAGCGATTGCTTAAGGGTCAGGGAAAGGCCAGCAGGGAAGGGAAGAAGGAATTACAAAAGAGTCATGAGGGAGCCTTTGGAGGGGATGGGTACATTCACTATCTTGACTGCAAAGATGGCTTTATGGGTGTACACATTTGCCAATTTGTCGAAACTTGTAGATGTACATATTTCAAATGCATACAACTTATCATATGCCAATTTTACCCCAATAAAGCTGGTTTAAGAAAAAGACAGAAGTGAGGAAGAAGGGAATCTGTTCGAGAACATACGCATACAATACTGTTTTAAAAGTGGTTTTCAAAGAAGAGGGATGCTTGGTACTCACAAAATACCTTTCCAGAATGACATTTTCCTGAGAATGTCATTTTCTAGGAAGACAGGAATTGTATTTTTGAGAGGAGCACCCGGGTTGCAAGCAGATGATTAATTATCATGGAAAATCATTGATGTATCATCGCAATTTCACAGTATTTCTTACAGTTAAAATAAAGCCCCTTCGTATCTCTCATAAAGGTATTGTAAAGCTGTAATTGATTTGTGTTGGTAAAAACCCTTGGTTACCATCATGGAAAATAATTGAATTAAGTATCAAAATATAAATGTATGACTTTTGTTATTGTTTTTATGTTTGCTTTTCTTTAAAATAATCACTGTAGGGTGCCAACTCTCCTAACCCATTGTTAGGAGAAGACAGGGAAGACAGTGAGCTTGTGGGTTTCATACATCTGTTGATGCAGTGTTAAATTACAGAATCTACAGAGGTGTTTCAAGAAACTCATATAGCTATCTCTACATACAGGATAATCTTGTCCATACCACTCGCCCACTCAGTAAGGAACAGTAATGACTTATGCAAGTTGCATTCAAGGATATAAATCTCTGGGCTTAGTTGTATACTTTCTTTATGGGAAAGCAGACATTCTTCTGCCTTCTTTTGAGAAGAACAACTTAGTATTAACTCAGCACCATAGTAAGGAAATACAATAAAAAATATAAATGACAGTATTGATCAGGAGGACAATGTAGATATTGCCCTCAGAGACACAGGGTAACTCAGTTTGTTTGAGAGACGTTTACACAACAGGCTGTTTCTAAAGTAACAGACACTGCACGCCGCACAGCAGGGACACAGGAATTGTCCAGAAGTATCATTGCCGATCCACGCACGCTATGCCCTACTAACTGGCAGCCAGTATTTTCATAATTTCAGAAGTCAGAGTTGTGATTACAACTTAACATTCACTGAGCTGGTCTGGAGAGTGGAGTACCTTACTCTTTGCAAAGCAGAAATAAAGATATTCCTATGTTATCTCTCTTCCAACTGATATAATTAGACACGATAATAGAGAAAACTCATTTCAAGAAAGTGCTGATCATTAGGCAACAACAAGGTTGTTCTTTAAGGGAACAACATTTTAAGAAGGACTCTTGGCTATGGATGTAGCATAGAGATCCACAGCAAAGGGGATGGTGGGGTCCACATTTTGGATGAGGCTGTCATTATGAGGCAGGTACACACACATGCAATTCATCATGGGCAGCTAAAAAGAGTTTGGCAACTTATTAAGGCTAGAATATAGTAGTCACAGGCTACATGTGGCAATTTACATTTAAATGTAAGTTAATTAGAATTAAAAATTCATCTCTTCAGTTGCTTTAGCCACATTTCAAGTGCTCAACAGATGAGTGTGGTGAGTGGCCCCCACGCTGGACAGAGCAACCTTGAATATTCCATTCTCACAGAAAGTTCTAGCGAATGGGTATGGGCTAGAATGAGGTAGAGGCAACACAGGGATGCTAAGGAAGGAACCCTGTAACAGAGACTTGAGAACGACGAGTGAACAATTGTTTACAAGGAGGCCATGATGCTCAACTCCCAAAGAGAAGCGAGACCCTGGTTCATACTCTTCTAGCCTGGCGTTCAGCAAACAGCCTAGAGTTAAAGCACTCTTTATATGTCCCCATGCCCTCTGGGACCTCAAAAACTGAATGTGTGTTTCCCATAAAATATTAAATCAAGAGAAATTAAGACAGCAAGCTTAATGTGAAATAAAGTTCATATACTCCTGTTTAAACACAGATTAGAATTTCTGTCAGAACAATGCCAGTGAAAAGTTGACATTCTAATTAATACAATTTACATTATAAAGCACTGAATATCTTTATCTTGCTATTATGAAATGCCCTCTTTAAAAAAAAAAAAAAAAATCAAGGCTCCACTGAATAGGGAATTGAGTACCAAGGGCAATATTTAAAAACCCATGTACAAGAGAGGTGGTTAGGGTCACTGGCATTTTTACACACCATCAACCCAGGTCTCTAACAAGAGAAGCAATACACTCATCCTCTTACACATAGTTTTGTCACCTTTTATCATTCACGAAGCTATTTTCATGCAGCAATAGGATTTTGAGGCTGTTTTACTTGCAATGATATAAAACACACTGCAAACCACAAACACCAAAAGACTAACACACCCTCACTCTCCGTCTCCTCTTCTCCCCACATCCACCCCACCCCCATCTCCCGCTCTCTCATTCTCTCATTTAACAGCATAGGGAACCGTCTGGAACCCTGCGAACTCGCACACACATAGGACTCCCACACAATGTTTATTCAATCCAAATTCTGAGTGTGTAAGAGGGGCAGAAAATCCACCCCACAGTTGGGTACCCAAGGATTCGTGTTCATTGCCTTTGTCAATTTTATGCTATCGGTGAAAGGAATAAAGATGAGATCCTTAAAGCCTGAATTTTCATTTCCTAGGACAACGTGCTTTTTCTTCATGCTTTATCACACTCCACTACTTGGTTTCCACCCCTTCATAATTGATATCGGCCATTTGAAGCATTCAGTAAAAACCTCATGAGGTTCATCAAATGTCCCCCAGTCTATAATTCTTGCTTCTAACATATTCAGAAGCATATTCATCCAAGTATTTTCTACTTCCCCTCCATGGTTTTCCCTGTGCACAGGGACGAGTGTAATGACAGTTGTATTAATTATATGCTGAAAAAACCACATAGCAGCAAAAATGATGGAGATCATCGTTTTAAATATTTTATTAAAATAACCCAGTGTAGAACAGATAATGTAGACCCTCTTGATAATGAGAGGTTCATTAATTTTACAAGAATTCTAGAAAGCTTAGAATGGTCATCAAAATTATCTCTTTCATTTATTTATTTTTTTCAGAAGAGGAAAAACCTTCAATCATGGCTTTAGAGAACAAGAGTCGAGCAAATTTTCTAAGGTATTTTTAAGTAAATGACTTACCTTTCTGGAAAAAGTTTTGAAAAAAATAGCTTGAAATATGGAGGATTTAAATTTCATAGTATATTACTTGAAATGCCTGTAAATTTTCAGCTTCTGCAGTTTACCCCATTAAAACTTGGTTTCATTAGCATATAATGACTTCTGATAAATAAAATTGATATTCCCCATAAACAAACAAGCAGTGCATTAAAATCCTTCTATTACTAACAGCAAAAGCAACACAGTCTTGCCTACCAAATGTGTCTCCAGGTACAGCTTAAGGCCATCCGTCTCTGCTTTAGGGGGTGTCCAATTCTCAGTGGTTTCCATGGCTTCATTTAACCACTGAATGAATTCATCCAGCTTGTTTACAAACCCCTTTGTGACAGAAAAGAAGGGGGGGGGGGACAAGAAAAGCATGTTAGTTGATCATTACTTTAAAGCCAGTCTTAAAAATTCCAAACCTCACGGAGGATAAAATTGATACCACTGCCTTCCCATTCTAGTTCCACACTGTGGAATGGAGTTTCCATTATTCCTGGTTTGAAATTCATCAAAATGGAAAGACACTGTGCATCACTCCCTTTCAGTTTTTCCCTAGGAACATTTTTTTCTGAGGAATTTGGATTGGATTGTCGGGCGTCTTTATAAAGGTGCCCTCTGATCATCAAAACATTTCTGGTGTCTGACAAGTGCCCCCTTACCAAAAAATCAGGTCAGCCCTGCGAGGAACACTCCCCGGCTTTGGGGGATAAAAGCACTCCCATAAAGATGGTGTTCTTTACTCAGAAGCCTATGGAGTAAAGTTGCCTTAACTGAACTACAAATCTATTTCTAAATCACATAAGTGTTTAAAGGGATTTGGATGAGTTCTACTGACAGCCCAACTGTCTGCGGCTCAGTCTGGGTTCTAAAAAGCAAGGAAGGGTAGAGGAGGTGGGATCAATGAGCAAAAACCTAAACACCTGACTCTGGGTGTGTCCTTCACATAAAGAAATATTCTTAGCTAGGAAGCACAAATCACATAATCTTGCAATTTTTCAAGTAGTGGTTATAAAAATTTATTGACCATTTAAAAGAACACATCTGTACAAACGGAAAATATTTTTGAAGAAAATGAAAGCCGGGCTATGAACCTAAAGGAAAGAAATGGGGCTGGGCGCCTGCTTTCCGTGTCTAGGTAAACAGCACCACCTGGAGGTTGAAGGGAGCAAGGACAGGCTTCTACACTTGTATTCACTGAAACGGCTTGGGATGCTATTTCCCTATTAAAGTTAACCCGTTCTTCACATTTGCCTTTTGATTAATTTTGATTAATATTTTTGATGCTTAACTGAGAATATCCTGAGACCAAATTGAGACTAGGTGAAAATTCATTTTCTTTATCGTGCTTCTCAGAAGCTAGGCTTCTGTTACTAAGTTTTCTCCTAAATAATAGTTTAAGATTCATAACTCTTTAATCCCCACAGTTGACTGGCCTCAAAATGATTATTTAACAAAACAGAAAATGGGACTGAGGAGGGTGATAAAGAGAAAGGCAGACAAATAACTCTCAGAAACACATTCCTGTCTGTCAAAGGGAGACAGAGCAGCGATGTGGGCATGGAGGACCACAGAGTCCATCAGACTGTCCCAGCACGCTCTGGAATGTCACTGACCCACCTGGAGCTCGGCCAATCATCCCACCTGGTAGACTACCCTCTGTTTTCTCATGTTGCTAAATGTTACCCAACACTTTCCCTATTTTATCTCTATTGTGCCAAGATCGGAAGATAATTGCACCCATCTTTTTAAAAGCCTACTCTAATCAGGTTGTTTTGGTAAAGCCAGTAAGAAATAACCATGCCAGAGTCATCTTAATTAGAAGCTAAGGTCTATGCATTTGCAGCTGGCTGGTCTGGAGCTGGTTTAACATGACTCAAGTCCTAGCCTCCAACCCCATGCTAATAACATCACTGAGGTTCCCTTGGTCATCACTCAGAAGCGTTTCTTCCAGGTGAGGTGAAAAACATATCCAACAGGGATGGTTTCATGAATTCCACATGACACATTCCCCTACCAAATACATTTGTCTCATGACCCACCCAACTCACCCTTTTCTCTAATTTTCCCACATTGTATCTTGTTCTAAATGCCAGGAATCCATGCCAAGTAATTCCTTTTGCCCTTTCTCAAATATTTAGGGTATCAGTTTGTCTGCTCTTTCTCCTTTTCTGCATTTCCGTAAACCTGAGAGGTGCTTTGTTAAAATACTGCAGTCTTTTAACACAGATGTTACTTCAGCCTCACTTTTTTCAGTTAAGCTTCCCACCTGTTTAAAACATCACTCCCCAAGTCCCTCTTTCTGGAAGACTGCCCACGGCTCAGAATACATAAGAAATTCTTATCTGACTTGAGGTTAACCATAGATCCCTACAGATGTGTACAGTAAATCTATGAGCAGAAAGAAGGGTAGAGTGTGTTAGAACTGAAGTCCTAATTCTTGATGTTCTCATAATTAAAGGCAGTGAAAAATTAAGATACTCTTTCTTGGCCAGATGGACTTACAGAAATATCATGTAAAGAACCTCAGAATATCAGAGTCTAGATTGCTGATAATTGTGAGATGAAATAGCATTTTATACTGTTCAGTAGTATTTACTATTAAGTTTGGACTTGAGTGGTTTTATCTGTAAACTGGTTGGTGGAGAAAATTAAGTCAGAAAGTAAATTATTTTGGAGACAACTGATTAAATCCAAGAGGACCAAGAGTATAAGATGTTATTTGAATATAACCAGTTATATTCTATTTATCATCTTCTCTTCCTCCAAAAAACAAGCAAACAAAACAATGTGTGTCTATGTGATTGCATGGGTATCTCAACACAAAAGGTTAGTCTCAGCCAAAGAGTATTAAATACACTGTGTGACAGCTTTCCTAACGGAACCATGATTACAGAGTTAGCTGAAATCCATGAGATGCAGATTAGGTAAATCCATGGGACCCAAGTGAACCTTTCTGGATGATCTCTCTGCAGAGCCTAGCCAGAGAGCAAAACCAAGACTGTCTGACACAGAGGAAACAGAGGTCCTGTCAAGGCTTCCCTCTGGGTCTCCTCTGAATTCTATCCCTACCTCACCGATTTTCATGTGTTGTACCTTTTCTCAACTATTTTCTCGCCAGTGCTAAAAAGTTTCATGCATCATAATAGAAACCTGGAAAGTCTTTGTAATTTTATAATAAAAAGCTAAACACTCCACCCTCTTAGGGAGCTCTTAGCTTTCCACCTCTCCTCCTGCTTAGACGTGTAGCCACAAAAATACAGACAGAAATCATAAAGGCAAATGATTCTGGAGTCCATCCAATTCTTGATAACTTTGTCCCCTGCTGTTTCTCCACCTCTCTCAGCCCCTTGACATGAGTACTGGCACTCATGTCAGTGTTCTGTGTCGTGGACGGTGAATGTCCTGTGTACTATCCCCCTATTAGGAGACGCTCTCCTTAGAAAGACCAACTAAGTGCCACTCAATATACCGAACCAGACAATGTGCAGGAGAACTCAGATCTGGGTGCAAAATATGACTAATATCTGATGCTAATTTTTAGAAGCTCTGCGAGAGCCCTTTGAAATTGTGTGAATGAAGGAAAATGAGGTGACATACATACCAACATAGAAAAATGGGGGAAAATACAAAATTATATTTATTTTATAATACAGATCAAGTTCTAGCATAACAAACACTGGGCACTCATTCACTTTTCTAACACATATTTATTAAGTGCCTACTCTGTGTAAAACACCCTGATGGACATTGTTGGGAATAAAAAAAACAAATATCACTGCAGCAAAAATTTCAGCAGAATATAAAGCATGTCTCAGCACTGGCCTACTCGACTCAAGTAATTTTAATAGTCGAAAAATTTTGACAATCAATAAAAGAGTTGGACTATTCTCCTGGATTTTTCTGTGAAATGTATTCTGCCTGTATCAGAATTCTGTGTGTATCCAAATTTGTTCTTATTTGTAGTATTTAACCCATCTGTGTTTGTTTCTCTAATATTCTGAGTTCACACTGACTTACTTTGAGAGTCCAAGATGAGTATAAAACTCAGATTTCCATCATGACACAATCCAATGCTATCATTGCATTATATAAAAGCACATTTTACACACATCCAACTCAGAGCTACAGGCTGAACTGCACACCCTTGGAAGGTGCACACCTCTAGCCTTTGCTGTTCAAACTCCTGCCGAAGTATCTTACCTGCTCAGTCTCTCTCCTGTCATTTTCGACCACCAATTTCCTAGCGGTCCCTTTCTGCCCCTTCTTCCACTATCTTTCTCTGCCTCCCACCAAGCTCTGTAGGGGCACACTGAGTGGGACTCAGTCAACAGGCCCCAGTCTTCCCAGGCCACCCCCTTAATTGTATCCCTTGGGATGGGTTCCTTGACATATTCATATCTGACCCATGTTTTGAGAATCTGCAAACTCTTCACTAAGGCCAAGCCAGGATTCGACACCCAGAAGGAAACCTGGCTGTGCAACGTGAGAGAGAACAGAATGCGCGCAGCCTTGGTACCACCCGATGACCACCAACAGCACACTTCCCACTTTCAAATCATTTGCATTTTAAAAGTTCCTTAATGAAGTGCTTCTTAAAAATCTTACTTTCAAACTTTCTGAAGCATCAATCTCTTTAAAGACCAAGCAGCGCCGTCAAAGTACATGCAAACGCACACTTTCAGGTTTGTAGAAAATGAGTTGCTAGGGCCTTCAGCTGGTTAACACATATTTGAAGATTCTAGTCACAAGGAAAATTCACCTTCGAGTCTTGCAAATAGCTACCCTCTCATGACAGGTTAAGAATGCCTGTTATTTCTTTGATTTTCCCACCTATTTCTCTCTACAACAAGCCCGGTTTGGTTAAACACAAACTGAGGGTGATGACTGTCACCCTCCAGCAAGTCCTGTTATTTGGAGCAGGAATAAGACAAGAGAGCCTTCTTTGCATCAGGGATGGGACCAGAAGCCCGCAATACAGTAGGAAATGGGAAATGGTGTCGGCCTTCTGGTGTTGAAAGCCTAGGGGGTCATTTTGTATAGAATTCCATGATTTTTAGACCAAACTGAAATGGAAACCTATTTCTCTAAGAGGGTAAAGGGGAACATGTACAACAGGAAGTAAACGCCATGTTGTCACAAGTGTGTGGAGTGGTGCTGATTCTGGTCATTGTACAGATAAGGAAACTGAGGGTCAAAGAAGGCAAGTGACTTGCCTAAGGCAAGAATTGGTGTAGTTAGAGCCCAAACCCATATCTCAGCCCACAGTTGGGTTTCTCTCAGTGCACCACACTGACCTCTAGAAATAATATTTTCAGAAGCATGCCATCTAACCCAGATGAAGGAAAAGTAACAATTCTTCCCAGCCCTACAGTCTTGGCACTGGGGTAAAATTTTCTAAGCTCTCAATCTTTCCCCTTTAGTGTTTTCTGTTCATTTTTCTCAAAGGAGATCTTTGATAAGGCTAGATGGTTAGCAAGGAACAAACACCTTTTTTTTTTCCCCCCCCCACAAGCCAAAATCACTGTAAACTTCATTTGTAACTCATGGAAAATTTCAACCAAAAATGTAAGGCAGTTACATGCTGGAATTTCTAACCAATTTCTAGCCAATTCTAACAGAGCCTCAATTACAGATAAATCTGACTCAGTTTAATCACAGAGAAGATGGCCCTTGGTTCTAAGGAGTTCAGCCAAGGACCTCAACTACTTATTTCTTTTCGTTGTTAGAGTGTGTGTGTGTGTGTGTCTATACCCTCAAAAGGCTTCTCATTTCTCAGTGGACAAAGAAATCAACACGATGTCTGACTTCATCTAGATCAAATTAGCTGCCTTCAGACAGGGACGCACTGAAGGTCATCAAAAAAGTGAACTATGTTCAGTATATTTATGGAAAAATTGTTCAGTCTTTGCTGTTGAATCTTTTAAACCTTTATTAAAATGTATTTACCTCTTTTATAGTATTCCAAGATTCAAAATTTCACTGAATGATCTCATTTGAACAATACTAGCTGAAACAACACATTTTGTAACTTCTGTCTCAGGTCATCAACTGGGACAACACGGAGGGGGTAGCATTTAAGACTGCAGGTCAGCAGAGGTTTCCTGTCTCCTTGTTCCACTAGCAGGTCTGAGGGGGAATCACATTTCTCCATTAATAGCGAAAAGTTTTAGAATAATCTGGCTTAACTTCTCAAAACAGGCTACATGCTTTGGAGCCAATCTTCACATTAACAATGGCTACCAACGAGTTATCGTAATCCTCTTACCCTACACACAAGGAAGCTTCATTTAGACTCCAATAACTGGAAAAATTAGAACTCCATTTTGAAGCCAAAACATGCATTGAGATTTTACATGTATATTTACCAACGTATATATTTAGTCTCTGTTTCTGGTTAATTCATACACACGTAGTTCCTATATGAAATGCCTAATTTAGATTTTTACACAAGAGCAGTAAAATGCAATTTACCTTCCCTAACCACCTATCTGGGCACTTAATGTACCACTCCAGACCAGAAGCTCAAGATAAAAGGCCACGGAGTTAAAAGAGGTGCTTTGGATTCTACCACCTGACACGTTTACCTGTGTTCCTACCCACAACATCTAACACCGTGTAAGTAATTGACAGAAGGGAGGATTTGGCGTGTGCTTTTAGGAAAAAAGATTGAAGAGAAAATGAAATGGTTTAAGGCAGTTTTAACTCTGATGGCACAAGAAAACTCTAACACTGAAATGTTTTATGAAATACTTAAGCTTCTTTTCTAAAGGTTGAATGGGATGACTTTAGAATATAAAAATATTCCTGATAAAATTATCCCAGAATAAAAGTAAAAGGCTGTTGGTTGGAAAGACACACACACACACACACACACACACACACACAGAGAGAGAGAGAGAGAGAGAGAGAGAGAGCATGGAATGGTATTATCTGAAATTGACTAGGTGGGAAGTTCTATTCTGAACTCAGTATCATGTAGAAAGGATAAATTGAGCTGATTCATCATCTCCAAATACTGTTAACAATAGTTTCAACTGGGAAAAGAGAAGCCCGGGAAGACCCCTGCTTCTCACAGTGGGAAAGAGTTTCCTCCAACTAATCCAGAGCGTGAGCTCAGTTGTTCCCTGCTGGTTTATACAAAGAAGTAATCAACTAATGTTAGGGCAAAACAAGATTGAAATGCATACCATCAAAGTCTAATAAAAACAGGAATGAATAAGAGAATTGGGAATAAATAGGAACAAATAACAGGTCGATATTTATTGAGCACTTACTATGTGCCAGGCAGTTACTCAATTCTTACAACAAAACTATGCTATTAGATTCCCAAACTATTTCGTTTATAGATGGGAAAACTGAAGTATAGACCAGCTTGAGTACTCATACAACTGTGCACACTTTCACAGCGCTGAAGCTGGGGATCCTCCCGGAGAGTAGGACTGCCCCCACAGCATTGCTCACTTACTCTAATGGAGGTCTTAGTTCAAGTACCCCAATCCTCCAGAGGCACCGAATGAGCAAATCAGGTCAATTTTATCTGCCTCGGAATCCCCAAAGAGGACCTGAGATGATCACACCTTAGAATTTAGGATTATGATAGCTTAATGCTTTAACCGTAAGTTTCTCATATCTAGTATTATAAATAGTGATACTGAACATTTGGATGATAACTATCTACTAGCTATTCCTCTAATAACTTATGTAGTCATTTAGTCTTCACGAATTTCCCTCTTGTACAGATGAAGAGGCTGAAGCCTAAAGGAGTTATGTAATTTATTCAAGGTCATAAAGCCACTGAATAGATATTAAGTAGTTTTGTTCCAGAGCCGAAGCTCTGAGCTCCTACACGGCCTTTCTCAGCAGAGGTCTTCCCATGAGGTTTCCAGAAAGAAAAACAAAGGACAGTAACGTCCACTGTGGCCCATTCTTGTTTCCCAAGCTGCTGTGAGGAGCCCAGGAGGTGCGACGCAGCTTCACCCAGTCCTATCACAGTTGCCGCCGCTCTAGACGAGTCCCCACGCTCTGTGCTCTCTCTTTTCAGTCCCCCCTTTTTCTCCTGCTTTCTTGATCACTGTTTGTCCTTTGCCTTTTTCTTCTCTTTCCTCTTCTCCTAGTCCCCCCTTCTTTCGGCGTCCTGTCCCCTTTCCTTCATGCTATTCCCCCCCCTTCCTCTCCTCTTCTCTTTCCCTGTTCGTCTTTCTTTGCTCTACAGCTTTCAGTCTCCCCTGACCTAATTAATTGGAGCTAATTAATCTCTTTTAATAAACATTTCCTGACATGTCCATAAAGTTTTGAGGCTGCTCAAAAAGGGACTGTTCTTTGACACTGAAGTACAGAGTTGAAAATGCTGTTATAATCCTATATTTAGATTAGTTCTAACTACTTTCCGGATGAGTGAGACCTCCTTGCAAATCAAATATCTAGAACAAGAACGCATGTAGCAAGATGGGAGTGTTTATGATATATGCTTGATTAATATCCAAAATATATAAAGAACTTAAAGAATTCAACACCAAAAAACCAAACAATCTAAATTAAAAACAGGCAGCGGACCTACGTAGACATTTTCCAAAGAAGAAATACATATGATCAACAGACATAGGAAAAGATGCTCAACATTACTAACAAGGAAATGCAAATCAAAACCACAAGTAATATCGCTTCACCCCAAGTCAGAAGGGCTAGTATCAAAACGACAAGAAATAACAAGTGTTGGTGAAGATGTGGAGAAAAGGGAATCCTACTGGTAGGAATGCAAATTGGTGCAACCACTGTGGGAAACAGAATGAATTTCCTCAAAAAATTAAAATTAGACGGCACCTGGGTGTCTCAGTCATTAAATGTCTGCCTTCAGTTCAGGTCATGATCCCAGGGTCCTGGGATGGAGCCCGCATCAAGTTCCCTGCTCTGTGGGAAACCTGCTTCTCCTTCTCCCATTCCCCCTACTTGTGTCCCCTCTCTCGCTGTGTCTCTCTCCGTCAAATAAATGAATAAAATCTTTAATTAAAAATATTAAAATTAGAAATACCATATAAACCAGTAATTCCACTACTGATTCTTTGGGTATTTATCCAAAGAAAACAAAAAAACTAATTCAAAAAGAGGTATGTACCTCTATGTTTATTTGTTTATTGTAACATTATTTACAATAGCCAAGATAGGAAACAACACAAGTGTTCACCGATAGATGAACAATTAAAGGAGATGTGGTACATATATGTATATCTAAGACTATCCCTCAGCCATAAAAAGGCTGACAACATGCATAATGTAGGGGGCATTTGTGACAACATGGATGGATGTTGGGGGCATTATGCTAAGTAAAATAACTCAGACAGAGAAAGACAAATATCATATGATTTCACTCATATGTAAAATTAACAAACAAACAAACAAACCAAAAACAGACCCATAAATACAGAGAACAAACTGGTGGTTGCCAGAGGAAAAGGGTTGGGTGCCTGGGCAAAATGAGTGAAGGGGAGTGGGAGATAACATTTATTACTTCTATTTATGGAATGAATAGGTCACAGGGATGAAAGGTACAGCACAGGGAATAGAGTCAATAGTATTATAAAGCATTGTATGGTGACAGATGGGAGCTACACTTGTGGTGAGCAGAGCGTAATTAGGTATGGACTGGTTGAATCACTGTGCTGTACACCAGAAACTAATGTAATATTGTGTGTCAACTATCCTTCAACTAAAAAAAAAAAAAAAAAAGTCATGGAGACAAAAAGCCAGCACAGGGAATATAGTCAACAATATGCAACAATGTTGTATGGTGACAACGCTGACTATATTTATCTTGGTGAGCATTGAGCAGTAATGTACAGAATTGCTGAATCACTGTATTGTACACCTGAAAATAATATAACATTGTATGTCATTTACATACTTCAGTAATAAATTTTTAAAAAGAAGAAAATTGCCACCTTTCTACCAAAGAATTTCAGGGTGGTGAGTCAGGAAAGAATAGAAATTCAGCCACTACCCTATCATTAGAGCCAAGAAGGCAGAAAGCAGTATTATCTAAATGCATGTGATTGGAAAGGAGAAAAGTTTGCATTAACAAGTCTACAAAAGGCCCTTAGAACCCATTTAGTTCAATGCTCCCCATTTTACAGGTGAGGAAACTGAGGCTCAGCAAGGTTAAGTACTCGACTGATAACCCGCATCCAGTAGGTAGTCAAGTCAGAAGAACTCAGGGGCTGTGTATTCAAAACAGAGCTTGAATTTTTAAGTTTTCAGAGACATCTTTCTGACAAAATTCTTAGAACTCAAAAAAAAAAAAAAAAGGACAGAAATAGAGCTTTTAAAACTAACACAAAATTTCAGAGTAGTATTGGTTTGGTTAATCGTATATACTATCTAAATTGGGTAGCATTAAGTGAGGTCAAGTAAAGACTAAATTGTCTTTTGTTCAAACTCTAAGTGTACGTACATATACATGTGCACATGTGTATTAGGTTCTTTACTCAAAAAATATTGAGAGCTTACTGTGTATCAGAAATTGTATTCAGGCCTGGAACTCAAGTATATAAACAACACAGACTCCTCTCTTACAGAATTCAGAGCACAGTAATATAAAGTGCGATATGTGTGATAACATAGATCAGCAGTTGCCAAACTTTTAGAACTCCTTTACACTATTAGGAATTATTAAGGGCCCCAAAGAACTTTTGTTTCTGTTGGTTTATAACCATAAATATTCATTTTAGAAATTTAAAAAATATTTATTAATCCCTTAAAATAATCTATTACACACATGTTAACATAACACACTGTTATGAAAAATAACTGTGTTTTCAAAATGTTAGCTGTATGCAAATCTGGTTAACGTCTGGCATGATACAGACAGCTGGATTCCCATTTTCTACTTCTGCATTTAATCTACTGAAATATCATATGTCATATAGCCTCTGGAAAACTCTACAATACACAGTATGAGAGTGAAAAAGGCAAACATCATTTCAGTATTAACTGAAAATAGTTGATCTTGTGGGCCTGCTGAAAGGATCTTGGGAACCTCTGCTGTAGATGATCCCAATGTTTAGGAGTCAATGGAAAGACATTTATCTCAGTCTTGGGGCATCAGGGAGGGCTTCTAGGAGGAAATCACAACTAAGCTGAGCCACGAAAGATACGTGTAAATGATTCAGAAAAAAGAAATAAAAGGGCACTGGGAGGAAAAGAGAAAAACATTCCTGGCAGATAAAGTCTGAGAGAGGACAGCTCATTCTGAGAACACTGAGTAGCTGAGCATGGCTCACACTCCAGAGTCAGAGAGGGAAAAACTGGGAAATGAGATTGGACGGTCTGACAAGGACAGGACCACACAGAACATACTCTGGAGTCAGGACTTTATCCTGAGGATAAGGTGGTGGTCACTGGATTTCTGAAGCAGTGGAGAGAGTAGATGGCTGAGTGGAAGGTTGAGACCAGAGAAGCCAGTTAAAAGGCTGCTACACTATACCCTGAAGTAGCTGGTGAGGGCTGGACTCGGGCAGCAGCAGTGGGACATGGAGGAACTGTGAGAGGCCACAGAGAGAGACAAGTTACAATGGACAGGACCAACTGGATGTGAGGGAGGAGAAATTTGTTAGAATCCAAAATGACTGCCAACTTCATGTTACTTGGAGGTACCATTCTCTGAAAGATGCAGTAAAAAATTCAGAAGGAAGAAACCGCTTACAGGCAGATGATGAGCATAGTATTAGATATGAGCTGGCATTCTGAACTCAGTTGAGGTGTGGAACAAGAAAGGAGGCAGCATACAGCTGGTGCTGGAGGCCATAAGCATGGATAAGAGAACCTAGGGACAGTGTATAGGGGCATATCTAACTAGGACACGCCGAGTGCAATGCACTCAACTTGCTTCACTCCAGAAGACACTTCCGTGCCTGTCTTAGTGATTCTCAACCCTGGCCCTATCTTTTTTTTTTTTTTTTTTAAAGTTTTTATTTATTTATTTGACAGAGAGAGATCACAAGTAGGCAAAGAGGCAGGCAGAGAGAGAGGAGGAAGCAGGCTCGAGCCCCTGCTGAGCAGAGAGCCCGATGCGGGGCTCGATCCCAGGACCCTGAGATCATGACCTGAGCCGAAGGCAGCGGCTTAACCCACTGAGCCACCCAGGCGCCTCCAACCCTGGCCCTATCTTAAAATCAACTGGGAAACACACCAAATTCAGAGAAGGAGAATCGGCTTCAAAGTCTCTGAGGGCTACAACAATAAAAAGCCAACAGCCATGAGGCACTAGGAACATGTTAGCATTGATCTCTGAAAAAGGTACTTGCTGCCCCTTTGCAACAAGCTTGCAAGATCTGGTATAACCAGGAGACAGGAGGTTCTCATAGAAGTACTCTGGACTGGGGGATGCAGGTCTTGTTTGCAAAATGAGGGTACCGAGCTCAACAATTTCTCACGCCTTTCTGACTGCTCACATCTGTGGCTCTTGCATAGAGAGCCTCCCTCAAAGCTATACATGTTCATATGATTCACCTTCTCTCTTCTAGTTAGAAAGGAAACTCATCTTGCTGACCTTCACACACTCTCCCAGTGTCTCCCGCTCCACTTGCCATGTCTGTCCTTCAAGATTGAGTTCAAATGTCTCCTTCCCAACAGAGGACCCCAACCTATTACTGCCTTTCCAAGATACTTTCTTAACCTTTCCATCTTTAACAATCAGGGCTTTGAGGGATAATTCTCAACCTCCTGGAGGCCCTTCCTTTTTCTTCCTGTAATATATTATAATGACCCTTCCTCTGATTAAAGAGTGCTGTGGGAATTGTTATTTATAAGCACATAATTATAAATAAATAGTATAAATATGTATAAATACAAATTATAAATAAATTAGTACATATTATTTATAAGGTTGTTGTGTGACAATATTATAAACTAGAAGCTTGTTTTTATTTGTCTGAACACACATTCATAGCATAAATCCCCCTACACAAACTTCCTAAAATGTCAAGAAGTGCATTAACTAAAATTATTGGGCCAATTAGAAAAGAATTATCTCTAATACAATATAAGAATCATCTGTCAAGACGGGAGGCCCAGAGTCTCACAGAGAAGAGAGATGTAAAATTCTAGGGCAACCAGCACAGTTCCCAAGAAGAGAGAGAAAAGTTCTTAATCATCGTGGGTTGGGGTCTGAAGTGTCATAATGACCAAGACAGCTGAAAGTGAGAAGGGAAAACAGGGTGGTGACATTTGATCCCCAAAGGCAGAATGTAGGGCTAAGACCAGAGAACCCAGCTAAAAGACTGCTGCGGTACACCATGCAGTCAGTGAGGCTGTACAGAGGCAGCAGCAGGGGATCTGGAGGAAACGTGCCAGTTTGCATCAGAGTGGCCTATATGGGGGAGGCCGCTACTTAGTAACAACAACAGTCACAGGAGCTAACATTTTTTGAATGGGTACTACAGAGCAGGCGCTAATCTCGCCTCTTTACACGTTTTAACACATTTAACAGTCACAGCTCTTATGTGGAAGAGAACACTTTTAACCCTAGGAGGAAGAAACTGGGACAAGGCCAAGCCACTTGGTGGAGACAACCTCATATTCTTAGCTACTCTACTCTGCTGCCATCTAGCACCACAGAAGCCCCCCCGCCCATTACTACAGAGGGTTCCAGAACTCTCTTCCCACCAAATGTACCTGCTCTGTTGCCAAATAGTTCTATTACTTTGCTGAATATTCCTCTTTTTTGACACCTTGAGCAAGGCTACTACTACTCTTGGAGTTCTTGCCAGCTCAACTTCCCTCATATAAATGTGTCTCCAAAAAGAGGAATGGGCACAATGTAATTTTTCATGAGTCCTGTATCCTATGAAGAAGGCCCTGGTCAACAGTCTCTTGAATACAAGGGCATGCACCAAACAATATAAAACCAAAGATGTAGTAAGTCTAGGATAAGGAAAAGGGCTTTAATTAGACTTTGTTTTAGAAGGGTACAAACAGTCTTCCCTTTGGTATAGAAAATAAAGAAAACAAAACAAAAATACTTTTGTTAATTCAACTTATCAGCTTTACTTCTATAAGGTAATGGGCTGTATCTAGTAGGAAAAAAAGGGAATACCAGATTGTCAATTGTGACATACACCTTCCTCTGTTTGCCTCTCTCTCTCTCTCTCTCTCTTTCACACACACACAACTTTCAAGTGTTGTTGTGCTGAATAAAGTCTCCAGACAAATCAGAAATACCAGAGCACCACCTCTGAGCGGCACCTCTCCAGAGCATTAAAAAAGAAAATACCAACAGCTTCCTTTATTCCTAGATAAATAATGAAGGCAAATGGTAAAGCCACTAGCTTCTCAAAAAATAGTGCACATGACTGAATCAAAATGAGAGATGGAAAGCACATGGTCCTGAGCTTACAGGCAGCATCTTTCCTGGATAAAGTTGCTTATTTGCCATGCAAAATTCAGGCCAATCGTCTTTATATAGTCATATCCACAGCCTCAGCCACAGTCTGACATCATGAGTGACCTTGACACAGAACCCACACTCTTGGAATGATTTTTTCCCCATGCTGTCTGAACAGCACAAAAGCAGTGCTGACAGGTAATTTTAAGACATCACAATAGCGAGTCTGCCAAGGTGAATGTTTCCTATCTGCTTCATTTAGCTGACCTCATTTGCTATAATTTGAGGCTAATCCCTATCTAATTCTTACTGGGTTACTTGCTTGTTTACTATCACCATTGTCACTGGTCTCTTGCCATCTTACAAACTCTAGCCCGGCCCCAGATTCCTGTAGGATGTCTGGTTCTTGTCATATCACAGTGCTGGGACGGCAGCAGGAATACCGACATACCTTCAGGCTCACTGATGCCATGGCCTCCCCTTCACTTACTATTAGGATCTTTGGAGGACCAGTCACCCAGCATCCCGAGGAAAAGAAAGCCAGCCATGTGGAAGGGATACCCTCCACTGTGTACTTTACTGAGAAACAGCTGCTCAGTCCTATCGCGTCATAATCAATCCCATGCAATCTCAAAACTAAGAAGTATCTTGCAGGTCAACCAACCACCTCACCTTCTTTATGAACATTTACTTTTCAAAACTGAGGCTTGAGAAGTTAAATTTCCAAGGTGACCATACTACTTAGTGGCAGAATAAAGATTCTTATTCTTGTTCTTCCTACTAAAGCTGATGCTGATTACCTGGATTCATAGACAAAATCACACAAATGACAAGACTAGTATTTATGTAGCCTTTAGCGTTTACAGTGACCCTTTGTTCTTTTTCACAGAATAATCTATGCAACAGCAATGATAACTAATTAATTAATATTCCATTTTAAATATTAGGAGATTAAACACAAAACTTTTAAAGGCTTATCCAAGTTTTCATAACTAAAAAGGTGGGGGGTTGTAAACTGAGCCAAACTTCCTGCCTGCAAGCACTATACCCTTGAGTAAATGACCAACTTCTTTATGCCTCTCTGTCCTCACTGGTAAAATGGGGATACAACGGAAGAGCGTCTGTTTCAAAGAGGGATTTTTCTTCTTGAGAATTAATATGCAATGATGTGTTGAATGAATAAACCTTTTAGTACCTTGCCTAAACATTTTGTAAGTGGGCCATAAATATCAAGATTTTGTTTTGTTACCTTTCCAAAGAAATGCAGGGGCATGACTTCAGGCTTAAGGATAGAGAAGAATTCACTAATATTCCAGGAACTTTTTTAGTTGAATAAAAAAAAAAAAAATGCAACACTTGATTTTCATCATCACAGAAATACTTCCTGAAAAATGTAGTTAGGCACTTTAACTATCTTGACACAACAAGATATTATTTAATCATAACCCTTCCATGCTAAGAAAATAACAAAAAACTACTTTCGTTTCATGTGTGAAACTATAAACCAAAAAACTGCACCTCTTCTTTATATATTTTAGAGGCCAAAAACTAGATGCAGTAACCGGATGTAGCCTCACGGTGGCGCTACATCATCGTGATAAAGCCTCAAACCCTTTAAGGCTCTGCAGAAACCAAAGCGATGCAGGACTGAAACATTCCTAATGTATGAGCCAGGAAAGGAATTTGTTCTGGATCCCCACAGTTCTTTTCTACCAACCTTGAGCAATGACCTTGGCATAGTGTCTCAACGAATCCACTGGCAATGTTAACGCACAGGTTTTTCCGGGCATTGTGACAAAATATACACAAAAGATTATTATCCTTAAAAAAAAAAATGTGGCTTGATCTTTAATGATGTTATATTCTCAATTTGGATTTGGGCAACAGAGTTTGCATATAAGATAACATTTACCTTTGCCCCATTCACCCACTGTGTATCTTAATTTCATATGTACCTTGGAACCACTTGTTAAACTCCTTTACATCTCTCAGCCCCAAACTCAGCTTGAAATCTCAACTCTTTTGATCCTTTTCCTCCAATCCCTTTAAGAAGCCAAACATTTTCACTGATTTGTCCTTTATAACATCTCCCACCTCTGTCTCTCTATTTCCTCAGCGGCTTCCAAACCCACACAGTTCAAATCCTTTTACATGACCAGGCTATTTGTAATAACCTTCAAAATTAGCCTTCGGGCACTAACTCCCAACCTTGACTGCACATCCTAATTGTTTGAGGAGCTCTTAAAATTACCCGCCTGTTGCGATCCTGATTTAGTTAGTCTGGGGTGGACCCGGAGGTTGGGATTTTTTTTCAAATCTCTCCAGTAATGATAATAAGCATCCATAACAGAGAACCACTTTGCAAGTGGCGTATCAAGGCAAGTGTGCCACAATCAGATGAACCTTCTTAAACCATACCAATTCTCTGGGCCAAAAATTTTAAGGGTTTCTCATTTTCACAAAGACTGCAAACTGGTGACTTGAAGGCCAAGTCTAACTTACATATGTGTTTTTACTTGGCCTGTTTTAAAATTGTTCAGACCCAACATTTTAAAAATTGGGAGAGGTTATATAAAACCCAGATTTTCTACTGTTTTAAGACTTGTAAGATCTTGCCACACAGGGTGGCTTCTGGTCTAGAGGATAAAGTTCAAATAGAACAAAACATTCACTCCCGCCCTCGCTCACTCATTCTTTCACTCACAGATTTTGGAGCAGGTATTTATTTTGTGTTTGTACCATGCAAACACTTGGAATTCAAAGTCCATCATACTTTAGCCCTACAACAAACTACTCTAAGCAGATGTCTGCCTCCCAATGTTCCTAGTCTAGAGGCTCATTTCCCAAACTCCTCTGCAGTTTGTATGCAACTTCCAGGTCAGATCTGTGAGAAGAAAGCTGGCTGCATTCCATGTCCCTTCTCTGGTAAACTGGAATGCTGACAGAATGGGTAAGCCACAGAAGAGCAACAACAAAAAGGGTCCTGGGTCCTTAGATGGCTTCTTTCCTGGACTGTCTACCTACCTGCTGTTATGAAAAAGAAAAAAGAAAAAAAAAATCCTTCCATCTTATTATATTCGGGTCTCTTTGTTTATAGTATTTAACATATACCCCAAACACCAAGCATCTCTCTTTACTCTTTCCCAAGATATACTTTAAATATTCTTGCCCTCAACCTTGCCTTATGCCAAAGCTTCTGTCATTAACCTTCCACCTCCTCATCTCTATCTAAATTTTATCCACCATTCAAGACCCAGCTCAAGTAGCCCCTCTTCTGTGATGCTTGGTCTAAATATACTTGTTATCATCTTCCTTCCTCTGGTCTCCCAGTGTATGAGTTTCCACTTGGTATTTACCATATATTATCTTAAGTAGTAAGCACAGAGCCCTGAATTATGTTGTCACAGCTCTGTCAAACTCTAAGTCCAGAATCTAAGACAAATATTTAGATTGTGCATGGTATAAATAAAGAAAACTATAAGAGTTCCTACACCATTCTATTATATTAACCTTTTGTTGACTAATCATCTGTACTATCAGTACATCTTCAATTTGTGATCTTTTCGGACTTCTGAATCTCCCAATTTTAATTACAAAGCTGAGCCTTCCCAATTCTTTCAGAATTTTTTTCCTTAATATTTAAACTTAATTCTCATTTTCTTTATTCTTGCATCTAAACAATTCCTCAACTCTCTACATACATATTTCTAAGACTAAGCAGTGCATTAAAAGAAACACATTCGAGAGTGAATGGTGGTAAAGAGTCAACTCATAGTGCTCTCATATTTGGAATCTGAGAATGTCTAGGACAATATTAGAAGGAGAAAGGAGAAGATACTCTTGGGGAAAGAAAAAGAGAAAACAGAGCCAGAAAGTGAAAACTCTCTGGTCCAGAAAAAAATTAAAGAAAAAGGAACAGGAGAGAAGATGTAGGGAAGAGAAGGAAATCAGGGACAAGAGGAAGACTAGCAACTGAAGGAAAAAGTTATCATAAAGGAAAGGCACATACAAAATGAAATAGCAGTGAAAAACAGTGGAATCCAAATACCTTAAATGCTTCCTATCTGATAAGATGCTCTTAGGAGATTATTATCAACACCTAAGAAGAAAGTACTACTCTACCAACTCTAGGAACACTGGTACATGGGCAGACTAAAAGAAATATCAAAAGTGAGGGAGAAGAGAATTTATGGTAGACCTTGACTATATAGTAGATGGTAAGTTATTCTGGGGATGATTAAAGAAAGACAAAGCTGTATTTCAAATGAGATCTACTCAAATCTCAAATCAAATAAATAATGCCCAGATAAGCCTTTGTAAAAAGAATGACTCCAAGTGTTTTTTATTTAAAGGACAAATCCCAGAAGGTGACTTGGCTTTAGCTATGAAGCTATGTTCTATCTTACAAGAAAGCCTGTGTGAGATCCTTAAAAGATAAGAGGTAATCACATTGAGATAAAATAAAAGAGAACCCAAAGACCTAAAACTATAAAACTCCTACAAAAACATAGAGGAAAATCTTCATGACATTGAACTTGGCAATGATTTCTTAGATATACCACCAAAAGCATAGGAAACAAAAGGAAAATAGAAAAACGGGACTACATCATACTTAAAAAACTTTTGTGCCTCAGAGTACCCATTCAAGAGAATGAAAAGGCAACCTACAGAATGGGAGAAAATCTTTTCAAATCATATACATGATAAAGGGTTAATATCCAGAATATACAAGGAACTCCTATAGCTGAACAGCAAAACAAATAGCCCAATTAAAAATGGACAAAGAACTTGAATAGATATTCCTCCAGAGATGATTTACAAATGGCCAACAAATGAAAAGATGCCTCAACATGACTAATCATCAGAGAAATATAAATCACAACCACAAAGAGATACTATCTCACACCCATTAGGATGGCTACTATTTAAAAAAAAAAAAAAAGGTCAGCAAGTATGTGGAGAAATTGGAACTCTTGCACATTATTTGTGTGATTATAAATGGAGCAACTGCTATGGGAAATGGTATGAAGGTTCCTCAAAACATGAAAAGTAGAACTACCATGTGATCCAGCGATCCCATTTCTGGATATATAGCCAAAAGAATTGAGAGTTGAGTTTCAAAAGTTTCAAAGAGAACACCCATGTTCATAAAAGGGCTATTCACAATAGCCAAAAGGTGGAAGCAAGCCAAATATCCATGCACAGATGAACAGAAAAACAAAATATAATATAGACACACAAAGCATTATTACCCAGCCTTAAAAAGGAAGATCCTGTCACAAGCTACAACATGGATGAACCTTGAGGACAATACGTTATGTGAAATAAACAAGTCACAAAAAAACAAATACTGTATAGTTCTACCTACATGAGGTGCCTGAAGTAGTCAAATTCATAGAAACAGAGAGAAGACTGGTGGCTACCAGGACTGGGTGAGGAGGAAAGGGAAGTTTCTGTTTAGTGCATACAGAGTTTCAGACTGGAAAAGGTCGGGAGATCTGATTCACAACAATGTGAATATACTTCTTTAAGAGAGAGAGCATGTGTGCGTGAGAAGGTATGGGAGGGGCAGAGGGAGAAAGAGAGAAAGAATCTTAAGCAGGCTCCACACCCAGTGTGGAGACCAATGCAGGGCTCGATCTCACAACCCTGAGATCACAACCTGAGCTGAAATCAAGGATCAGACACTTAACAAACTGAGCCACACAGGCACGCCCAACAATGTGACTATACTTTGCACTAATGAACTGTATACTTAAAAACAGTGAAAATGACAAATTTTGCACTATGTGGCTCTTACCATGATGAAAAAAAAGAAAAGGAAAGAAAAAGAACTCAGGACAACATGCTATTTCTTTAATGATTGCCATCATCAGCGTGGTATCATTGGTACATCAACAGACAGTCAAAATTAGGGTAAAAGCTAGGACAGTTTCTATGTGGACCCATTTTACCTCTTGGAAAAAGAAATCAGTGCCAAGTTAATCCCAGGACCAAAATCTCTTCTACCTTCACATTACTCGTGATGGTACCAACCAGTTCCCAGCAGCAATGGTGGCCACCTTTGTGCCACTCCATAGACTTGACTGTGATTTTACATGGCCTAGTTATGAAGACTAAGTACCCAGCTAAGTATTTGCTGCACTAAATCTGAAATAACTTATGTGCAAAGACATCCTTAGCTGGCACCAAAGAAGTTTTTAAAATCAGGTTACAGATGCCCCAAAGATAAAATGCTCATAACAGCTGAGTCACTCAATTTCAGTGGTGATGCCATAATCTGGTATTTGAAGACACTGGTTGCTAGAGAGAAAAGGGATCAGCTATGTCACATAGCCATCAGCCTGGTACCAATGAGTCCAATCTAACAGAGCAATGTCTTCCGGGATGAGCTTTGAGAACTTATATGAGCAGGAAGTCTGCAATGTGAGAAGTAGACATTGCACTATATCCCAAAGGACAGATCTCCTGAGATGCTTCCCTGGGGTGGCACCAGGCTAAAGTGCATTCTGCCAGCCCCCGCTTAGAATCACACAGCTGTTAATCTGGCATCAATAATCACTCTCCTTGGACAAGTGGCTACTCGCTAGGCAGTACATTTCTATTCAGGTCGTGAGGAAGAAATCACACTATTCATTTACTAATCTAGTAATGGTTTGTAGGTTACCTAAATAGATTTGACCTGCATATGTGATTACTGTCTAACTTTCCTGGCACTGGAATATATCTTTAGGAGAAAACCAAATCAGTTCAGGCATCTCAGTTGGAATCCCAGCTCTTACACTAGCAACAGTGTGACCCTGGCCAAGTCATTAGCAATGGAGCCTCAGACCTGTCATCGGTAAAACAAGACCAATAACAAGACCAATAGCTCTTCCATAGGGATGTCATACGGATTAAATTAAAGAACCTATATCAGAACCTGGTCCATAATAAATGCTGATGAAAAATCATTTCCCTTCCTTCTTCCTTACTCTAGAGCAGGGGTCAGCAAATTTTTTCTGTAACAGATTGTAAATATTTCACGCTTTGCAAACCATCAGTCTCCATCACAACAACTCAATTCGGTCATTGCAGCCCAAAAGCAGCCACTGATGAAGAGTATAGCTGTGTTCCAAGAAAATGTTATTTTAAAAATTAGGCACTAGGCAAGTTATAGTTTGCCAATCCCTATTACTTATACCACAAAAGACCCACCCACTAAGTTAATCTTTCATCATTCTGTTGGATTTCATCTGCTCCAGACAGGCCCTCTCCTCCTTTCTTTTCATTTCTTTTGCTTTATTTCTTGAATGTTCCACAACAAATGGATCTAGCTCAATGGTTTGACTAATTTTTTCACTTTTAATTTTAGGCCTTGAGAAGCCTGCACTGGAGGTGAACTCTCAGACCTGAGATGTTCAATTACTTCATCCACACAACAGGTTGTGGGAAAATCAACCATATTTGAGCAAAACCCCCTTAACTCCCACCGAGATATTGGGAAAGGAACGCCCCTTAGGAACCCATAGAGTTAACAGAGGAATTTTTATTTGAGGAGGAGAATAGGCTGTGACTTATTTCTCGGGTTTAAAAATATTGCTTAATAAATACGTTTGCATTTGCTTGTAGATGTGTAAAGAACGTCTTACAGGACATATAAACTAAAACAACAGAGATCACCTTCAATGTGGTGGAGGCCCAAGACAGGGAAAAAGGGAGAGAAAGAGTTTCCCTCTCCCTCTGCGCAACCCCCACTGCTCATGCATGCTCTCTTTCTCTCCGAAATTAATAAATTATATTTTAAAGATTTTATTTATTTATTTGATAGGAGACAGCGAGAGATTACAAGCAGGGGGAGCAGCATAGGCAGAAGGCGAAGCAGGCTCCCCGCTAAGCAGAGAGCCTGATGTGGGACTTGATCCACAGGCCCGGAGCTGGAAGCAGAGGCTTCACTGACTGAGCCACCCAGGAGCCTCTGGATATTTTTAAACATATAAGCTTTTAAGCCATGTGAATACACTATGTATTCAAAAAAATTAATTCTCCTACAGAATGAAAAAATTAAAAATTAAAAAGAGGGACGCCTGGGTGGCTCAGTGGGTTAAGCCGCTGCCTTCGGCTCAGGTCATGATTCCAGGGTCCTGGGATCGAGTCCCACATCGGGCTCTCTGCTCAGCAGGGGGCCTGCTTCCCTTCCTCTCTCTCTGCCTGCCTCTCTGCCTACTTGTGATTTCTCTCTGTCAAATAAATAAATAAAATCTTTAAAAAAAAAAATTAAAAAGAAATCTTTTCACATTCATAAAACCAGCCCATTACAAGAAAGACTCAAATGTGAGGGGAGGGGAACCTAAAAAGTGTCTCAGACACTTGTCATTCAGGTGTTAATCTTGGGGATTCTGTCACAGCCCCATAAAGCCCCGAATGTGAGAGTGGCCTTTTACATGCCTTCCACCCTGCATTCTGAGGAAAGACAGGAGGACTTGGTACATGAAGGGAGGAGAAGACACACCACTCTGCATCGGGTGGCGGTGGAATCCGAAGCAGGATGTACCCTTCAGTATTTTATAACTTTTTCATATTAGGCCAACGTTCTTCCCATGGGAGTTCCACGCTGCCTCCTTTCTTGTCTCAGTATGTGCCATATGTACACATTTTGCCCAGCCACCTCTATCTCTTTTTCTATTGAGTTTTTTCTTTCTGCCTTCAAATAAGCTTTAATGTTTTTCTAAGTGACACTTTTATTGGACTTTACTTTCAACTCTCACCCTTCGCCTCGTACTGCTTTCTCAACCCAATTCCTTGAGCTATATATGATTCTCTCACTTCTTAATGATCTATAATCCAGCTTCTACCTCCACTCTTTCATTGAGTCCATTTTTCTCTAAGACCCTCATTGACTATCTCAACCAAATCTAAGGTTGCTTCTTTTTCTTTGTTCTTATCCTTCTCCATTTCCCTTTTGTAGAGAACAAAGCTAACATCCATCTTAGACCCCTTCTCCCCCATTTACTTAACACCCGAGAATCTTCTCTGTCAAGTGGACCTCTTCCTTACTCCTTCCTCATAACAGCTTGAGTCTCAGTTCCCACCTGTCTTCTCTTCTCCATCCGTCCTCACTCTGTCAGGGGATTCATCTGTTCTCAAGACTATCTAGTGGGAAGGGCAAAGCACATGGAGCACATGACTTATTACCTGGTCACCCTAGAAAAAGTGATTTCATCTCTCTGCAGGGAGAGACTTTAAAACAGGGATTCCTTCACTCATTCTATTGATAGTATTTACTGAGCACTTAGTATGTGCCAGGCACTGTTAGAGGTACATTAGAGTCATTAGCAAACTGAACAGATGAATCTTCCTTCCCTCACAGAGCTCCCATTCCAGCAGGGGGAAACAGTAAACATACTAGAACAATAAACATACCAAACAGAATTATATAAAATGACAGAATACAGTGAGAGCTGCAGAAAAAATTAAAAGGGTTCAGGCTATACCCTTTATTTTTTTAAAGATATATTTATTTTAGAGAGATGAGGGGAGGCAGAGGGAAAAGAGAGAGAACGCTGATCTTACAATCCTGAGATCACGACCTGAGCAGAAACCAAAGGGCAGGCACCCAAACGACTGAGCCACGCACATACCTCATAGGTTACATCTTTAAAAAGGTGGTCAGAGTAGGCTTCCCTAAGAAGTTAATATTCCAGCAAGCTCAGAAGAGGTTAAAAAAATTAGAAATGAGAGCATCTGTAAGAGTGTAGGCAGAGGGAATTGACAAAGATCCTAAAGGCATGGGTCTGCCCGGCTTATTCTAGGAACAGCAGAGGCCAGTGGGAAGGCGGGGAAGTGAGCATGATGAAGAGCAGGTAGAAATCAGGTCAGAGAGGAAGTCAAGGGAACAGTCTATGTAGGGCCTCTGAATGCAACAGGGGCTGTTGTAGGGTTTTGAGCTGAGGGTTGATATGATCTGATTTATATTTCAAAAGGATCATTCTGGCTGCTGTGCTAGAAAGACTATAATAGGAATAGGATGGGAGCAGAGAGACCAGTTAGGAGGCTAGCACCAGAATGGGAACACTGGAAGCAGGAGAGAAGTGGTCCATTTTGGATAATAAAACCTACCTTGTAGGGCTGTTTGAGAATCCTATGAGAAAATTACTGCAGGTAAAGTGCCTAGTAGATGCCTGATACAAAGAAGATGTTAAGTAACACCTTCTCTTATTATGTTATACTTGCAGGTAGAATAGGTTCTCTGGGTCACTATAGGTAGATCAAAGCTAGGGTGTGATATCCAAGGTGAACTGACTTGGGGGTAGGTGGCTGCCCCACTAAAGTGATAAAGGGAGGCTGGACTGACCAAGGGGCTTAATCTTCATTTAGCCTTTACTACATATCCCAACTCCAGGATGGTATTTCCAGTTGCCTACGAGACACTTCCTCTTAACAGTTTTATCATATAATCAATATCAATGTACCGATTTTTTAAGTTAACTGCCTCACCTCTACCTCAAGCCAGCTACCCATCCAAACACTTTCTTCTATAAAAAGATATACCAGTCCTCAGAGGCTGGACACTTGGCTTCATCCTTGCAGAATAATAGAAACAAAACATGCTACCACTGGAAGCTGGTATTGTGGCCATGATCTGCTTTAAAGATCTCTATTTATAAAAGAAGAAAAAAGGTCCAGAATGAAACATGACTAGCCATGGGTCTCTCCAGGCTTTAAGGATGGAACAAGACTTAGACCCAGTTTTCTGGATCCTCTTCCTTCAGCAGCTTCCCCACCCATGCCTGTCGCACATCAGAGCAGTCCCCTAGACTGGCTGCCACAGGCCAGTTACCTCTGCCCTGGTCACCATCACAACTGCCATGACCTCCCTCCTGTTACTGTCAACTAAATCTTCCAGAAAGGCTACCGAAGGCTGTGACCTACACTGCTTTCGGTGTGCTGGCTTGGCTCTGAGTTCAAACCCTTACCATGTAATTACTAGCAGGGAGGCCTAAAGCAAGTTTTCTAACCTTGTTCTGCCTTCACCTCTTCATCTGAAAAAGTCCTACCTCCCCCCCAGGACTTAAATAGAATAAGGCATGTGAAGCTCTTATATTGGAGCCAAGCACAAAATTAGAGCCCAAGAAGCATTAGTTATCACGGATTTTATTCCTTCCCTCAGTCAATTGCAGAGAAGCTGCCAAGGGTGCTGAGGAAACACATTCTAACTGCCTCATACTGGCCTTAGGGGCCTTGGAGCAACCAGGTCTCTTCCATGTATGGGAACTTTTGCTGCTCTCCGTTCACAGACCTTCCAGTCAGGACAGCTCTCTGAGCCCCCACCCCCAATAAACATGCCCATTCCCAGATCCACCTGTGTTCTGGTTTATGCTCCTCCTGCCTGAAATAGCCACTGACCTTCTCTCTGTCTTAATCCTGGCATTCCCTTCAAAACTCCACTGAAGGCTTGGCCCTTCACAAGAATTTCCCAGGTAAATCCTGGCTCCACTGACATATTTCTTTTCCAGTACCATAGTATTTACATGTAGTATATATTGATCTCTTCCTTACTGAGACATGGGAGCATTTAGTTAATGGTTTGGGCTCTAGGGCAGGCTGTCTGGTCTCTCTCAGCCTCAGTCTCCTTATCCATACAATGGGGTTAATATTAGGGTTGTTGTGAGAATTGGATACATAAATTCTTAGTAAAAATAATCATTAATATATGTTACTATTACATATCACCATTAACTTTTCCTTAGTTTTAAACACTTTCATTGTCTTCCTCCAGGTTAGCCTGTCCATGTGTACTATACTTAATCTAGTGTCTTAAAATCACTGGAGCTTAAATTATGGAGCTCAGTCCGGAGCTGAGAAAATTCTCAGATGAGAATTTTCACATCTGTCCTCAAAGATTTCATCTAATAATCCATTCTAAAAGTAGAGATTTGGGGTGCCTGGGTGGCTCCATCACTTAAAAGAACGGACTCTTGATCTAGGCCCAGGTCATGATTGAGACCCGCACTGGGCTCGGGGCTGAACGTGGAGCCTGCTTAAGATTCTCTCTCTCTGTCTCTCCCTCTCTGCCCCTCCCATCTGCCCCCCCATTTCCCCACTCTCATTCTTTCAAAAAAATAAATAAATAAGAGAAAATTACAGATTTACCCCAAATATCAACTCCCCATCTCAGAGCCCATGGGCAGTAGACAGTATAGACAGCATGGGTTATTAGCCAGGGACCTCAAAAAGGAGAAAGACTGAAAGAAAATAAAGATCCCCCCCAAAATTAGAAACATCTGGTCCATTTCTACAGAGAGTTAACATTGGGAATGGTAAGCTATTCTGGGGTTAGAAAAAACAAATCAAAAATCAGTGAGGATAACTGCAACATTCCATTCACGTATTCCTGAGGTACTGGTGTGTGCACGGCTACTGATCTACACTATTTTGCATTCCACTCAAAGGGACCCATCATTCATCAGGAGCCAAGTGAGGTGTGAGCAACATCAGCAGAGATTCCCGCACCAAACAGGGACACATCAAGCTTATGCCCAGACAAGATACATACTCTGCCACGGCGCAGTGATCATTGAGCTTTATCTTTTCTTCTTTGAGGAATCAGGCTTATCAAACATGGCAACACTATTTATAGTGAGGGTGGAGAGGGACTGACCTTTTCCCAGCATCACTTCCAAAGATCAGGTAAGAAATCTTGCAAGTTAAGAAGACCACCTTAGGGACGCCTGGGTGGCTCAGTTGGTTGGACGACTGCCTTTGGCTCAGGTCATGATCCTGGAGTCCCAGGATCGAGTCCTGCATGGGGCTCCCAGCTCCATGGGGAGTCTGCTTCTCTCTCTGACCTTCTCCTCGCTCATGCTCTCTCTCACTGTCTCCCTCTCAAATAAATAAATAAAATCTTAAAAAAAAAAAAAGAGGAAGAAGAAGAAGACCACCTTACCTCTATTTTTTCCCATATGGCTTCATAGTTGTCTTGGTGTTGAATATCTTGCATCAGTTTCTGAATTAAAGCAGACTTTGTGGCAGAATGGCTCTCTTTTTTCTCAGAGGATGCAGCTCTCTCTGACTTCTCGTCGATGTATTTTTTCATAGCAGAGAGAGGCATGCACAACTCCTCGTCAGAAAGAATGTCGCTCAGGGGCCCAGACTCCATGCTTTCCCCCAGGGAAGAGGCTATGTCACTGGACGAGCTTGGAGACACTCTGCCTAGCCTCGTGTGCTTCTTCTTGACATGGTACGTTGGATAGATCTCAGAATCCGAGTTCATTTCAGACAGTTCCCAGTCGTCAATATTTTGGATGGTTTCTCCTCTGGGTTTCTGAGGCAGAAGCTTTGTAAGGTTCTCCAACTTCAACGCTAGGACTTCAGTCTGCTTCAGGTGAGAGGGCAGTGCTAGGTACTCATCAGAACCATACCAGGCCTCCACCACCTGGCCATTCCTGGTGACGTGACTTGGGGAGGAGGAGTAACTTTTTTTGCTTTTGGTTTTTGAAAGAAGGGGTATTGGAGACGCGACGTTGTCTGAGCCAACAGAGGATTCGCTACTTTGAGTAAAAGGCGGAGAGCTGGATGTTTCTGACTGCACTGGCAGTTTGGCATTCCAACTCGTCTGACAGCATGGCTCGAGGGAGGACGTCGAAACGGAATCTGTTTCTGGCCCCTCTACAGCCTTGGGGGTACCTGAAAGAATTCCATTCGGCATGGCTGAGCTCTTCGTGCTCTCAGCTTGGTTGCCTGAGCCCGCCCCCCGCTTCGGAGTTCGGCATGGGGGCACCTCTACTGGGGCCTTGTGTGGCTTTTTAAGTCGAAGTTTCTCTTTGTGGCAGTCACTAAGCCTTCCCAGGCTGGAGGATATTTCCTTGATGTGACTTTTGACGGTGTTTTCAAGATTCCCCTCCCCCACCTTGTGCAAACACTCATAGGACTGGCTGGCAGCAGAAGGGCTGCTGGGGTAGGAAGACTGTAACACCAGACAAAGCTTGGATCTGTCAGGAGGGTCCACCAGAGAGGGGGTGCTTCTGCTCATCTCGGGTTTGAGATCAGCCAGCTGCTTCTTTCCATCAGTGCCTTTCAGATTATTCTTAAAATTTTCCTCTTTAAGGAAAAGCCCTCTTTTTGGCAATGTGGGCTGCGTGGGAGAGTCCTCATTGTAATTAAAGCAATCTCGGATGGATCGCTTGGGAGTTGCATTTTCACAAGTTTGAGGCTGTTGGTTCCTTATCTCAGGCTGGGAGGAGGAACTGGCTTCTGGCATCACGGCCTCAGGAGGGGGCTGATCGGCATTTGTCAGAGCTTCCCCGGAAGATGATGTTCCGGGCACTAAGCCTGGTGGCTCCTCGACTGTTAAAGCACTGTCCTCCTCACGTCCACCTTTGTCATCTGCTGAAAGAGACACTTGAGATGCCTCCTCACCAACCGCTTTGCCACAGCTGTATGGGTTGGGGTCAGTGGCCACCGAGAGTAACCCAACGCTTCGGATGAGCTCGGGGAACTCCTTTTCCATCTCACTGTAGCTCCAAGAGTCAAAGGGTTTGGTTTTGACCTGGCTAGAGGTCATGTCCCCTAGGCCACCGAGCAAATCCTCACTTGGACTGTAGTCAGACAGTTCGAAAGCAGTAATACCACAATCCAGAGATAAGTAATTTTGAGAGCATTTGATAGTTAACTGTCCTGAGTCATCCACTTCTGTTAGAGAATCAAGCCGGCCCTGGAACAGACAAGGGCAACAGTTTCAGTAAATGCAACATCAATTATACTCAACTGCTGTTCAGATGAAATCTCAGCAGAGGCCACTGTAAAGGTCAAAAAATGCAGCAGTCTCCATTGCTTCTGGTTTAACATACAGAAAAGCATACTGATCAATTATATTGCTTTATATAGTATCCTGTTCTTAAATATTTGGGGACTTTTCTTTAATCTGGAGAATAGAGACTTGACAGAAACGGTCAAGGTTAAGCCAAAAATATCCACTCTTGACTTAACTTTCCATTTTAAAATAGCCTGTAGTTCATTTAATAAGCATTTCTTATGTGATGCCTTAAATAATAAAATTCTGGGAACAAAGTAATATTAGAGTAAAATCTCTACGAACTGATCTGCTTTGCGTATTGCTATCACTCCAGCACTTACCACAGTGGCTAGCTTATAGAAAATCCTCGATAAATACATTTAAATTGTATAATTAATTACACTAAGTCTGTCATGTTAACTTTTTATTCACAAATCACAGGAAGGTGAACTACTGAATTTGCACACACCACAGAAACTTTTCAGGACCAGTTCCCACTTGTACCCACCCTTTTGAAGATAAACACAGGTAATCCTGGAGAAAAGTAATGAATACCGAAATTTACCATTTTAGTCCCTGTCCCCTCTCTCTGCACACAGAGTTTTTCTCCTCAACTCCCATTTGTGTGTGTGTCACATACTAACTGCCTCCCTCCCTTGTTATTTATAATTCAAGATAGGCCAGTTTGATTTGAAACCCCCCTGTGCTAAAGAATAGCTTTACAAGTAAGTAATTTTAATTTTTAATCTTTAATTATATAATGAAGGCTTCTGTCTCATCACTAATGCAGTTTCTTTCTTTCTTTCTTTCTTTCTTTCTTTCTTTCTTTTTTTTTTTTTTTTTGTTTGTTTGTTTAAGATTTACTTATTTGAGAGGAGGGGGCAGAGGGAGAGAGAGAACCCTCAAGTCAACTCCTCACTGAGCAGGGAGCCCGATGTGGGGCTTGATCCCAAGACTCTGAGATCATGACCTGAGCCAAAATCAAGAGTCGGCTGCTTAACTGACTGAGCCTTCCAGGCACTCCTCATCACTAATGTGGTTTCTAATATCACACAACAGATGAGGAGATTTTTTACTGACGATTTGCTTAAGGAAGGGCCTGAGAATCCTTTTATGCTTACCAGCTAAGAGCTGCTTGATCTGATCTAGCCTCTTAGGAGATGAAGAAAGGAAACTGAGAAGTGAAGTGTTGTTATATCCCAGACCTCTCTTCTACTCAAGGAGGAAGCAGATGAGCAAAGTGAAGCCAGAAGTCATGTGGCTGCTGAGCCTGTGTCCTTTCAGCCAGGTTATACCAAGATCTGGTCACTCTGGGACTTCACACCGGGTGGTTGTTCATTTGTGCATTTTGCTTTTGGAAATATTCTCTCCCATCACACCTTTACCTTGCCTTTATCTCCTACTCCCCTCGCTGGCATGCCACAATGTCTAGATAAATAATAATAATAAGCCTCATTTAACTTTTCTAAACCTCAGTTTCCTCATGTATAAATGGAGATGGTTGATTACGACTACTGCTTTTTCATTTAATCCTCACAATAACTTTCTTTTGGGGTCTGTACTATTGTCCCTGTTTTATATAAGAGGAGCCTAAGCTAAAAGAAGCATATGGCCTCACATCTCAGGGCCAAAATGGGCCTTAAAAGGAGGCTTTATGACCCACAGTCCACACTCTGACATCTGTGGTAATTTTCTCTGATTTAATTGGACTCTATTTTAAACAGATATACTCCCTCCTCCAGTTTGTTCTCCACATTGCCACATTGTAAAGAGTAAGCTTGGGGCTCCTGGGTGGCACAGTCGGTTAAGCATCCAACTCTTAGTTTTGGCTCAGGTCATGATCTCAGGGTGATGACATTGAGCCCTGTGTCAGGTTCTATACTCACGGGAGTCTGCTTGGAATTCTCTCTCTCCTTCTCCCTTTGCCTCTTTACAGATTGCAAACATGATGCTTTAAGTCCTTTATTAGCTTCCTACTGCTGGGTTAAAAACCCCAACCCTTCCAAGAACAGACATAAAGAGGCCTGCCTCAATCCATACTCCCTCTCCCTGGCTGCACCCAACCACAGTGTTCTCCTTTCAGTTTTTGAATACAACGAATTCCTTCTGCCTCAGGGCTTTTGCACATGCTATTTTCCCTCTGTCAAGAAATCTTACAACATCCCTTAACTTACAACATCCCTTAACTGGTTTAACTCTTATGCGCCCCTCAGACTCAGATCAAGCTTCACTTCTTCAAGACTCTAAACTCCCACCTAAGTCAGAATTTTTCTTCTTGAATGCTCTCATAAAATTATGATGTTTTCCCTTTAAGCATTTACCTCAATCTGTAAATAAATACTATTGTGATTATTTGATTAATTTGTTTCTCCCATTGGTTTGTAAGCACCACAGGAGTATAAATCACAAAGAAAATTGTTGACTCACTGAACACTTGCAACATTTAGCATGGGGATGTGTATAGAGTAAGCAATCACAGATGTATCTGTTGAATAAATGAATGAATGCATGAATGAGGACGTTTTGGGATGTAACTCTATGGTTCGTGTAATTTCTTGCCCTGATTATGCAGTTTCAGTTGACTCTAGTGATTAAAAGCCCAAGTTTCAGAGTCAAATTCTGGCTCTTCCAGTAATTAGCCAAGTGACCATGAGCCAGCAGGCTGATGTCACTAAACCTCATTTCCTTCATTTGCAAAAAGCAAATGATAAGCCCTGTCAAGAGCTGTTGTGAGTCTTAAACGAGATAATATATGTAAGATATAAGTCTGGTATGTGAATATGTGCTCATGGAATGTTCACTCTTATTACTTATTATATTATTACTTTTACTAATCAAGTATATTTAGGGGGCAAGTTTCATCAAAATGAGAGGTATCCCTATGCTTAATTACACTGCACAAAAATGGGAAACCAGTATTAACTGCCAATCTCAATAAAAATTACCTAAATGGAATTGTGTGGCTTTTACGCTTCATACCTGGGACAAAACACTTTAAAGAATAAAGTCAGAAGCCAAAACCACTAAGGAATGAGCCAGCCAAACAAAAGTCACACTTTATGCAATTTTTAAGAGAGTAATATGGAAAACCGTATTGAAAAGCAGGTTGTATTTATTTAAATTTTTTAATTCGGTTGTCCAGTACTCAGAACTTATCCCCTCACACAGTTAGTATTATAAATGATGGCTTAATTCTCAAGCTATCCCATAAGTTGGTATTAAAAGTTGGTATCTAACTAGGGCATTAAGGAGGGCATGTGTTGTGATGAGCACTGGCTGTCACACATAACTAATGAACCGTGAACTCTACATCAAAAACTAATGATGTGCTATATGTTAGCTAACTGAACATAATAATAGAAAAAGAAAAACAAAAAACAAAACAATAAATAAATAAATTACTAACTAGTTGAAATTTGTATTATTTTCTATCATTTTTTATCATAAAAGTACAGCACTGCAGCTACTTAAGTAAGGTGAAAGAGGTTTTAAGTCAAACTGTTTCTATGATGAGTAGAGAAAAAGAAATTTGAGAGTTCAGGTAAAAATTAGGCCTCTACAACTGCCAGTCACCTGTTTCTATAGCCCTGGGAAAGAATTTGGTGTCCACTGTGGTGGTCACCAGACCCCTAAGATCAGGAATACTGTTATACTTGAAAATAACTGGAACTCAATAAAAGATATTAGATGAACACATGGTGTGAGACTACATTTCAGATAACAGGGTATGGCCAGGTTTTCCTAAATCTTCCCCTGAAGATCCCTTGCCTGGCCAGTCCTTTGGTTGGAAAAGACAATAACATACTCAAAAATACTGGTGCCCCAAAGGGAACCCTCTCCCATCCTGTTCCCAACAAGGCTAACTATTTCCATGCCTGGCTGACTGTCACTCGTGGGGTAACTATTTTTAATAAGACTGCATTTTTAATGTGGAAAAAAATCCCTCCCTGAAAAACAAAGAACAGTACACAGCGTATCCGTTTCATATCCTAAGGACCAAATGATAAGCATCCACCCAGGCATTATTTTTAACACAGTTTGTTATTAACAGCGTTCTTCAAAAGTACTTTTTCTAGATTTCAGCATGCAGAGGCAATTTTTAAAAAAGAAGGTTCTCTGAAGTATCCCAGAGCAGATGAATAATGAGTTTCATTTCTTAAAATATTGCTTAGTAATACTAATATTTTTAGCCCCATGGCTTTGCTCTGGACCACTGTCCCAGTTTTCTAAGGCATGGAAGTAATAGTCTCAGGTGGGCAGAGAGGTGGGGAAGAGTGCATGTCGTGTAGTGCTTTTTTATTTGAGAAATATCACATTTAATTGTGTAGTGCTATTAGCTGTGTCACGGCTGCCTAACAATGTCTCAACACAAATATACCTCAATTTAATATGCTATGAAGCAGTTTCTCAGATGAAGCTTATGTTTTATGGAGATGGCAATTAATTCACTTTATTGCTGGTTTCAATCTTCTCCGAGACATCAAGGAAACTCTCCCCCATGTCCCCAATTTGAAACAAAATTTTTGCTTTGTTCCTCACCGATAATTAACTTAACTGAAGCTCTAGTTCCAAATGTCTTCTTTAGATCTTTCTTTTTTTAACACTACATTTTGCTACCAAAAAATATGAGATAATATTCATAATTTAGAGACATGAAGATCTCCCTATTAAAATGCCCCCAAAGTTCTATCAGTGTCCACTGTTACGTCAAGATGAGTTTTGTACACTGACTCAGTGTTACTGAGAAGAGTGTTGGAAATAGAATTTTACTGTTTTAATCATGCATTCAATAAAAAATTTTGTATGCCCCTCACCCCTTCCTCCCCTAATCTCATTACATGGTGTTTGTTGCTCTTCAACTACTAACATATACATTCACAGACCTCTTAACCAGAATGCCACAAGCCCCCTGAGTTTTTAGACCACATGAACTAGAGTCTTGATCAGATTCCTTTTAGGCCTACCATGCTGGGATTCTACTGTTCTGAATATGTTCTGGAGAGCAGCAATAGACTGAGAGAAGCAAATAATGAGAGGGAAATGGAAAGCAAAGCAAAGTTTACCTTCTGATAGGCAAGGGGGAAATACACAAAAATATTTTAATGTTTTATTCATACTATAGTAATTATTTTTAAGAATCTCCATTTTCTACAGGCTAAAACTATAAGCCAAATGATTAATTTCCAAGATAAATCCTAGTCCACCAACCTAAAATTTTCTCTCCCTCTTCTGTCCCTAAAGCAGTGATTATCTGCATTATTTAATTCAATTCAACTCATTAGATTTTTATTTACAGCGATACAAATAAGGTGCTGTGGGAGATAGAGATGATTTTAATCTGGTACCAACACTCATCCAGTTCTAATCTAGCATGTACTCTGTCATGATATAAATGGACCTATGACAAAGGCTCACAGATGAATACACAAAGTACTTCAGGTACGTGCTCTGAAAAGACAAATGTATAAGGATCGTATGGGTAAAGTGCTTATTTACCATACCATCTGGTATGTGGTAAGCCTTAATCATTGTTTGCTCTTGTGTTCATATTATAGTTATCACTTCCTGTGTCATTTTACCTCTCTAAACCTCAGTCCTATTACCTGTAAGATGGACACAGTAATATCATCTGTTCAGTAAGAACAACAGCACCTTCCCTTCCGACCTCCTAGAACTGTTTTCAGGATCTAAAAAAAAATGTGAAGGCGATTCCTAAGATGGATTAATCACCTTTGAACGCCTAGTGCCTTTATAGTAGGAGATCGGTAAGTATTTAGGGGAGATAGAAAGGAAAGCAGGAAGGAAGGGAAGGGAGAGGAAAGAAGGAAGACAGAATTACTACTATTACAACAAAGCTCGATTAAGAGATGGTTTTGTTTGTTCTATTTAATTATTCCTGGATGTATGTCCTTAGGTAGTCACTTAACCTCTCTCAGATTCAGCTTTTCCATCCATAAAATAGAACTACTTATAATATCTCTTACCCTCCTCACTAATTGAAACAATAAATATAAAGTATTTATCAAAGTATCTGAAATATAAAAAATTTCAGTACAACACATTTTTCACACAATGTTGAGCTTTGCCCATTTTTTTTTTTTGTTTAGTTGGTTGGTTTTGTTTTAGCAAAACATTTGCTAATTTGCTTAAAAAATATGTTCTGTGTCATATTTAAATAAAAGAAACTTGTGCATTTTGTTTTTGCAAAGACAGAAAGAGAGAGAACTTGCCACTTTCTCAACTTTCCTTATTCTTTAATGCGGTTCAGAAACTCAACTAACTTACAAAAAGAGAAAATGAGTTCACTTTCACTGGAAGGACATCTACTATTTCAGTTTATCAGCCTGCTTTATGCCATTTCCCTCTTCATTCTATAAATCTATTTTACCTTAATTTGTTCTGATAAAGTTTAGAATTTTATCGTAATTCCCTGTTTTCCACAATCCCAGTGTGCTTGCTGGCAAAACAAACAGAACCAAGCAGTTTTTGAAATGTTCTCATGGAGTCACACTAGAGGCACAAACAAATAGGATCTGATTTCTATAGTTTTAGGAAGGTTGGTAATGGAAACAGTGCTCTAATTCATAGAAAAATATCCACAAAGTAGACAGCTAAGAACCTACTTTTTTTTTTTTTAACCCCCAAACACAACATATTCTTGCATATTTAGGACAGAACTAAAGAATTTCAAATATGAAAATGCACAAAATTGTTTCCAATCAAATCTGTAAATAACGGTTGAGCTCGCACTGTGAAACCCATCATGGACACTAATGTAAACTCAAAACATAAAGCAGTGGCCAGTGACAATTAGTTAGCCTCAGTGGCTTTTCACTGTTACCTGGGCTGCTCTCTTGGATGACCCAAGTTCAAATCAGTACATGATGAATGTATTTCACAAAACAACAACGGTGATAACAATAAGCCCTAACATACTGTTACAGCTCCTGCTCTACAACAAAGAGTTAGTGATAAGTAAATGTTTATTTAATGAATAAATATATAAAATGAACTAGTTTAATCCAATGATTTCATATGCCCCCCTCTAGGAATAGAAAGTGGGTAGATCCGATGACTGATCAAAGCTGGATGTTGGACAGAGCCAGCAGGACACATAAGGAGGAACAATAACAACAACAAAAATTTGTATAGATTAGGGATGGCAGGTAGATAGCTAAAGAAGGAGCGCTTCGGCATGTAGATCAATCTTTCCCAATTCTCATCTCTAGCTCATTGGTGTACAGTACACCTCATGAATACCACATTTAGGGCAGAGTTAGCCTGGGATTCTCTGTAGTCTCCCAGGACCACAAGAGGCCCAGTCAAGACCTCTCTTAAGGATCCCATCTGGGAGGGATGGCATCTGGGCACTAACACACATACCCACGTACTCATTCGGTGATTTTTAAAAAGGACTCTACAGAGTTTGTATCACCTCCCTCACTGCCACAAGAACAGGAAAAGCTGAATGAAAACAAAGAGCATAAAGCTAGAAGTGAGCCCGGTGGATTTTGATTCTCATAAACCTCCAGGGCCTGTGGGGAATTTGTTACAGCAAGAGCATCATTATTATGAAAACAACAATCAACAAGTATAAATCATTTATGAAAATAGGCATAGATTTGTTTTGTGTTGCTGAAAATGTTGGAACCACTGAAACATTAATTAATACTGAATTATGCAACACTCATTATAAGGTCTTTTAATCTTACTTATTTATGTAAGTGTCTTACAAACTTCTACAATATATATTTTCCACAAAACCAAGGGTAGGGCACTAATGTGGATGTTAAGAGCCAAGGGACTACACACACACACACACACACAGCTCTTGCTTAGCACAATGATTTGCTCCTATATATGCCAATTTTATGTGGGATTAGGAGAGTTCATTTGGATTCAGATTCATTGTGTTCATTTTTTTAAGATTTTATTTATTTATCTATTTACTTATTTATTTATTTAAGAGAGGGAGAGAGAGAGTGCAAGTGGGGGTGGGAGGGAGGTGTAAAGTGAGAGGAAGAGGGAAAAGCAGACTCCCTGCTGGGTGTGGAGCCTGACACAAGGCTCAGTCTCACGACCACAAGATTATGACCTGAGCTGAAATCAAGAGTCGGATGCTTAACTGACTGAATCCCCCAGGCACCCCCACAGTGTTCATTCTTAAGCCCTGAATCAAAAGTGACAATAACAAACTTTTCAAACTACTTTTTTTTTTTTTAAAGATTTTATTTATTTATGAGAGAGAGAGAGAGAGAGAGGAGAGAGCAAGCACAGGCAGACAGAATGGCAGGCAGAGGCAGAGGGAGAAGCAGGCTCCCTGCCGAGCAAGGAGCCCGATGTGGGACTCGATCCCAGGACGCTGGGATCATGACCTGAGCCGAAGGCAGCTGCTTAACCCACTGAGCCACCCAGGCGTCCCTCAAACTACTTTTCATATGAGTACAAAAAACCCAAATACATTGGCTGAAGCTCATATGACTCATTGCATCCAGAATGACTTTTTTTCAAAGTATGAATTTAATCATGTTAAATCCCCAACAAACTCTCCTGTTGTCCCTAAAATAAAGTCCAATTCTTCTAATAGGACTTTTCATCTTCATAATCTGACCTCTGCTTACCTATTAGTTCAAATCCTGGTGCCTGGAACTTTTGGCTCCAGTATTGTCTACAGCTCTCTGAACCGGTCATTGTCTTACTTCTGGATCTTTGATGAGATGCCATTCCTTCTGTCTAGAACCTCTATTACGCAGTCTAATCCTGCTTCTCCTTCACATCCCAGGTTGGACTCACTTCTGGCAAAGCTTTCCTGTCTGAGTTAGGTGCCCCTTCTCTGACCTCCAGTGGCATCATCACAATCTGCCCTTAATGTCTGTGCTTTTGTCCTTCTTAGGCACTAGGCTCCTTGAAGTCAAAGACCACATTTTGGTCACTCTGAGATTGTTAGCACCTAATGCCTAGCCATAGTAAGTGCTCAATAAATATTTATCAAATAACGTTGGGGAGCAAGAAGCCAGGTTAGCACGAACCACTATAGGCAAACTATCCGGTGTGAATTAACTTTGTCTAAAGTTTTATTCACGTTAGAAGTGCCCTAGCCTTCGGTCACTATCCCTAGATTCAGAGCCCAGTTCAGGTCCTGATTATGTACCTACAAAGAATTCCTATCCCCCACCTCTGAACTGAAAACACTCTCCAATGGTCACATCTGATAACACATTACTTGGCTTCAAACACCCACCTCATTTGTCTCTTCGGAGAAAGCCTGCAGAATGTCCGTCTGCCTGGTGTAGTTGCCATTGGCGTCCTGCAGACCCTGCAAAATCCGCTCCCGCAGAACCAGTACAGAGACTCGGAGCTGGTGCCAGAGGAGCTGCACAGCGTGGATGTCCACAATCACGTTGACAGAGTAGGACAGCAGCTTCAGGGAAAACTCTGTTTCCAGGAGCGCATGGATTTGCTCCACGTGATCTGAAATATCTTCACAAATGTCCTGCAGGAAAGAAATGCAGAATCTATGAAGACTGTTCAGCCCTATTCTAGGAACGGGGTGTGGCAGTGGGGAGTCACTCCTTCACTTGACACCAGTTAGGGCCCACAGGTCAGGCAGACCACATGCTGGATAACTTGCCTTTGTTTTAGATCAGATGCAGAGTGGCAGGCCACATTCCTGGGCACTGGCCCTTTAGCACACATAGGTAAACCAATCTTTCTCTAGACCCCCAAAATGCTACTATTCTTTCAGATTTCACTTTGAAAGTTTAGCCAAGGTAAGAGGTCGCCTCACAAACCCACTCTATTCTCTTTATTTTTTATTTGCAAGGGAGCCAACAGCTGCTCTGGGCTAGTGGTGAGTCCCACTGAGCACACAATATCTCAGGATAGAGACATCCTCCAGACCCAGAGCAGGAAGAAAGATGGGCTGGAACCTGAGCTTCATGGGAACTCCCAACCATTCTCAGTGAGCCATGGGCTCTTTGGTGCAAGAGACAACTGTCACATTCCCACAATAACAGAGTTTAATATTTATTCATAAGGAATACTTAAATTTCAACCCATAATTTATCATCACAATCACTCTTTTATTGGAGAATAGTTGACATACAGTGTTACATTGGTTTCAGGCACACGACATAGTGATTCAACTTCCTATATGTTATGCTGTGATGGTACCTGCAAGTGCAGGTACCATCTGTCACCATACAGCACTACTGCAATGTCACTGACTATGCTCCCTAAGCTATGCCTTTTATCCATGTGACACTGATTCATTCCCTAACTGCAAGTCTGTATCTCCCACTCACCTTCCTTCCTTTGACCTCTCCTCCCTCCCCACCTTCCCTCTGGAAACCCTCAATTTGTTCTCTATATCCATAGGTCTGACAGAATTACTCTTGAGAAAGAAAGCCTGAAAAACCCCAAGGACAAAGAAAGACAAAAATACAGTTTTGTTTTTAAGACCTAGACACTTTAAACAAAAACATTACTACATCAAAGTTTCAATCTCCTTCACATATACTATTAGGTAGGCAGATGTGGTGTCTGATATGTCACTTGTCCTTACAATTTCCCAAATATCCATTGTGCTGTCAGAGGCCCTAGCATGAAATGGGTAGCACTGATGGTAATATTTAGTAGAGCAATTTGAGTCCATTAAGCATCAAAGGGATGTACATGTCAGCTAAAAGCACTCAGTGATTCATTTTCAGTTATGCATCAGTGATTTTTTTTAAATGGAGCTTTTATTATAATGATTTTTGTTAAGGCTAAAATTTTAGGATAACATTTGAGGTCTGAGTCCTATCAAGAGTATCCAAACTCACTCTGTGCTGGAAACATAACCTTTCAATTTCATATAATTCAATTACTTGTTTCTAAGAGAAGAACTAAAATGGAATCTGTATTTACTGTGCAGCAGTAGGCAAAAAAAAAAAAAATCTATTGAAGAATGATGGAAAGTTGTGCTGAATTTTTAGTAATTACGTATAATTTCAATAAATGTTGCAATAATATTTCTTAAAACCCAAGAACTAATTGGTGATAGTTACATAAGTTGGTGATAATAATTTGATGTAGATTAAAAGTTTAAAGAGGTGTTGGAGTCCTAGTTAGGTAAAGTTCTTACAAATGTAGCCCATGAGCACATGCAATCCAAAACAGACTTGGGGCAAAAATCACATTCCCTTATCAACCAGTACATGGGAACCACTCGCAGCTGGATTAGCCCATCTCTGCTGCCTTTGGCACATGACAGTGGGCCTCCGCAGCTATCATCATATATTCCAGATTGCCTGGGCCTCAACGGATGCCTGCTTGGAGCATCTCCTCCATTTGTCCCCTACACCGTTTATTGCTGATACCTTGACCGCCACCCCAAAGCAGATGTCCTGTGTCCTGAACCCTCTTAGGATGCTCAGTTCTGCGTAGTACTGTCTTACTTCGGGAAACTCTCTTCCTCCTACTGCTGATCTCTTCCAAATTCTCTGTACTTTCCTGCCTAGTATTTCCATTCCATTGTAAAACAAACAAAAAAATAAACACTATACTTTGTCACAGAATAATACATCTATCTCCAGCTCTTACCCAAATCTGACTCTGTCCAAGGTTCCTGCTTCCCCCACTGCCCTCCCATTGAAGGCTGTTCATTCTCCCAGCCCTCCCCTGAGAGATGGGGAGCAGAGGGCTGATAGGGGCAGGGCAAGCCTCACTACTTCTTTACCACTTTTGGATCATTTTTCTTCTGTTCTCATACTAACACCCTTTGTTTTCACTAGGTGCCTGCTGTCTGCTACGCCTTCCCGACTTCCTTCTTCATTACTATTCTTCTCTTTCACTCCTCCACACTGAAGACTGCAGTAGCTCAGTTTTCCTCTCCATACCGAGAAGACCATTAACTTAGGTAACTTCAATATTCACACTGATGAGCCAATGAATACCCTAGCCTCAAATGTCCTTTATTCCACAATCCTTAAGACCTTCATACCTATTCCACTTGGATAACTCTCTGTCATAGCTCTACTTGGAACCTTGTCATCACTTCACCTGTGGAACAATATCAGAAAGTTCCCCATGCCACCAACCTCTCTTTGTCCGACTTTTTCACTCTCATTCTCCCACTACAGGTGTCGCCCCTTTTTTAAAAGATTTTATTTATTTATTTGACACGGAGAGAGAGAGATCACAGGCAGGGGCAAGAAGGGGACAGAGGGAGAAGAAGAAGCAGACTCCCCACTGAGCAGGGAGCCCGATGTGGGGCTCGATTCCAGGACGCTGGAATCATGACCTGATCCAAAGGCAGACACTCAACCAACCAAGCCACCCAGGTGCCCCAGTGCTCTTCAACCCCATCTGGGCCACCAGATTTTTCTACCATATCACCCTCCTCCTAGCACAGCCTCGACAATGATCCCTTCAGCCACTCCCTTGGCAGTGTTCTCCACTTCCTCACACTCTTGATTTCATAATTTGGATTTGTTGGTATCCATTTCCTGGGTCCTACTATGATCCTGCAGATGCAGAATACATTATATACCTAGGAGAAGAAAAGGGGTGGGTAATTTTTATGCCTCCTGCTCTGAATACTCAAATAGGCATTTCTCAACCACACCATTCCCACCCTCCCATACAATATGTTACATATAATCTTGGCACCATGAAAACTACATGCCATCACTCTTCCTACACATAATTTGGCTCCTCCATGGTGAATGCAGGAACTTAGTCAGAGCAAGGTCATGAGTCAAGATGGCCAGGCCACCATCCAGGGGTACTAAAGCATCAGTGGTGCCAGCTAAGGTTTTTACACCCTTCTCCTGACGTATCTGTGAAATATAAATTGGCCTTGTTCCTACAGAAGCAGATGGGCTCTCCCCACGAGAGCTGACCTCCCTCTAGTGAGTATTTTGGCAATGTGCACGTGCAGTCTCTGCTGAAATTCTGAAACTAAACAATGCATGGCATGGTGCAAACTTCTGGGGTCTGCTCATTTATTTAATTATGTTTATGCCCTCTACTTGGCTACCAGGTGTCTGGTTTGACAAAATCACAGGCACACACAAACTGCAGAACAAGAACTGCAGAGATATGTGTAAGTTGTGTATGTGCATATATATATATATACATATACATATATACACATAACCGTGTGCATACCCCCAAACATAGAACTGTATTTAGAACAGTCGGTGAGAGGTTTGTTTAGAGAAATAACTGAGTGATTCTGAATCTATACATACTCTTTAGTAATATAAAAATCTGCTTTTCCCAGTCCTTCTATATAAAAGTCAACCAAATATTTAAAGAATTTTCAGTTTGAAGTTTCTGAGGCTTAGCCTCTTAACTACTTTCAGCTTGTTGTATATTTATACAACAGAAGCTGAAGATTATGGACATTCTGTTTATTTTAATTCAGATAGCTATTAGAGATGTTTAAAAAGGATTTGCCCAATGGCTACTTCCCAGCAGAAGCTGTTTGGAATTAATAGGCTCTGAGAGCTCTGACCTGTTGGAGGCTCTGTGGGCATTAGATTAACAAGGTTGAGTAGAAGCATGGCCGGGGCGGGGAGGGGGGGATATGGGGGGAGATTGGTGGAGGGCTGAACCAGAATCCAACTGTTGCATATAAGCCTTGATTGCACATGTGACTCCAGCAGAAGCAACTGGAAACTAGATTCAACTCACATGTTTCAAGTGCTCAGCGTATAACAAACTTTTGAGCATAACAAACTTTTGAGCACGGCAGTGCTACATACTAGAAACAAATTTAGTAGCTTTAGATGCACAGGTTTTTAGGAACACAAAAAGAAACAATCCTTCCAGGTTCAAGAATGGAGATTCAGATAGTATGAACATTAGTACATACCCACTATGTACTAATCCATGCATGGGGGATACAAAGTTGACCCCCCTCCTTTGTGGAGTTCCCTGCCTGGTAGGAAGGGGCATGTAACCAGAAATCATAATTGGGAAGATAAGCGTTCACAGAGAGAACACAAATGAGGAGAAAATTACTGTGCCCATGGAACCAAACAGGAAAGTGGCAAGAACGCTTTCCTAAGGAAATAAAGTTTGAGTCTTAAAGGAGACAAACTAGGATGATGAGGCAGAGAGGAACATTCCAGGGAGTGGCAGGTGTCAATGTGGTCTCCCTAAATATGGATCTGAGGTTTGGCACTGATTTTTCTTAGTCATAGCATATTATACACAACCCAAAAAAGAAAAAAAAATTGATTTCATCAAAATTTAACTCTGTGAAAGATATTTTTAAGGAAAAGTTACCAGGAAAATATTTGCAAATCACATATCCAATAAAGGATTTATATCCAGAATATTGTAGCTCCCTCTGATCTTTGGGAGATATGTTCTAAGAACCCAGTGGATGCCGGAAGCAAAAGATAGTACCAGACTCTATATATACTATGGGTTTTCCTGTACACACATTCCTTTGATAGAGTTTAATTTATAAATTAGGTATAGTAAGAAATTAACAATAATAGTAAAATAGAATAATTTTAACAACATACTGTAATAAAAGTTATATGAATATGGTCTCTTTCTTTCTCAAAATATCTTATTGCACAGCTCTCACTCTTTGTCTTCCTATGATGTGAGGTGATAAGACACCTATGTGATAAGATGAAGTGAGCTAATGACACAGGTAGTGTGATGTAGTCAGGCTACTATTGACCTCTTGACAATACATCAGAAGGAGGATCTTCTGCTTTCAGACTTCAGCTGATCACTGAAAGGAAGAACTATTGTATATAAAGAATATTCAAACCTCAACAGTAAGAAAACAACTAATCTAATTATATAATGGGCAAAAGTCTTAAACACTTTACCTAAATGGGAATAATGATGCTTAAAAAAAGAAAAGCACATGAAAAAACTTTCAGCCTCATTAACCATTAGAGAAATGCAAATTACAACTACAATGAGATACCTGTATATACCTATCAAAATGGCCAGAATAAAAAATTTGCAATAATACCAAGTGCTGAGAAGTTCTAGAACAACTGTAACTCTCCTACACTGCTAATGAAATGCAAAATGGTATAGTCACTCTGGAAAACAGTTTAGCAGTTTCTTATGAAGTCAGACATATACTACCATAGGACCCAGCTGTCTCACTCCTGAGTGCTCACCTTAAAGAAATAAAAACTCAGGCACATTCACAAATGAAAAGAAGCTACTCATAATTACCAAAACCTAAACATCTTTCAGTGAGTAAATGGATAAACAAACTACAGTACATCCACATAATATACAACAAATGGGGGGGAAGATCTAATAATACATGTAATAATTTCTAAAATCTCAAAGGCATTATGCTAAGTGAAAGAAGCCAGTCTCAAAAGGTTAAATGCTATATAATTCCATTTACACAACATTCTCAAAAGAAAATCATAGTAATGATCAATAGATCAGTGGTTGCCAAGCATTGGGGTTGGGGAGGGCATGACTATAGACTGATGACAGATAGCACAAGTAATGTTTTCTGGGGTGATGGAATTGTTCTGTATCCTGAGTGTGGATATGGTTAGACAAATCTACACAAGAGTTAAAATTTGTAAAATTGCACATTAAAAAAAAAAACAAAGTCAATTTTTCTGGATGATAATTTTAAAGATAAGAAAAGAAAACCAGTTTATAGTCTCTTGGTAAAATGCATATAAAAATTAGTTTTGGGTCACATATTCCCTTCAGAGCTTGGAAATAACAAGAGCACAGTCATAAGGTCATGGCACTACTATCATTATACCTGATGCTACAACCTCCGCATTATTTTCTAATAAGTATTATCCTCAAAGAAAATGAGGATAATCTGGAGCCCATCTCAAAGTGAATTAAAGCAAATGGCAGTGATTAACAACATATCTTCAAAGTTGCATAAGACTTTTTCCTTAGACATTTCTGTGTTCATGTGGGAAAGTGATGGTCTCCATTTTGCTTTAATTCTCATAAAGCAGTGCAGCCTCTGTGGTGTTCACAATCATTCGCAGCATAATATGCACTGAATACATTATGCTGCCAACTGCCCACTTTGCTCAACCTCTCTGACACATTGTGGTCAGACACACCCTGCAGCTGCAGGGTATCTGGGTGGCTCAGTGGGTTAAGCCTCTGCCTTTGGCCCAGGTCATGGTCTCAGGGTCCTGGGATTGAACCCCGCATCCGGCTCTCTGTTCAGCAGGGAGCCTGCTTCCCCCTCTCTCTCTCTGCCCACCTCTCTGCCTACTTGTGATCTCTCTCTCTATGACAAATAAATAAATTAAATCTTTTTAAAAATATTAGTTTAAAAAAATTGCAGCTGCTGCTGCCTGTCTTTTGAAACAGGAATCTTCCACAGTTACTGAGGCCTTTCATACAAACACTGACCTGACACTGTTCACAAATAAACTCAAGCCAGTTGGGCATTTTTTCTTTTAATTTAGTTGTGTGTTTATGTGAGAGAGGTGCCTTTTCTTTCTTTCTTTCTTTCTTTCTTTCTTTCTTTCTTGTAGGATTGTTGTATATTTTTCAGTTGCAATTTATTTTTTCTAGACAGAGACAGTGCTGTTATGTGTTTAACCAGTATACTCAGTCTTCACCAGCTTGTGATAGAGAGGAGGGCACCCTTCCTGTGAGTGCTCTAATTGCTTTGCGCCTGCTGCTTGTCCCTGGGAGAGGATCTGTTTGCTGTCTCATCCTAAGGCCACCATGCCCGTTCTCCATCATTCTTGAAACATCCAGGTTTTCTTGTGAAATGACAAGTATCCATGGATCAGCATTCTTCCAAAGTGGCCCAAACCGCCCATCCCCAGGCTGTGTGTATTTGGAGAGAAACCCACCCCTCCTGCAACTTCCTCATCCAGGTACTAAGAGTCTCATGCTCTACCGACTGAACTAGCCGGGCACCTCTCACCCAGGTACTAAAACAACACTTGGCATCTCAGTTTCCTGAAGTCCCATAAATACAATCCTTCCCCTTCTCTCCGCTTCTTGCTTCCCCCCATGCAATCCCCAAGGGAGAAAACACAGAAAATCCCCCCAATACCTCCAAACTGCCTCTCCATGGGAAAAAAAAAAAAAAAAAACAAAAACAGTAATCAGTAGGCATTTCTCCATTCATCTAAAACCCCAAATAGGGGCGCCTGGGTGGCTCAGTGGTTTGGGCTGCTGCCTTCGGCTCGGGTCATGATCTCAGGGTCCTGGGATCGAGCCCCGCATCGGGCTCCCTGCTCTGCAGGAAGCCTGCTTCCCTCTCTCTCTCTCTCTCTCTGCCTGCCTCTCTGCCTACTTGTGATCTCTGTCTGTCAAATAAATAAATAAAATCTTTAAAAAAAATAAAAACATAAAACCCCAAATAATGTCTTTTTCTTTTCCTAAAAATTTTAATATTTCTCTCAAAACATTCTTGACTTATATTTGTGTAACTGTGGGACACATTCAAATGGTTTTTCTAAGAAACTGTGAATTAAGGTCTGCTTTTTAAAGGACAGTCAGGCCTCTTTCCACTCCTATTGTTTTCCTATCACAGTTTCAAAAATCTCAAACCCTCAGCTTAACTAGTGCATACCATTACATTTAGAAAAACATAAATTACGTTAAAAAAAAAAAAAAGTTTTCAGGGCACCTGGGTGGCTCAGTGGGTTAATAAGCCTCTGTCTTTGGCTCGGGTCATGATCCCAGGTTCTTGGGATCAAGCCCCACGTTGGGCTCTCTGCTCAGCAGGGAGCCTGCTTCCCACTCTCTCTCTGCCTGCTTCTCTGCCTACTTGTGATCTCTCTCTGTGTCAAATATATAAACAAAAATCTTAAAAATAAATAAATAAAAATTTAAAAAATAAAATAAAATAAAAGTTTTCATGATCTAAAGTCAGTAAGAAGAGAATGAAGTTTTCTATGTATGTTTTAGTCTTAATGTAAAACGCCATGTCATCATGACTGCTCATTCTGTTTACTAGCAATTGTAGAACTAAATAATTAAAGTATCTTTTACACATATGCTCACCATATGTGTGTGTGTTCACTAGAAAAAGCTGAGAAGAAATTCTTACCTAATACATGGACTTTATATTTTAAAATACAGATCAAGGGAACACCACAGTAACTTGGTTAAAAAAAAAAAAAAAACTCACTTTAAACTAAAACTTGCAACTTTATATAAAAACTTCCTAGTGCAGAGTATTAATGTCATCTACAATTCATGTTCAAAACTGTACTTTTCCTAAAAGACACATAGATGTTCCTATAACAAGGCATTTTATTTCCCCCAAATTAATCGACTGCTCCCTGGTTTTTTTCCTTCCTTGAGAAAATATACCATCCTAATGGTCCTAATTTCTTCTTTGTCATATTGAAAATGACTGAAATGGGAGGCCAGGAGAGATGTTGAGACTTTTTATGATCATCACAGTACATACCTCTCTCCAAAGTTTTAAGAACTCTATGGTTAGAAGTAACAGTTATCCCTTTAATTGCTAAAATCTGGAAAGTGTGAGGACTGAAATTAAATTATTTATGTGCAAATGACTTTGCTGCTATCATTAGCTACAACTCATCCATCTCCCTGATCAGTCTGTACCTGTCTGAATGCAGGAAACGTGCCTCAGTTGTCTCTGTGTCTATGGTGCCACACTGCCAGTTGAAGAAAATACTGTGTTTCACAAAGCAAACAGAAATCCCTATAAAGCAAGCACTAGTCTAGGTTCCTCCCTTGAGTGCATTCACAGTAATTGGCACTCAGTTGGCAGAGGATAGCAGCTCCCATTGGATGCCAGTTGTGCTGATTAGCTGAGCTGCTGAAAAAGCATATAGGTTTGGCAAAGTAAAGGCGATGATAGGGAGAGGATGAAGATGCTAAATACAGGTTTGGAAGCCTTCACCCTTCCGCTTTCACACTCAGAAAGTCTACTTTGCCTTCAAGTGAGAAAGGACCAGCTGGGCATTCTGTCTGGCCACACCTGCCCAGATCCAAATCTGGATTGTTCTTCTCATTATTTGAATTTTTTGTTATTGTTGTTAAAACTGTTGCTTAAAAACTTCAGAGGATTCATTGATTGAAATATCATTTTGAGTTCCTAATCCTGGGCTCTCATTATGTGAGAGGGAAAAAACCCTGAGCAAAAAGATAAGCAAATTGATAATTGCTGTTGCATTTTGGAGAAAATGGATTTTGTTTTGTTTTGTTTGTAAAGATGCATTTATTTGAGAGAGAGAATACAAGCACGAGTGGGGTGGGGGCAGAGGGAAAAAAAACCCCAAGCAGACTCCCTGTTGGGCACAGAGCCCAACCTGGGACTTGACTTCACGACTATGAGAACATGACCCTGAGATCATGACGTGAGCTGAAATCAAGAGGTGGTTGCTTAAGCGACTGAACCACCTAGGCACCCCAGAGAAAATGGTTTTCTAACTGGGCTATTGCTCAAACACACTCACACTCACACTGTTCTACATGGCTCAGCTAGATAAAGGTTCAACATCTAAGCACATTCACTAACAAAAACCACAGCTATGGTCTTGACTCTATACTTCCCACATCTTTATACAAGTGATTTCAGGTTAGAAATGGACCAAGAAATTAGTGGTGGCTCTTACCGTGCAGCGTGCTTGTTAATAATGTAGATTCTGGGGCTACTCCTTTGAAGAGAGATGGGACCAAGAGATCTGCAACCAAGAGATCTGCACTCTCTTAAGCATGCAATGGCCATAATGCCAGTGTTCTCGGCACCACACGCTGAAAAACACTGAGCCAGATACGGATCATCTGGCCAGGCTGACCAGCACTGAAAGGGGAACTCCGTGCACAACTATAAAAAAACAAACCTCCCAGCACCTTGAAAGATAGCCTATCTCTGACATTATCCAGATGTATCTACAGCACAACTTACATTCCTTTTGCCCCAGAATATGATTTTGCACAGTTTTATTTACCCACTGCTGACAACATTGTGATACACTTGAGGACAGTATCAGGGTTGTAGATTTGTTTAACATGCTTTTTCCCCCCTGTTGTTTTACACTTATAATACAGAATGAAACAGACATGAAAAATCACACAAAAATATATAGCTTACTCAATTATTATGAGCCAAACATCCTTGTAATAAATATCCGGGTCAAAAATTTTCTAGCCATGTGCCTCTTCCTAATCATAAAACCCTCTTTCCCTGCAAAAGTGACCATTATCCTGACTTGCATAGTAATCACTTTCTTGCATCTCATTCTGGTTTCATTACCCAAGTAAAGTATGCACTCATTGCTACTATAACTTCCTTTTGCTCAGTTTTTCACTTGCTATGACCATTAAGTCTTTAAATCTACAGATTCCATCTATATTCCTTTTTCATACAATTTATCGGTTAAGGATCCTGGGGCATTATATCTGCAGAGTTTCCCCTAATTAGGATTTGTTGATTGCAGTCATCATGTTGGTTCCTCTGTCCTCTTTACTTCCTACAAACTGGCAGCTGAATCTTGAGGCTTAATTAGTTTCTGGTTCAATTTATTTAAGTACTGTTGTGTTATGCTTTTACTTTTGGTTTTGTTCTTTTTTGACAGTTGATGAAATCCACTGTTCTGATAGTTGGTGCTCTGTAGTTAAGGCTATTAATACATTATAGAATAATGACATTCTATCATTTTGTTTTCATTTAATGGCTGGAATAACTTTATCAACTATTTATTTACAATGATACAATTCATAAAAGAAAGTCAAGATAAACTCTTAATTCTTAACCCAGTTTTCAAGGTAATGAACTGCTTTTCTGTCAAATCAGAAGGTAAGCAACCATTTGGTTTACTTAATATCAAATACTTATTGACTTAGACATATGTGATGAGTTTTGATCCATTCCAATGGTTAATCTTACTGAACCTCAAACTGTCCATTATTAGCCAGTAGGATCCCCTTCGATTTGACTATTCCAGTTTTCGATAGCTTCCTCACTCATCTTGTATATTTCCACACTTAAAATCAGCCATTCTTTTAAAAAACCTTGCTTTCCTTCAATGGGAAAAGTTTTTTCAGACTACCGTCTGGGTAATAAGGATGCTCATTACTACTGGATTAGCCATTGTTTGTAAGTCTTTTTAATGAACAGAGACAGAAAATATCATATTTAAAAATAAAAAACCTTGTGAGTTCATAACTGATATTTCCAATTCAAATTCATGACTACAGTGGTCTCATCTAACATTTTCATCAGTCTCTCCTTTCTTCCACACCAAGAATCCTGGTTCTAAAGAACCAGGAGTGATGGTATTGGAAGAACCCATAATTACTCATTCATTTTATCTCATATCACACATATGATAGTTTCAGGATAATAATACTAATATTACCCTAATACTACTACTAATACTAGCCCTGAATGAATGACTAGGTCAGGCACTTATGAAGACACTTAACCAAAGGCATTTGTTACTGTAGAAGAGAGTAGGGTTGCCTTTGGTTTATCTTTAACTAATCTGTGAAAGAACAGAAAATATACCCTAGTCTCATATTCACCACAGTTCACATTACATAGATGAAATGTCTGAGGATTTTGTTAAGTTCCTTTATTATCTTCAAGGTCTTTCTAAAGGGGGGAAGGAACCTCAATAAAAATATGACTGAAAACCACATGACCACTGGTTCTCTGGGAAAGGAAAGATGTTTTGGTTTTAGAAGGCATTCTCTGAGAGCCTTCTTGCCTCTGCAGACTATCAGAGAATATGCGGAAGACAAAAATCATGAAGGAAGCAATCAAAAACATACCCAAGAAACTGCACCATTATGTGCACTCCAATGCTAAGCATGCCAGGTTATATACTCTTTTTTTCTTTCCAGTATAACACCTACATACAGGGCATAGTGTGATTCTTATTCATGATCAGTTTAAGGCTATGCAGTGATAATAGGTCTTCTCTTTAAGCAATGGACTGTGAGACTCTTTCTACTAACCATCTCGCATGGCCGAAGTTGTACAATTTACAGATTTTGCTTTGTTTGTTCAGTGATCTATGTGTCATTTCTGTCTATTTCTATGAGATCTGTCTTCCTTAGGAAATTCCTATGTGCCAAATGCTTCATTTTTCTCTTTGCTTTCTAGAGTACAGCACCACATGCAAATAGATTCTTAATACATGCTGATATTAGGGATATTGAATTCACGAACCATGAAATAGAAGCTTGAAGATGATCATGAGAAAGAATAAATGAATCACAAGATGTATCTACATCATTTTGTAGCAAGCTGAGTGTCAGAAAGTCTGAGTTCTTGGTACTGGTGTGTCCTGACTACCTGTGTCCTAGTGAGCCTCAGAATTCTCATCTATAAAGACAGGGCTGGATAGATGAACTCTACTCTCAAGCTCCAAGATTTTCTTCTGTTTTTTGTGTTTTGTTTTTTTTTTTTTTAATTTTGTGTACCACTCCCACAATGCAGAATCTGAGCTTTACATACCTGGAAACTTTTGTGTATCTCTGATAATTCTGGTAAAATGACAGCTATTTCCCAAGAGTAGTAGAATAAGCACTAGACTGGGAATCAGGATAACTGAGTCTCACTCCTGGGGACACTGGAAGGTATCTCTATAGCTCTTAGCAGTGGCCCTGACACAGGTTCTGAAATAACAGTGTAGATCCACATACCAGACAGAGGAGCAAAGATCTATGGTTCATTCATAATGAGGGCCAAGACCTCTACCTTCACTCCAGGGTTAATGTCCTGAGGAGCCCTTTGGTTGTGTTTTCCTTAGTCACCATGAAAGGCTCAGGCAATATATTACTCTTCCTCATCCTGTGTCCCTCCCACTCAACTCCACCACTGACATGCGCACACACACACACACACACACATTCCCTTGAGGCTCTTTTCCATCTGCCTCAACTACCATTATTCTCTCTTCATTTTAGTCATTTAAATTCATTTTCTAAAAATTTATCAGTACCTTTTAGCAGCTTAGATTTGGTCACCTGAGGTGGGAATTTTCTATTAACTCTTGAAATTGTTAAGCATTTCAAGTTATAAGTGATCTTATAAGTTCATTTATAAATGCTTTCTCTTCACCTATTCATAAGTACTCTTTATACCAGGATTTAAAAGTTAAGGAGATGAAAGCCCTATTTGGGATTTCATTGCTGAGTCATGATGTGACCTTGAGCTGGTCAACCTCTTTCTTAGATGCACTCTTTATATATTTAGATCACTAAAACCATGGCACAGCTTCTAAGGATGCAATTTTATGTCTTCCTCCCCCACATAAATATCCACAGCAACTAGCTTGGCTGTTGATTTGTATTTAAACTCCTACAACATGACTATTGGGAGCTAACACTGTAGACACAAGTTTTTAGATCTCACATTTGCGACTCTAGAATAGGAAATGAAACCTTATAGGATCAGAGTCCTGTGAAGAACTAATTTTAGGGGCCAAGAGTAAGACCCTGCTAATGAGGAAAAATAAATCCAAATTCAAAAGTGCCAATGCTATCCTTTCATGTAGGGCAGATGGTAATGCAAGTCATCAATTAACCTCCTGGATAGCTCCCATTGCCTCCCATTGACCCAATAATTTCATTCCTAGGAATCTCTCCTAAGGCAAGAATGGATTTACCTACTGAAATGCTATCACAGAAATGTTTATAATGACGAAAAATTCTACCAACAAAAAAAATCAAAAGAAAGGAGATTGGTTTTTGAATCATTGTATTGTACACCCAATACTAACATAACACTGTATGTTATACTTGAATTTTTTTTTTAAAAAGGAGATTAGTTTAACATGATGTGATATTTCATAGAATGAAAAAATACACAGATGCCAAAAATGGCATCGCACAATATATTTCATAGTATCAGATGTTCAAGACACATTGTTAACTAAGAAAAAATAAGTTATAAAAGAGTTCCATAAGAAATATTGGTATGTATTCTCAGAGAGAAAGAACTAAAAAAGATGTCAAAGCTGTTGATAATATTTTCTGTAGGTGGCAGCACTAAAAATGATTTTTAATGTACTGTTTGCTTGTATGTTTTAAATTTTCTCCACTATAGATTCAATTCTTTTGCATAAAATAAAAAAAGTAAAAGTAAAATAACAACAAAGAAGTGAAGTCAGTGTCCATAGCAACACAACATTCAAGGAGTACAGGCACACTATGCAAAGTAATATAAAATATACTATCAAGGTCACTGAAGAAGAACAATCTCAAAGGAACAGGATCCTCAGATTCTCAGTATCCTTTTTGTGTAGAGAAAATTGCAGTTTGTCCATATCCACCATTCTCTTAAGTACTAACATTAATCACTGCTATTAAGACTTTTAATTCTGTTTTTGCTTGATTACTTTTTTTAAGTTTAGCAGACTTGAAATAAAAACATGGGTGAGGGAAAGACATTCAACAACTGAAATGAGTGGGAACATAAATTACTCATCCTCTCTTCCTCTTAATCTGATTTATTTGTCCCAGAGTATGGCTGAAGAAACCATCAGCCCTCTTCTACATTTTCATATAATCCCACAAGCGGTGGGAGTGGCGGTGGTGGTTGGGGGGGGGGGGGTCTGAAGACAGATTCTACCTATTGATAAAGTAAGATCTTGTTTGTCTCCAGAAGTGACCTCCATTCCCTAGCATTCAGAATCTCCCACTATCAAGATACTCCAGCCTTTGAGTAATTAGCAGAGAACTGAAGACATTTAAAAGGAATTTGGTGCTCCCTTGGGGGCACACTTTACATAAGTAAAATTTTAGTCCTTTACAATTGTTAGGAATTATTGAAATAAGTAATTCTTGGTAATTTACTCATATGGATGTTTATATCAACCCAAATAATCAACCCATCAACCCAAATAATTTGTACTAGTGGATTAGTTTTTTTCCTATGCTCATCCCTACATCCACAGAATCAAAAAGAGCAAAATGCATACACCTAACACATTTATGGGAAATTTAATGCTGAGCATCACAGTCTAAATTAAAACACAGAATTCAGCTTACATCTTAGTTTAAAAAATCCATTTTGGTATTTTGCCTGCTCTGTGCTTGACTGACTCTCCATATTAGACCTCCTCTTCAGCAAGCACCAGACATCCAAAGCGAGACAAAAGTTATTGAATTCCAATAATGTGGTTTTAAATCTACTCTCATTGCCCTTTTCCAGAGGCCCCTTTGGGAAATAAAAATGGATCAAACTAACATATCTGACCACCAAGTGCAGGAACCATCTATTATTAATGTCCCAGTGACACATCAAAATGGAGGACGAAGGATCCATTCAAACACTCCCCTAACACCAATTCAGCCTCCTCAAAGGACCTTACATTGGAAATCAGCAACCAGCTAAGAAACAAATTCGATTTCAATGCACTTTCCAAACATCCAGATTAATTTTACCTATAAAATCATTTTAAACCTCATTGCTTACTTGACTTGACTATAAACCTCGTGAGGGAGAACTTTCTGATTACACACCGAGAATTCTATTCGCACCTAACAATGAGCAGGGCTTCAGAGAGCACACAATAAGCAGGACAATAAATGAGCTCTGAGCAAGCACAAATATCAACTGAACCTCGGGTCATTCCTTTCAACACTTAATCCATGATGAATAATCTCCTGCCTATAGTATCCTAAGTCTTCCACTCCTCTACCCCAACTCAACTGCAGGCAAGAACCATCTTGTGAATGTCGAGTGAAAAATCAGATGTGTACAAGTAAGTTAATAATGAATAATAAAATTAAAGGAACAAAACAAAGGGGCAAATGAGCTGGAGATATGGAAAATATGAGTAAGAAAAGACTACAGAGAGTCTTAGAAGGATAAGATGACTTATATTGTTTCTTTTTGACTTAGACCTTATGTACTTACCAAAACTATAGGAGAGACTGAGGGTGGCTTACAAATAATAAGGCACATTATTAAAAGTAAACACACACACACACACAAAAAGCAGGACAGACAAAGATGAACAAGACACTCGAAAAGAGATAGTTGCTGCATTTAAGAACTCAGTTAAGGGCTATGAAAGGAGAAGGAAAATATGTGGCCCTAAGAGGATGGCTGAAGAAAAAGACTTGCTGTGGGAAATGAAAGATGTAAGGAATCATTAACAGTTAATACAAGAAGGTAACAGTAGATGATCTTTGTACGTAGAGTGAACTAAAGACCTGGAACACCCAAACTGGGAAGACCTTGCTTCTTGAATATTGCATCAAAATGACAATAAATCAGACTTGGAGCGTGGCAGGCAAAACCAAGATTCACCTCAGAGAGCCTGGTGCAGAGACACTCAGGCTGCAAGGGGCTGGATTCAAAGCAGAGAGATTTGAATCTCTCTGATGTATGATTCACTGACAAGTGAACACTGACAAGGAAATTCCAAAGGAAATTTACCTCTGGAACTACTGAAAAAGTAGACTATGGAACTAAACTTTATCTTTGTGCTTGTCTACTTACACTACACAGAGGATCTGCGCTCCAGGACTGCTCATACAAATGTCAAGAAGGTTCTCAGACTCCAAGCAGAGGGTTGAAGGTATGTATAGGATGATATGGTCCAAAGGGACCTCTTTTCCTCCTTTCTCCCTCAGGTTGGTGCAAAGGTCAAGACCATCAGTGCTTAGTCCTTAGACTCCCTGAGGAGTCTTAGACATCAAAATGCCCCTGGCAGTTCATCACAGAGCAACAGAGAGTGAGGACTTGATTGCCTGGCTTGGCTCTAGTGGTTTCTGTCAGCCAGAGCTGACATGAAAAAATAAATGGATGCCTCTTTGAAATGGGCAGTCTAATATTATACGTTCTGGGCCTTGTGGCCATCTTGACATTGGAAAATGCATTTAGACACCTAATTATAATAGCAGTTATTTGCTATAGAAAGAAAAGACTTATTTAATGGAAAATATTGGTACTGGTGACACAGCTTAAAATCTGTAAATAGGCTAAATAAATGATAGAACAAAGGCTGAAAACAGCTATGTGGGTAGAAATCAAAATAAGTGCACAAAAAATACCCAAAATATCTCTGGGGAATAGGTTCGTAGGTAACTATTTCTTTATATATGTATCCATATGTTTATTTACAAATCACTATTTCTTATAAGGAACATGAAACACTTTTTCAAAAAATAATCTGGTGGTTTTCTGCTGGCTTGTGTGCTCTTTGGCATACACAAAAAGAACTTGCCTTTTAAAAAGAGGAGGCAGTGGGGACGAGTGCATTCTAGCAGAAAGACGTGGTTAATACGAACCATGGGAGAAGAGCTGTTCGGAGGGAGAGAGAAATAACACAAAGGCTTTTGTCTAAGGGCCCTGGAACCTATGCGATAACGAGTTCCAGAGTCTCCTTTAGGTGCTCTGCCCAGCCAAATCCTCACCCACGGACTCACCCCAAAACTTCCTTTAAATGCAGCCAGAATACATTTTGTTTTTCAAACCGTGGGAGGTCAGCTGCACTGTGGGGCAGTTGCCAGTGTTTATGGAATGACAAAGATTTCCGGGAGAGGCAACTTCAACAGGAATAAAGGAGTGTCAAGTAACACAGAGCAAATGTAAATCCACACCAGGCTGGAATGACCAGCCCTCTGAAGGACTATAAAAAGCCAGCAGAGTCGCAAGTCTCATCAGCAGGACTCTATTTGCCTTGGAGCCAGACTGCGTCTGGGAGTTCTACCACCCCAGCTGCCAACCAGCAGGCAGTGCCCTGATCTACCCTAAGCAGGAGCTTGGTGTCCTAGAACCACCTTCCCTCTTGGGTAAACACCTGGAGGAAATACAGGCTGGGACAGTGTCCTTTCAAACAGCACAACATCCACTTCGCTTGCACGGCCAACGAGGAGTCATAAAAATACACTTACACACCACACAAATGGCCACTGGAAGAATTTTTTAAACTTCATTTAGAAATTAGTTTTCAAAAGAGGAAGTATGAGTAGTTCATTGCAGGAAAAAAAAAAAAAAGTTAGAAAAGACAAAAAATTAACCACAGGAGTCTATGGTCATACCACCCTGAACGCACCCTGATCTCTTAGTAAAGACAAAAAATTAATCAGGGAACATTTTTGTATTATTTATCCCTAAAGCCCAAAACATTGCCTCATACATAGTAGGCCCTCAATAAATAATCACTGAATGAAGAGTAATTAAATAAATCACCAGTAATCCTACTCTTTATACGAAGTGGTAGATAACTTTCCATTTTGTATTCTATTACTTGTGTTTTTACTCAATGGCATATCATTAATATTCTTTCATATCAATAAATATATTTCACAATTATTTATGACTGCATAGTATTCCATTTCATGAAAATACAATTAGAAAAAATACAATATTTTTTGAACCAATATTTTGTAGTTGGATGTCTGGCCTTGGAGTAAACATCATTCTCTTTAAGGCACAAATACCCTACTGATAATTAAAAAATTCTGGTGATTTTTTCCTTTTCTTCGAATTTTTATTTTATTTTATTTATTTATTTGACAGAGAGAGACACACACAGCGAGAGAGGGAACAAAGCAGGGGGAGTGGGAGAGGGAGAAGCAGGCTTCCTGCCAAGCAGGGAGCCCAGTGCAGGGCTTGATCCCAGGACCCCACGCCCATGACCTGAGCTGAAGGCAGACGCCCAAGGACTGAGCCACCCAGGTGCCCCTGCTGGAATGTTAAGAATAGAGAATAGAGACCTTTTCTGTTTTACTTGTCCCTAGATCTCCAGAACCTACTATATTTTTTATTACCAGTAAAGTATGAATGAATGACTCTTGCCTTTTCCTTTCTTTTGATTCCTATTTCTTTTTTTTTTTTTTTTCTTTGATGCTGCCCCAAAGACAGACAGGTTTTGGTTCCCATTTCAATTGCCCTGCTCCCATCTGAATTATTGGCATAGTTTTTGAGCTGGTTTCTCCTTCCTGCAGGATGTCCAGGATGTCTAACTAGCTTTCCCAAGGCAATCATCCCTTATTGAATTTTATACTAATAAATGCCCTTTTAATTATGTGATAAATTTCCCCTTTTGTTACACGATTCTCTTCAGAACAACTTTAAAAGCTCTGCAACGTTGGGATAAATTCAAAAGTCCTTTTTTTTTTTTTTTAAGATTTTTTTACTTACACTAGAGACAGAGGGAGCGGAGGAGAGGGAGAAAGTCTTAAGCAGACTCCATGCTCAGGGTAGCTTGAACCAATGTGGGGCTTGAAACTACCACCCTAAGATTACAACCTGAGCTGAAAACTAGAGTCGGATGCTCAACCAACTGTGCCACCCAGGTGCCTCCCCTCCAAAAGTCTTTATTCTAGTTCATCAGGAACTACCATAAAAGAATCCTGGGTCACTTTCAAATAGGAAGCTGCCTTAGAGGTTTTTCAGTCTGAAATCATTATTTCATATCTGAGGTCACTGAGGCTTCGAAGGTTCAGTAACTTGCCAAGGACACGTGGCTAGCGAGCGGCAGATCCCAGATCTCTGGCCTGTGGTCCAAGGCCTTTCCTTCAGGCCACTCTGGCTAGCTCCTGGTCTTCCTTGCCCATTTCATCTCCCATCCAGATTCACGGCAGACAGGGTCAGACTCTCCCTGAAATAAGGCTGACTCATCCTGGCTCTTGTCTTTTGCTCACGGCATTACTGTTGCCCAAACTGTCCTTCTGTTCTGCCTCTGCATGTGATTCAGTCATTTTCAAGGCCCCCATTCAAGCCCTGTCCCCCCTATAGTGCCTTTCATCAGCCAAGCTGAATTATTTGTCCTCTGCTCTCTAACAGCATTTGCCTGCCCCACTCATTCCAGCACTTAATTACACACTGCTTTGCAACGGTACATATTTCACAGCTGAGTGAAAGAGTCTGCTGCATGTGTAAGAAGGAAAAGAAGGGTAGAAATGGATAAAACACTACAGTGTGCTGAGCCAGCCAATTACATTTTGATACTGGAATACACCACTGAATACGCACCCCCACCCCCTTCCAAGCATTGAAGCTTCATGGTTTCTTTAACCCTTTCTTACCTTAAATGCTGCCCTTAATTTGAGGCCAGTGTTTCTGGTTTGCTAATTGTAAAGCCTTCCACCTTAAAAGCAATATTGTATTTTTTTTTATATATATACTCTGAGGCACTGGATGAGAGGAAGGACAGTGTTTGACCTGTTTTTGGTATTCCTACAAGACTATGCATTTTTGAGCAAGTCTGGTTAGTTTTCTATAAGTAATTCTACAAATGTCTAAGGTTTGCCCTGCTGTTATCCCCTACCTGATACTGCTGACAAATAACAAGCAACTGTTGAGTCAATAGACAATCCTGAACAAGCTAGAAAAAAGATAATTAAGAATTTTAATTAATAATTTAGTGAAAAAACAAACAAAAATTCCCTAACAGTGAATTTACCTTATGCTAGGCCCCCAAGGTCTCTTCCTATTCTCCAACTCAGGAGAAACACTGCTTTTTAGTCATGTGGTTAAATTTTTTAAAATTTTTCTTAAGGTCTTCCTAAGTGTGTGTGTGTGTGTGTGTGTGTGTGTGTGTGTGTGTGTGATTATATATGCACACACAGACAAAGAGATGGGGAACTTCTTTAAGGTGAAATAACTACAGTGAGATCTACATATGAAAGACCATTGCAAATGCCATAAAACTGTTATTTTTGATACACTGACACACAGGCTTGGGTTTGAACGTATGTACTTTTGTATCAGGGGCTCAGTAATTGGTATATTGAGGAATGTACTGAAGTATGAATGGAGCATCTCTACCTAATGGCCAGCAAGTCAACATGTGTCTAGAAATGTACATATGCTCACAAAATCAAGACCAGATTCATAGCCATGGCATGACTGAGATTCGGCATGGAGGGATACACATTATGTGGAAATGGCAGGGGCCTATCTCTCCATAATGGAACATTTACCATAATCTTTGTAGTCCCTTTTTATTTTCAATTTCTACAGCACAGCAGAACAAAAAGAACTATGACTTTTGTTTTGCACAAAACAAAACAGAGCTGACTCAAAGTTAGTTCTTAGGATGGTTCTATTAAGTTTCTAAAGTTATATAATCCCTTCTGTTCACCAGAACTTGGGATATTTCTTCAAGTCAGTGACATGGAGGAGGAACTACATTAATTATAGACTTTATACATCCAAAACTAGTATTTTCTCTCAAAGCTGTCTCTCTGTGTAGCTATCTACCCTTTTCAATGATAAACTTTAAATTTCTAGAATTTCACTTTAGGAACTGCTTGTAGGTCAAGTTAACAATTGCATAATAAAATGAATATCATATCTTCACATTTATTTCTTATTTTTGGCCAAAGATTAATACCCCATTTAATAACCTTGCTTACTTACCAAATACTTAGCCCTAAATAATATTTGCTTGTTTTCAAAGATGATTTTACCTATTTAATGGTTGAAAATTAAGGCATAAATGAGGACTTTCAATGAAATATGATGAAGTCTCTGAAGATTTTAAAAAATCAATTATTAAACTACTGTGTATATTATTGGACTCTGAGTATGAAAGGGAGTATATTTGCTACAAATAAACTTACAACTGATCAATGGAAAGATTCATATTTATATATCTCATAAATAAGATATACATATACATTATGCATGTAACAATGTCTTATTATAACACTCAATAAATATACTTTTTCAATAATCATTCATAAAGACAGGATCAATATTGTTGATTTTTCTTTTTGTCTCAGACTCCAATATGGCTTGACACACACTGTTACTGATTCTGCCTTTATATAAAATTTTGAGATTTTGTTCACTATGGATTTCTCTGCTTTAATTTTAGTTTTTAAAACTACTACATTAAAGAGCACCTGGGTGGCTCAGTTGGTTAAGTATCTGCCTTTGGCTCAGGTCATGATCCTGGAGTCCTGGAATGGAGCCCCACAGGAAGCTCCCTGCTCAGTAGGGAGTCTGCTTCTCCCTCTTCCTCTGTCCCTCCCCTACTGCTCATGCACACTCTCTCAATTGCTCTCTCTCTCAAATAAGTTAAAAAAAAAAAATCTTTAAGAAAATACTACATTAAAATACTATTTTTCTGATTGCTAAATTTTTTTGTCAGGGCACCACCTGGGTGCCTCAGTTGCTAACCATCTGCCTTCAGTTCAGGTCATGATCCCAGGGTCCTAGGATTGAGCCCTGAGTCAGGCTCCCTGCTCAGTGGAAAGCCTTCTTCTCCCTCTCCCTCTCCCCCTGCTTGTGTTCCTTCTCTCACAATCTGTCAAATAAATAAAATCTTAAAAATTTTTTTTGTCGCCCTCTTAAACTTTGTTCCGGAGGCAAGTCCTCACTGCTTCAACCTAATCTCAGTCTGCTTTGGCTAATCCACTGGTGTGAGGAATATCAGAGACATGAACAAAACCTCCCATGCTAAGTCAGGGCACCACCAGCCAATCAAGACATGTGAGATAAATAAATGCTTATTGCTATATGTCACTGAATTGTGGACTGGTTGTTATGCAGCAAGAGTTAAGTGATAGAACAATAACAAATACAAGTCCACACAAACTAAGTATTGGGGGATAGTGGACTGTAAGAGCTATGACTATGTTATTCAAATTTTGCTGTTTTTCTGGAAAAAAATAATAATAGTAGATTATAATACAGATCTCTAATAATCAGTACTCTTCTCTTTAAAAAGATTATACTCCCTTATCCCACTGACATCAGACTTGGCATATGACTTGCTTTGGCCAATGAAATGTGAGCCAAAATAAAGCAGCTGGAATTTTAAGAGCTATGGAGTGGCTCTGTCATCAGTCTTTGCTTTTGGACTTCAGGAGACCAGCATCTCCCAGATGGAGATTCTCCTTCAGCCTGGTTTCAGATGACAGACATTAAGCAGAGCTAAGGGTCTGCCTGTGATAGACATGAAATGTGAACAACAAGAAATACCCTGTTGTTGCAGGCCAGGATGATCTACAAGTTGTTAGTTGCCACAAAATAACTTACTGAAAGCCAACTGCACTGCAGAAAAGTAACTATTGGGAAGGAAAAAGTAAGCCTACCACTGCTCAAAGATGATAGGACTGTGTGCTTAAAAAACTCCAACAAACAAGAAGATTTAATCAGGTAGTAGAGTAAAATTAATATCTAGAAGTCAATACTTCTCATATGTACAAACAAAAAGTTCTTAGGAGCTTTAATTGAAGATTCCATTAATGACACAGCAACAACAAAGATGAAGTACATTGGAATAAACCTAAGAGAAATGTGGGAAACCTAAGGGAAGAAAACTTTAAAAAGGTACTGAACATTTTTTTTTTAATTGAACAAATGTGGTCACAAAGCGTGTTCTTGAGTAGGAAGAGTCTACACCACTAAAATAGCAACCTTCGCTAAGTTATTTTACAAAGGTAACGCAATTCCTAATACAAATAACAAGTTTTTATTGGAGGAAGGCAGGGTAGAAAGAGGACAGATTCTAATTCTAATATATAAATGGACAATCAAGAGCATCCAGAGAAAACAGCAACAACAAAATGAGGATTGAAAGTAGACTAGTCTAGCAAATAGTATAATAAAACTTTCAGTAATTAAAACGGTGTTATCAAAAAAAAAAAAAAACAAAAAAAACAAAAACAAAAACCTCAAAACACTGCTATCCTGGCACATAAATGCAGACAGACGATCAGAAAGAATAAGTCCAGAAATAGACTCAAATATACATGGGTATCTGAGCATGTGAAAAAGGAGGCACCTCAAATTAAGGGGAGAAAAAAGTAATAACCAGATAAGTATTTAGGAAAAAAATTTAGGTGAAACCATTGTGTACCTGGATAAATTGCAAATAGATTGAGGATTTAAATATAAAAAATGAAAATGTAAAAATTACTAAGAAAAATAAGTAAATGATTTATAAGAATCATTTACTTATTCATTGTAGAAAAGGCCTTTTGGATTAAAACTCCAGAGTCACTGAAAGAAAAACTTGACCGTCACACTAGAAAAAGAAAACTTTCACACAGTGATGAAGAAATATGCCTTAAGCAAAGTCAAAAGAGGCCGGGGGGGAAAAAAATGTCGATGTCGCAGCTCATATCCCAGGGTTTATCCCCCTACTCAATACCAAGCTCCTGCAAATCAATAAAGAGAAGACCAACAACACAACTGAAAAACAGGCAAAAGAAATGAACACAGATCACAGAAAAAGTAACAGAAAAAGTCCTTAAACATGTGAAAAGCTGCTCAATCTTTCTTATGGTAAGAGAAATATAAATTTAAACAACACCAAAATGTCATTTTTCAGCTACAGAATAAAATTCAAAAATTGGCAACAAGAACTATTGGCAAAGGTGTAAGAAATAGGCACTCCTATGCATTTCTGGTTGGAGGGTGAATTGGTATAACCACTGGGAAAGAAATTTGGCCATTTCTATCAAATTCCAAATATATATACACATTGACTTGCAATCTTACGTCTGAGAATTGATGGCTTAAATACATTTGCACTTTCTGTCTAATGACTTACATTCAAGCTTACTTACTGCAATACAATCTGTAATACCAAAGACTGGAAACAGACTAAATGTCCATTAGTACGGGACTAGTTAAGTAAATTATGATATACTCATTCAGTAGAATACTACACAGTTCTAAGAAAGAATGATGATGATAAAACAGTTCTATATTCTGACACAAAAAGATACCTGCTAAGTTTAAAAAACAAGATAGAGAACAGTGTGTATAGAATAATACAGGAAGAAAATAAGATGATATAATTATGTTTTATTATAAGTGCATATACAAACTCTGGAAAGATCATTCCCAATGCCAGTAAGAATCAGTACTCCCCTGATTGGCATAGGGAAGGGAGGAGCTAGGCAGAAGGGCTAACCCTCTCTATTAGAGGATGGAACAGGGACCTTGCATTGTATATCTTATAATATTTTTAAATTTTGAACTTTGTGGATGTATTCAAAATATTCAAAAATTTAAGACAACAAAAACCCTAAACCAGTTTATTGTGGGTAATTTAAAGCTAAAGGGAGGTGGTCTAATGATATTGTCTTCAATAAAACCTGCCCTTGATGGACACTTATACTCATGTTATAATCAGGAGTCCATGGAGAACCATCATTCTTTACCACCAGTCTGCTTAGAGGAATATCTCATTTCTCCATCTAAAAAATAAAGCAGCTTATCCAAGCTCTTCAATTCAATAATTTCACCATTAAGAGCACTTCTGTTACTATTCTTCTAAGCACTTTTAAAAAGCTGAAAACTTCAATTGAACAGACTGCTCATTATAACATAAAATGCAATTTATACATTGATTGAAATGGCTTGATGAGCACCTTAATAATCCTTTGCTTTGAATGAGGAGCGTTAGTACACGGAAGGAAAAGGCCCACTCAAAATGATAATGCAGTGCTCAGAATAGTACTATTACTTGAACTATTCAGTAACAAGGCATATTTGCTTCATTATACGGGCCTGCCTGTCATTTTCCAACACAGCAGTAATAGGATACTGTCATTAAGTCATAGAGCAGCATAGGTGAGTCAATGAGATAAAATATTACAACCATTAGGTTTTCTCCAAGAACTGTATTTATATGGACAGAATTAAATGGGAGGCTGAGAAGCATAGGGAGATGAAGAAAAAAAAGAGGGAGGCAAACCTTAAGAGACTCTTAACTCTAGAGAATAAACTAAGGGTTGCTGGAGGGGAGGTGGGCAGGGGATGGGCTAAATCAGTGATGGGTATTAAGGAGGACACTTGGTATTACGTGCACTGGGTGTTAGATGTAAGTGATGAATCACTAACTTCTACCCCTGAAATGAATATTACATTATATGTTAACTAATTAGAATTTAAATAAAAACTTGAAGCAATAAATAAATAACACAAAGACCAACAACATAAAACGGGAGGCTGAGAAACAAACATAGGGGAAGAGGCAGGGCAGTCTGATGGAAGAAACATCACTCTAGGGAATGAAGACCTGCATTCTACTTACATTTTCCCTTTAACTAGCTCAGCATTTAATCTGGCTGGGCATCGATTTCCTGGATTGCAAAGTGTGATTAATAATACCTTATCTGCTGCCGTGTACACTTTGCCATGTGCTCACCAAACCCATTTCCTTTTTCTCCTGGGCATAAGGTTGAACTACATTTCCCAGGTGCTTCAGGTAATTTAGGTAGGGGTCACACGACTGAGTACTGGCCAATGGAATCTGGGTGGAAGTTATACATTTCATTGCTTATAACCCAAAAATCTCTTTGAGGATCCTCTTTGCACTCTCTTCCCTGTCTGCTGGCTGTATTCAAAAGAACCAAGAGAAGAATCTGAAGTCCTAGAAAAATGGCAGAGACCCTAGATAAACAATGTTCACTATGATAGCACTTGAAATGTAGTTAGTCCAAATTGAGATATACTTAAATATAAAACAAACACTGGATCTTGAAGACTTAATATAGAAGAATTTAAAATAACTTATTAACAATTTTATATTGACTGCATGTTGAAAAGATACTATTTTTGACAAACTGGTTACATAAAATATATTACTAATTTTTTTTACCTGTTCATTTCTACTCTTTTTTAATATGGCTACCAAAACATTTGAAATCACATATAATTCACATTTACAGTTCATACTATAATTTATCAGACAACACTGCTCAAGATGTGCAGAACCTTGATTCCTAAATGACCGCACAGAGCAGAACTGCCCTGCTGCAGCTCTGTGCCATCACCACTCCAGAATGTACTTGCAAGGACAAACAGTGAGGCTCACCCCTTGGTCCTTTGGGAGTACCCTAGTGGTCCCTGTATGCATACCTGTTCCAGCTGAGACAGAAAAGAGATTTGTTCACACTAAGGGTCAACAGGATGGGGGAGGTATATCTTATGACATGATGGTGGCTATGACCATCATACCTTTAGATTCCAGAAACACCTGGCAAAACTGGTAGGAAAAAGGATAAATACCAGAGGATCTATTCTCCTTATTCTCCCATCCAAATCTTTATCATTCTAGCTCCACTGGTACTCACGCTGACAGTAACATACCAGTCCTGGGTAGACACATTGTATGGATGCAATTTTAACCTTTGGCACCTGTGCGACCTGGACGTTATGTGTGCCCCCCTTCCAATCAGGGACTCAGGAGGAGAATGTGCAGTGTCCCAGAGTGATAAAAGCATAGGAGATGGCAAATGGTTGCACATTATATTTTCCCTCTTTCCTTGTAGTAAGAATCCTTCAGACATATTGCAGTATTCATGTTCACAAAACATCAATTAATAATCTTCTCAAGGAAGTACTGTGTAGCAATCTGCCAAATTATCAAGTCATGGGATGTGTGGGGGTGCCCATTTCTCCACAAAAGTTGCTCAGGTTTCTGCAAGCATGATCACTGCTAAGAATAGACTGTTTATATTTCCTGTTTCCTGTTGATAATTCCATGGATCAGGCTGATGAAAAAAGTCAGTGAAGTTTTCCCTACCTCTTACTCTCAACTCTTTTTTTCTTGGAGGACCTCATCTAAATGGGTCAAACACAAAGATACTACAAAAGCAAAAAATCTAGGTCTCAGGTATTTCTTGGATATATCCATTACAACTAAACTTTTATATATAATAGCTAAATATAAATGCATTGCTTCAGTATATACACAAAACCTTTAATTTTTTTAATCAGATTCATATGTACTTCCTGAACAAGTTCTACTTTTAATAATAGAGGTATAAACCTACTATAAATAATAGACGTTCTACTTTTATAAATAGAGGTATAAACTTGGTATAAATGAGGATTTATCAACTGTAATTGTCAGATTTTTAAAGTTAAGAACCATGTAACAAATGAATACTGTATGGGTCTATGTCTTTCATTTTAAGTGATTAATGCTTCAAAAAATTAAGTATGGCAAAAGTATAATACTCATAATTTTTAGTTTGATAATAAATAAATAATATGTAATAATAATATTGAATATATAATATCAAATATATAATAAAAATATGATAGTAAATTTATATAATATCTCAAATATCATATAATATTTGAGTAGTGATCTTTATTTAATATTACTACTACTGTGTCAAAAAATGTTATCCAAGTTCTAGTCTATCAATATCAAGGTTATGTATTACCACCCATATTCATCTTCTGAACAGGTCAAATTATAATACAAGGAGACCCATCTATGTAAGCCCAAAATCAATAACACTAAAACCTGAAGCAAGAAGCAGCTTTCCTAATTGTATAAAAAATGATAGTCCTAAATAGGTAAATAAGAATAGGAATTCCTTCTTTCTCTCTCCTTTATTTCTACCAAATTTTACTTTTGTGTTGTGAAATACAGTTTGCAAAGATACAAGTTTATAAATCATAAATACACATCTTAACAAATAATCATAACATGATTATTTGTTATAACTACCACTGTGCTGAAGAAATTGAACTTTGCTAACAGCCAAGATGTTCCCCATAGGTCCTTGTGCCTAGAGGTGATTAAGCCTATTACTTTATGGCAATCACTTCCTGTTTCTTTGTTACTGCCTTAGCTAGTTAGTATGCAGACCTAAATAAAATAGCTTAGTTTTATTTTTTCTTATATTTATATAAGTGAAATCATACAGTATGCATTCCTTTCTTTTACCTAACATTATGTTTGAAAGATGTTTTTCATATCCGGTGTGTTGTCTATCATGAGAAAGTCTTCTAGTACATAAAATAATACAAAATTTATATGTAAAGTATAAAGTAGAAGAAGAAAATGAACACTCATGTATCCATCACCCAGTTCTAGAAATTTCCTTTATTTCTAAACTGGGTTTACCTAACAGTTTCTAACATGTTTTGACAAGAAAAAGAAAAGGGGAGAAAATATGTAGAATGATTTACCAACTACTACTGACTTGGTAGTTCAAACCTTCTGAATGTCTTCACCAGGAATACAACCAAACAAGCCTGACCTGCCTATGCTGCCCCTTGAAGCTGCCCTCATGATGCTGGAAGCTGAAGCTTACTTATTCCTGTGGCCAAGCTGCTGAGGCTATACCCTATGGAAAGGAACAAGGGCATGAGTATATACCACCCAGGGCCTGAGATGTTGGAAGCTGCTTTTTGCTGAACTCTCTTCTCAGTACACAGAAGGCTCTACATACAAAATTATTTCGCTGCTCTGGTTTCAGTCCTACAGGCATATCACGATAGCTCATTCCTGTTCCCTGAAGATGCCTCCCCCCAGTTCTGCCATGGAGTGTCTTCTGGTGACAGGCACTACTTACTTTGGGTGATATCCAGCTCATGACAGGGCTGAAGGACAGCTCCCATTTCTTTCTATGGCCTCCATACACGGAGGTAAATAGTCATGTAACAGTTATTTATTGAGCTCCAAGAGCTCGTAAGGTATGCCACGAGATAATATACGCTGCATGGAGTATGGTAAGCAGAGTGAAAGCTCTAGTAAAGCCCCAGTCATGGGCAAAAAAATTAGTCATTGAAGGGCACCTGGGTGGCTCAGGGGATTAAGCCTCTGCTTTTGGCTCAGGTCATGATCTCAGGGTCCTGGGATCGAGCCCCACATCGAGCCCCGCAGTAGGCTCTCTGCTCAGTGGGGAGCCTGCTTCCTTTTCTCTCTCTCTGCCTGCCTCTCTGCCTACTTGTGATCTCTGTCTGTCAAATGAGTAAATAAATTTTTTTTAAAAAATTAGTCATTGAAGATGCATTGATTATAAAGTAAATGGTAAAAAAAAAAAATCTCTGGAAGAATAAAATCGGCTATACCTTACAAAATAGTTGCTACCCTTTTGGGAAATAGGTTAACTTATTTATTTTGGGCTCTTATATCCTGAGAGATCCTGTGAGGTCAAAGGGGGCCCTCTTACACACCACCTACATGCCACTGCAAAACTCACAATGGGCTTCCTTCCCCAAGTACAGTAGCTCTTTATGGGTAAGTGTTGTTCATTCTCGAATTTCCAATGGGTGGCATATAAGAGGGGTTGGCCTCAATAAATAACTAGTAAACTAATGAATAAGTATTTACTATCTGAAACATCACTCTCAGCCAAAATCTAAAATGAAAGCTTAAAAATAAGTTCCCTTATGGAGTTTTCCCTTAATATAAAAAAAAAAAAGCCATGCCTTAAGAAGTTGATATACATGTTAACTTGATAGCTTAATATGAATAGCTATAGGGATTCTAACCGTTCTTCTAAACATTCTTAAAAAAAAAAAAATCTATAAAAGGTAGAGCATTATATGCACGACTAGAAAAATTTCGACTGGAAAAATTTTCCAATACCTAACTCAGGGGTCATCCGCTGGTCAGATGCTTAGCCAACATGCAGCGGTAAAGCCACCTGCTATTTGCAGGTAACCATTCTGACTGGCCAGTGCCCATTTCATGCCACATGTTAAATATATAAATATCATGCATTATATAGAAAGAAGGCTACTTACTATAAAATGACAATCACATAACAGTGGAGATAGGATGTCTGCAGAAACCCTGCCACTGGGAAGACGGAATTGTAGAAAAACATCTGAAAATTACCAGTGAATTCTACTTATACCTTAATTAATAAGCTTAGTACATTAATAAGTAAAATATACAGTTTATTTTTACATAAATACCTTAGAAACTTCCTAACAGAGAAAAGCCTTTTAAATAAAGTTGGAGTGGCTACATTAATATCAGAAAAAGTAAATTTCAAAGTAAGGGATATTACCAGGGATAAAGACAGACATTTCATAGTGATAAAAGATTAAGTTCATTAAGGAGACATTATAACCCTAAAGGTCATTGTATTTTATGAGAGACCTTCAAAATACATAATGCAAAAATTGATAAAACTGCAGGGAGAATTTGACAAATTCAAAATTAGATTTGGATATTTCAATACCCCTCAATAACTGATATAACAAATAGACATAAAATCAGTAAATAATTACAGAGAGAGAATATTGAACAACACCAGTAACCAGTTTGTCCGAACTGACATCCTAGAATTGTCTATTAAAACACAGCAAATGCCTACGAGCATTTACCAAGATAGATCATATCATAACACAGTCTCAATAAATTGTAAAAGATTCAAGTCATAAGAACTATGCTCTTTGGTTACAGTGAAATTAAGTCAGAATGATAAAAATGATAATAAAAAGATCTCTAGAAAATCCCTAAATAGGTGGAAAATAAATATTACACTTGTAAATAATCCATGAGTCAAAGAAGAAATCAAAAAGTAAATTAGAAGTAATTTTTAAATGAATAAAATAAATACACAGCATATAAAAATTTTTATGCTGCTGCTAAAGCAGTCTTTAGGAAAAAACTTAGAGCATTGAACACTTACATAAAAAATAAAGCCTCAAACAATGACCTCAGGAAATTTGAAAACATAAAAAGAAGAGCACTGAGACAGCACACAGAAACCGTAAAAGTCTAACATACATCAGGTCATCGCCAATCTACTACAGGGTGAACCTTCTCAAAGACGTCCCAAGCCCTGCTAACTATCAGCCCTCAGCCATGGAGGATGTAGGCCCACAGGCCCTGGATCTGATAAACACTGTAGGTAGCACTTGGCAGAGACAGTAAGTTCCGTTTAAAAGACCAAACAAAGAAGCTGAAGATTGAAAAAAGGATATAACACATACTACCAGATTTCTTTACCAGAAGTGACTTTTGATGATCATGTTTTTAACAAGATAGCTCTCATAATTGATGAGAATATTTGACTCTTGCTACTACTGTTTTGGGGGTTAAGGCTGAACTTTCATTAAAATGAGTTTATGTTCATAAAAAATTAGAATGAGCCACACAAAACTGCCATTTTCATGTCCAAGACTGTCAAATATTGGCAATTTTTTATTGGTCAAACTAATAATTCCTGAGACTGCAACAGAGGTGTTAAAAAAGCCACAATACTACAGCTTTTCAGGTTTACTAAATTGACATAATACACAAAGACTAGGATAATATTCTTTTCAATTTTAACTTTTCGCTTTCTTAAGATTCAGACCATGATCCTGCTGTCCAGAAAATCTTTCTCTAACAAAGGCACAATTTAATATCCAATATATCCAATAGGCCACTCTCAAAACATCCTTCTAGAAACACCCAAAAGTCTACATGTGATCATATACATACATGTATACCTATTTCTTGATAATAAAAATGCAGGTTTTGTTCTGGAGAAATTTATCTAGTTTATGCAATGTAAATGTACCTCAATATAGAGCCTGATAGGCAAAAAGAACAAATCAAAGCATAATTAAAGTTGTGACTTCCTCTTCATTTTACCATGGATTCCTTACAAGTGACAGCTTTCCAAGTAGGTATTATATTATTCCAATTACAAAACCCCATTTGCACATGTTCCAGAAATATGTCTGTCATATGATATGAGGTGTATGTATAAATTTGGGGAAAAATGTATTAAATAACCTACTAGGTGGAAATTCCAAAGCATCATTTACAGAATTTACAGACTTATTTTATATGCCAGATATTTGGAAGCCAAAACTAAATCTGATACATTATAATGTAGGTCAAAATTGGAGTAAGATGGGAAGTAATACAGCAGAATTTTATGTTAATTAAATTAATATAGGGTACAAACAGAAGGCTAAGTGAGGTTATTTGGAAAGAGCCTTGTTGATTTTCATCTTAGTCTAAAGATAAAACCCAGATCTTTTTAAGTGCTCTTAAAATACATGAAAACTACACTCAAGAGGCTTAACATTTTCTCCCATTATTTCTCACAAATTTAAAAGCCTGCCTTTTGGAGCTAGAATCAGGGAAGTAAAACAGAAAAGAGGAAGATAAATTTTAAAAAGGCATTTTTTTTCCACATGCCAGATAAATCTCACTTTGTATGAACTCCATTAGTTTCCCTTAAGTCCTAGAATTTTAGTGCATTTGAGTAAGAACATGAAGATTTTCATTTGGCATAATGTCAAGGTAGGGAGTAAAACAGTGCCCACCAACATAGGCAAGCTGTGTGCAGGAGAGACATTTGAGACTCTCATGTCCAAATCTGGAATTGAACAGTTTTATGATCTCTGTCCATCTTATAAAGAATTCCATGTAAACAACAGCCTACCTGAACTGTGAGGCAAGAAGAGGTCCCAAGTACGGTGGGGTTCCTACACAGACAGTCGAAATTTCATGTCCCTCAGCCAAGCCATCCGCTTCTGTCAGTTACTCCGCAACCCACCAACAGGTTAGAACAGGGCACAGATAGCCCAGATCTTGTAACCCAAGCAGCTTTGGGTTTTTAACCAGCTGTCATTAGTTAACCAGCTTTACAAACAGAGGATATAAAACACCAAGTAGAACTTTCTTTCCTTAACCTGAACACTGATAGGCCTTAGGCCTAACTGCCTAGAAGTTATGAACTGTGTAACTATAGTGAGGTTTCAAATCCTCAGTCCCTCAGCTCCCAGACTGCTAACTGGAATTCCAGTCCACATGTGCCCCCTCACAATTAGCAGGGTTATTTTGGGCACTGACCTAAGTTCTCAGAGAATGTAAGCTGATGGCAAAGGGGTGTCTAATGTGTCCGTTGCTTGGTTACAATAGCAAGCTCACTAGAGAGGCTTACAATCTGTGTGCAGCACTTCCTGGATATCCCACCACAAGGGCTTTTACTTTAGGGAAGGAGAAACACAGAAATGATACATCTATGTTTAATACCCACAGAGTGCTTAGGCCCATCATGAATAATGATAATTCAATAGAAGCACGCAAGTGACTTGGCAGTTTTAGAAAACAAATGAAGTTCTGACAGGCAGTATCTAGTCACATAGGACACCACTCCACGAGAAGCCCCAGGAAAAGTAAACTAACTGCCCAGAATCTTATCAAGATTATTCATTCCTTCCACACTCGCACCAAGAAAGCTATAAATACAAAAACACTCCGAACATTTTTCCTAACTATGAAAGTTGGTTCTCTCAGAAACTGATACAGACCTACTAAGGCCTTGTATTTCTAATAAACTACTCCATCTACTGGTTAATACGACTGTCTTGTAGCCATATAGCTCATGGGAGAAATACCCAAAAAGAAATAGTAAAAGGAAATTGCACGGTGCCTCCTTACCCGTGAGTTCTTCCATGAAGCTCTGAGCATTCTGACTCCCAGAGGCTACATGGGATAAATTCACAAAACTTTCAACTTCCTCATCAGCACCCTTCTCATCATTTCCACAAAAGTCAGGACTAAAGGAGAGACGGGACTTGAATTCCCAGGAGGAGGGTGGATAAAATTGGATAAAAGAAAGAATTTATTTCCTGGGTTGGAGCTCTGCTGAGAATGACTTATAGACAGAATTAGCTGAACTTCATTCTGAGAGAAGCTTAAGGTTTTACTTAACCCTTTTGGGTTGATAAATCTAATAGGAAAGCCTGAGAGCCCTGGAGGTAACCCCTGAGCCGGAGTCTCCCCCAAGAGAGCACCGTGTCAGATGAAGTCTGCGAGTCTCCCCTCTTGCCTTTGCTACTGCTCTCTTAACTTCTTGACAGTCGGCTCATGGGTTACCTCCAGGGCTCTCAGGACCCTCCTTAGCTGGCTTAATGTCCCCTCCTCAATGCTCCCAGGCTCTGCTACCACCTCATATCTTAATGGTCTTGTTCCCTCCTTCCTGGGTCCCCAAACAGGCAGCTATTGTCTCAGGTACAACTTTGCACAGCTGGCTTAAAACAGCACTGGGACCTGAACAGGGTCAGTGAATACTTGCTTAATAAATGAGTCCTGGGATGTTAAAGAATCACTGGAGTGCCCAGGGCCTGCTTCTGGGTTCAACAAACTCCTGCTCTACTCCCTCTCTCCTAAGATACTGTTAAGTCATGGTGACCAAGAGTTCAGAGTTGGCACGATGGTCATGATGCAGATTTCTTCATTATAAAACTTCATGACTGTCTGAGGAGAAAGCAAATGAATGAATGACTTCATTTCAAATCCTTGGTAAGATGTACTTAGAGTCCATTGCCATCTCCAAACTAAGGCCAGGTCTGCTGGAGTCAGTCAGCTCCAATGGTAAGTAAGAACCCCCCCGCCCAAAACCAAAAGGCTTTCACACAGTTCCCTCTCAGACACGCAATTACTCTATTTCTCTAATGCCAGATCCCCTTCCTTGAAGCTGAGGTTCTTTCATTTATGATGATAATATAACAGGGAAGACACATCCAGTAGTCAAAGCCAACTCACAATGTGGATGAATCACAGACGATAGCTACAAACCGGTGGCAGTTAACCTTCAAATTCTTCAAACATCTTTCAGAATAAGGGAAAAAAGTATATTTTCTACTAGAAGTGATGAAACTATTTGGACCACTAGACTATGTCTTGGGAGTTAGTTTTTTCACTACTGGTTTTTAATCTAGAATTTGATAACATAAACTATGGCATTTTTTTTTAAGAGAGAAAGAGAGAATCCTAGTCCTTGGTCAGTTATATCCTAGCAGAAAAAAAAAAAGAGAGAGAGAGAGAGAGAGAAATATGTACTACACAGTATCCTATTTTTAATTCTCATATAAATAGCTGCAAGCTCTTGCCAGCCCAAAAGAAGAAAGATGATAAAATCAAGATTTTCTGACCAGAACCAAGCATTAGCATCAGTCTGGAAAGCTATGTTTATGTGAGAATTTACATATTCTTCAGAGAATTTAAGAAGAGTTTAAATTTTCCATAAGCCTGCCATACACCAAAAGTTTATATGTATAAATGTGTATATATATATATATATGTATATATATATATATGCGCGTTGGTAAAACTCTGATGCCTTCAGACTGGTTCTTGTATATGCAAACAAGAATATAGGAATAGAAGCATTTCACAAAATTAGCTATAAGAGGGATTCTTCTAAGATTCCTATAAGGGAAATGCATTTTGTTAATGGCTCTCACTATGAAATATATTCATTCATTCAAATACAAATTAATGTGTTGTTAAATATCCATTATGTATTAACCTCTGTCCTCAGCCCTTGGAATTTTAAAAATTAATAAAGCAAACAAACAAAAAGAAACCCATCACCCCTGTTCTCAAGGATCTTAGAATCCAGACTGATAATAAAAAATAGATAATCACAATGTCATTTGAGAACCCACCTTCAGAGGGTATCATGAGAATAGGAAGGAAAGGAGGGGTATCTCATTCATAATAAGAAAGCTAGTCAGAGAGTGGAGGTAAAGCCGAATTCTAAAGAACAAGTAAGATAGAAGCAGACCTGGATTGGCGGGATAGCATTCCAGGAAGAAAAAGCATCCCTGCGGGAAGGCCTGGAAGCAGGAGAGTATGAAGAGGTTTTGATGAGGGAGCTGAAAACACCTCCACAGGAGAAGAACCCAGCATGTGTGGGAAGAGGCAAGAAACGGAACCAGAAAACAAGATAACTCATCATACTTCGAGCCAGCCTAGAGGAAGGGACGTCTAGAATCGCAGTTTACGGTATACCTTAATCCTGAAGGGCTTCTGTGGGCCTTCGGTGGTAGAGGACTGAAAGGAAAACAACTGAATTAAGTCATGATTTAGTTTCCCATTTGAGTCATGAATCCATGCAGATAAAATCAATTGTTGTCACAAAAAAATTATGTAATGGTTGTTCGATATTATTCTCTATATAGTATTCACAATGTAAATATAGATGTTATTTAAAAATAAGCTTTATTTTTAAAGGCAAACATAACACATCTTAAGGCAATGATTCAGAATCACAAAGTCGTTGGAGTTGGAAACCTGGTTCATCTTCCTCTTAAGTAGAGGAGGAAGCGTAAATGCAGACAGCTTGTCATTTGCTCCAGTCATGTGCTAGCAAGGGACAGCCCCTGTTCAAGGACAGAGGTCTCTGAGTATCCCATAGCCCACAGTGCCTGTCTTTGGCATTTGCTGGTGGGGGAGGAGGGGTCCTTGTATGTATAATATATACAATTTTATCCTATGGGCTAGAGGGAGCTACTGTTGGGTTTTAAGCAGACTAGCAAAAGCTTGGGTGAAATTCATATTTTAGAAGGATCATTCCTTGTTTTGATAGGAGTGGGAATAACTCAGAAAAAGAATGATGATAGTTGGGCCTACGCAAAGGCAGTGGGGAAGGAAAAGAGTGAACATATTGTAGAAATAATGGGGATATAACAAACATGATTTGGTAACCAGATGGATGTGGTAGGTGAAGAACAGAGATGCTGAGCTTGAGCAAAGCCTCATTTCCAGGTGTGGGTAACTGAGTAATCCTGGAGGAGGTGTACAGTGGGAAGCCCCTGAAGTGTGTGTGTGAAAAAAGGAGATGCCACATAGCCTTGAGATGAGCAGAATTAACCTGAGATCCGTGGAGTGACAGATGTCACAGCCAGATCACCTGCATATCCCATGGGGGTGCTAAATGACATTCTTGGTATTTGAGGTAGTTTGTGCTACCTTTATTGGTCCCTGAGGCCTGAACCTAAATTATAATCCCTGATGCTACTACTATAATTTAATAGTACTTTAAATTTCTATTTTTTATAATTTCTTGATTTCCATTTCTGGTTATGGCAGATGACTCTAGGCAAAAAAACCATGTCACTGAGAACAGCTAGACACACAACAAAAAAGAATCTGTTTGAAGGCATTAGAGTTTTATGAAGGCAGCCAGGATCTGAGAGCCTGACATCCCACAGAAAACGGAAATTCAGAGCGATGGTGATCGTTGGTACCGTTTTCCCCCTCAAGGCCTTTGCAAATTTGTAAGGGAGCTAAGAAGTTGAAAAGTTGAGCTGGACTTTAGCAGCTTTCAGTGCTGGAGAGACAAAAACCAGAGCTCAGAATCTACCAGGGAGAAGGAGCACTGGTAAAAATCCAGTCTTCCAGGGAGAACCTCTAGGAGACCACTCCAGAGGAGTACAGGTAAACCAGAAATAGACCAGTCCTCCCAAATAAAGCAAGCAATACATTAAAAAGGATAATAATCGTGACAAATTGGATTCACCCCAGGACAGCAATGTTGGTTTAGAGTTTGAAAAAGGAATTTTTAAAAAATCATATGATGATCTCAATATATTCAGAATAAAAGCATATTCACAACAATTTAAAAACATGAAAAAAGAAATGTATACTGATAGGAATATTTGTAGACTTGAACAGATAAAGAAATATACTATATTCTGGGATATGAAGACTCAAGATTATGAAAATATAAGTTCTCCCTAAATTCTTCTCTAAATACAAGAAAAACTCTAATAAAAAAACTAATAATTTTATTTAGTACTAGACAAGTTGGTTATAAAATTTAAGTGGAAAAATAAGCCACAAAGGCAGAAAATTTTGCAAATATCATTATTTTCAGAACTTTACTTTTAGTTGGGGGTAGATATAAAACCACTGGAATTACTAATGAAACATATTATAAAATTATATAAAGCAATATGGTACTTATACATGAATAAATAGGCAAATGGAATAGAATACAAAGTTTGAAATATAAATGTGATGGAATTGGCAAGAGCAAAGGCAATTTGTTCAACAGATATTTAGACACTAAGGTAATCTTTGACTTTAAAAAAAATTTATAGGGGCGCCTGGGTGGCTCAGTGGGTTAAAGCCTCTGCCTTTGGCTCACGTCATGATCCCAGGGTCCTGGCTGGGATCGAGCCCTGCATCGGGTTCTCTGCTCAGCGGGGAGCCTGCTTCCCCCTCTCTCTCTGCCTGCTCCTCTGCCTACTTGTGAGCTCTATCTGTCAGGTGAATAAATAAAATCTTAAAAAAAAAAATAAAACAAATAAAAAAAATTTATATGCCCATGTTTTTAAGATATACATCAGGATAAATTCTCAAAGAAAAAAGATTTAAAATGTAAAAATCAAAACTTAAAAGTATTGAAGGAAAATACATAAGAAAAATATTTATAATCTCAAAGTGAGGAAGACTAAAGCATAACACAAAACCTATAGAGAAAATATTGATAAACTCTACTGCAAAGATATTATACTTCTCTATGAAAAAGATAATAAACAAAGTTAAAAATATAAAAGGCAGACTAAAAAAGTATTCACAAATATTTACATTATTTTCTGTAAGTTAACACATAAAAGAGCAATGATCTCAGCAAAGTTTATTAGAAAGGTATTAGAAAAGATTATATAAAAGGGAATATAATTGTCTTTTTTTTTCTCTATCAAATGTGGTTTTTATTCAACTGATAAGCACTTTTCTACAGTTGCACCTGCGGAACACATGGCAAAAACAGGAGTTCTTTTCTCTAGACCTTTCTTTTTCTTTTTTAACCCTTATTAAAAATGAGATTGTTCCTAAAAATATATAAAAGGAAGGAAATTTAAATTCACAAAAAAACTGTACATTATTAAAAAAGTCACTGAAACACCACATTTGGTTATATAAGAAGTCAAGTCCCTTTTGTTGTAAAAGGCACATTGAAACCTGTTGGTGTTGATGGTGCAGTTTTTTCTGGTTACCAGACCAATGGAAGGAGGGGAAACAAAGGGGCAGGGAGTGGGTTTTATTATTTTCAACCTGCCTCTCCTACTGAATACTCTTTATTTGTCAAGGAGAGAAAATCCACCTAGCTGAAGGGGCAGTGAAGATGAGGAAAGACACATGAGAAACAGCCCCCTTGATCATGGTCTCCTCACAGCCCCCTTTCAACCACAGCTTCTGCAAACTGAGGCTCAACCAAAGCTTCTTCAAACTGAGGCTAGGACTCCACCCCGCCTTAAGAGAGCCTGGTCCCTAGGGAAAGAGACAGACCCAGGAGAGGAACACAAAGCAGGAACATGGAGATCTCCCTCTCCCATCCACCTCAACTCCAACAACAAAATTAATCTAGTACATTTTAAACCAGGGGGGAACATGCCACAGGGAAAAGAGCCCCCAACTGTAACTGTTCCAAATGTTTGATTAACACAGCTTTGTTACAGTGCTGTTCTTCAGATAAAATGTAAAATCAATTGCAATATTGTTCAATGCACCTCTTAAAAGCAAAAACAAAAAGCAGCAACAAAAACCTCAAAATGTCAAATAAAATTCAAAGTTTTAAGGTTTATGTGACAGAAAAGGCAACTTTAGAAATAGGCCATGGTGGGGGGGGGGCATAAAAAAATAAGAAAGGGGCTGCCCTACTTTCTCATTCCCCACACCACCCCGAGCCCCTTCCATAGCTATCCAGTGCTGCCAGAAGTATAAGGAATGGTCCAGCTCGCCTGGCACCTCCTCCCCCACCAATGGAACATTTCTTGGATGGCTCAGCTCTCCACTTGGGCCAGCCAGCAGCCATATCCCCAGTGCAAGTACTCATAATTCAACCCCACTTAAAATAAAAGAATTGAAAATTAAAACTACATTGAAATGCCATTTTCATTTATCAGATTAGCAAGAGCAAAGCACTAGTGAGTATTTGTGTTGAAAGAGCCATACTCATATCTTGTTGGTGAGAATGTAAATTAGCCCAAGATTTATGAAAACAATTTGGCAATATCTATCAAAATTATCCATATAAGTCATATATCCTTTGAGCAGCAAACTATGATTTTAAGAATTCTTTTCCTGCAGGTATACTCACATACTAGAAGACAACATGACAAAACTATTCATTGCAGTACTGGAAATAACATAAATGTCCATTAATAGAGGACTGATAAAATAAATGATGTTATATGTATCGTGGAAAACTATGCAGTTAAAAAAGAATAAGACAGCTCTTAATATTCTGATATGGAATGTTCTCCAAGAGACATTATTAAATGAAAAAAACCAACAATATGCAATGCACTTATATAAAGTTTGCAACATTTGCATGAAAAAGAAAAATGAATAACTATTCGTCCATAAATAGAACCTGAGTGTATTTTCTGTGGCAAGTACTTTTCTAGGCCTTGGGGATACACCAGAGAACAAAACAGAAAAAGACAGATAAGTAAATAAAATACAGCATTTGTGAGATAGTAGTAGGTGCTATGAAGTAATCGAAGAGCAGAAAAAGGGGACCAAAGAGCACCAGGGTGACGGTGGGGAGGCTGCTTTATACAGAGTGGTCAAGAAAGAATTTCTGATTAAAGTGATATTTGAGGGGCACCTGGGTGGTTCAGTAGGTTAAAGCTACTGCCTTCTGTTCAGGTCATGATCTCAGGGGTCCTGGGATGGAGCTGCATCAGGCTCTCTGGCTCAGCAGGGAGCCTGCTTTCTACTCTCTCTGCCTGCCTCTCTGCCTATTTGTGATCTCTATCTGTCAAATAAGTAAATAAAATCTTTAAAAAAAAATAAAGTGAAATTTGAACAGAGATTTCAAGGACATGAGGACTGAGATAGGAGGGTATCTGGGGGAAGTGCTCCCCAGAAAGTCCAAAGAGTCAGTGCAAAATCTCGGAGTAGGAGTATGCTTAGCGTACTTGGGGAACCACTAAATAGAAACCACTAATAGAACCACTAAAGGAGAGCGTGTAGGAGATGTAGCCAGAAAAGTTGGCAGTGGGAGAAGGAGGGACACAGAGAGCCACTGGAAGACTTCAGGCTTTTATTCTGAGATGGAAAACCACCGGAGGATGTCACTGCGGCTTCCTGGGAAGCAGACTCTAGAGTGGAGATTCATGTGCCAGAAGTTTCTTGGGGAGTGCTCTTGGATTGAACTGTTGAGGAAGAGGAAGGACACAAGCAGGGCTGGGGAAAGTGGTGCTACAGTGCAGTTTCAAAGAAGGCCTCAGCCTACCTCAAGCAAATTCTGAAATGGAGACGGCTCTTCAGACTGCCCCAAGTTAGAATAAGGAAGCCAAACCATTATAGCCCCCACAACACGTTCCTAAATAGACCCTAAAAAGCTAGATTGCTGTGAGCTCATCAAAGAGTGGGAGAAGAGGAACTGGAAACCATAATCAGAGATAATTTTCTAAGGATTACTGTGGCCAGGTGAGCAAAGATATGAGGTGGTAGCTGGCAGGGAGTGTGCAAGCTGAGGAAGAGTTCTTCCTTCCTCTCTCGGACTGGGAGGTTGTACAGCTTGTCTGTGCACGGGAGGGAATAATGAGGTATATATTTTTTCTGGAAGGATTTATGTGAAATTGATAGCATGACTTCCTCTGAAGAGGGGGACTGTGAGGTAAGAGAATAAGGGCAGGAGACAGACATCTTTTTTAGTGTTTCCTATTTTGTATCTTTGCATGCATTCTCCAATCACCATCGACCAATAAAGTGTAACAAATAAAGCAGATTTTTAGAACACTGACACAGAAAGAGATCCTAAAATGTAATGTGAAGTAACAGAGTTGATTAAATAACAATAACCAAGATGTTTTAAAAATTACATAAATATGAATGTAAATATACACTAAAACTCCAGAAGAATATATGTCAAATTATTAACAGGGGTAATCTCTAAGAATATAAAAGGAGAATTTGCCTTTGTTGTCCGTTTTTTTTTTTTAAATAACAATCTTGTATATCAGAAAGATATATATTTCATATTTTTAAAGTATTTTTCCTCTACATGAAACTACTAATATGAATTAATTCTCATTGTGTTAAAGCAACCAGAAAACCACCTAGATACTTTCCTGGACTAGTGGGATCTTCAAGGATAAGCAGATGAGGATGGGGACTGGAGAAGAAAAGTCAGACCCACGCTGATCAAGTAAAAGAGTATTGAACTCTGGCTCCGAAAGCATGTCTTACACTGCTTTATGTATCAAACCCTACCTACTATTACTGACAGACACCCAGATTCAAACAAATGGTAAACAAAAATAGATTTTTAAAAATTTTTGGGCTCCACACTGGTTTATACTAAATCACAAAACCGTTTCTTCCTTCCTTCAAAATAGCTATGTGAGTCACTTTACACAAATAAGAACAAATCATGGAAAGAAATCCAACATCAGAAAGCATGACTGACTATGAATGGACACCTTGACTATGAATAGGATACAAACGTTTAAGAAGAAAGCCCTTTGGATACTACATTTTGTGTTATTATTTCAATCATAAGATGTCAGGACTTAACACAGATCTTCCATTAATGAAAGAGCCACATAAGAGAATTCACTATTTAGGTCAATTGTGAACTCCTTCATCTTCAAGGATGACTCCAACATTCTCTTGCTTTGCAGCTATGATATTTTTCCACTCAACCTGGAAGAATATAGTTCATCTTCTCTTTCTTCTAAATATCTAACAGAGTAGCCATTATTTCTCTCTCAACCAAGCAGCTGCCTATCATTTGTTTGAGTTAAGAAATGCAAATTGATTCACAATGCACTTCTCAAAGAAAGACTATTAAAAGACAAACTCTGGGATGCCTCGGTGACTCAGTCTGTTAAGTGTCTGCCTTTGGCTCAGGTCATGATCCCCTGTCCTAGGATCTAGCCTCACATCAGACTCCCTGCTCAGCAGAGGGCCTGCTTATCCCTCTGCCTCTGCTGCTTTCCCTGCTTGTGCTCTCTCTCTCTCTCTCTCTCTGTCTAATAAATAAATGAAATCTTTAGAAGGGAGAGAGAGATAAATTCCGACACTAAGCTCCAATTCTCTTACATTTGCAGAAGGACTGTTTTTTCCTCTCACAGTTCAAGGAACCCTGCAAATCCCAAATTGGCCTCACAAGGCATAAACCATCACAACTCCAGCATAAGGTAGGTAAAGAACTCTATAAACCTCTTAGCTATTAACTTACTAGAGATTTCTGAAGCACAAGAATTGTGACAAAAGATAAAATACATGAGCCCATCTATATGATACAGAAAAATATTTAGGATACAATATTAAGTTAAAGGAACAATACATACCTTGATTACCTTGAAACCAAAACCAGACAAGAATACCAGAAGAAAAGAAAATTATAGGCCAATATCCCCGATAAACATAGATGTAACAACCCTCAACAAAGTATTAGCAAACGAAATTCAACCATACATTAAGAGGATCATATACCATGATCAACTGAGACTTATTCCAGGGATGCAAGATGGTTCAACATATGTCAATCAATCAATGTGATACATCACATTAACAAAATGAAATACAAAAATCATCTCAATAGATGTGAAAAAATCATTTGACAAAATTCAACATCCATTCATGATAAAAACGCAACAAATGGGTACAGAAGGAATGTATCTCAACATAATAAAGGCCATGCATGACAAGCCCAGAGCTAACATCATACTTAATGGTAAAAAGCTAGAAACTTTTCCTCTAAAATAAGGAATAAGACAAATGTCCACCCTCACCACTTTTATTCAGCATAGTAGTATAATTCCTAGCCAGAGCAATTAGTCAAGAGAAAGAAATAAAAGACATCCAAACTGGACAGGAAGAAGAAAAACTGTCACAATTTTCAGATGACAAATATAAAAAGCCCTATCCATTAAAAAACTGTTAGAACTAATAAATGAATTCAATAACATTTCAGGATGCAAAATCAATACACAAAAATCTGTCTTATCTCCATACACTAATAATAAATTATCACAAAGAGAAATTAAGGAAACAATCCCATTTACAATAACATTATAAAGAATAAAATAGTTAGGAATAAATTTAACCAAAGAGGGAAAAGACCTGTATGTTGAAATCTCTAAGACATTAATGAAAGAAATTAAAGGCACAAAGAAAGGGAAAGATACTCCATGCTCATGAATTAGAATTATTAATATTATTACAATGTCCATAATACCCAAAACAATATACATTCAATGTAATCCCTATCAAAATTGTAATTTCATTTTTCACAGAAATAGGATAAAAATCCTAAAATTTATATGGAACCATAAAAGACTACAAGTAGCCTAGGCAATATTAAGAAAGAACAAAGCTGGGTGCCTGGGTGGCTCAGTGGGTTAAGCCTCTGCCTTCAGCTCAGGTCATGATCTCAGGGTCCTGGGACTGAGCCCCGCATCGGGCTCTCTGCACAACAGGGAGCCTGCTTCCCCCTCCCCCCCGCCCCACTTCTCTCTGCCTGCCTCTCTGCCTACTTGTGATACCTGTCAAATAAATAAAATCTTTAAAAAAAAGAAAGAAAGAAAGAAAGAACGAACAAAACTAGGGGCATCATGCTCCCTCATTTCAAACTACCTATAAAAGCCATAGTAATTAAAACAGTATGGTTTTCGCATTAAAAACAGGCACAAAGATCAATGAAAGAGAATAGAGGACCCAGAAATAACTAAATATATAGTCAAATAATTTACAACAAAGGTGCTAAGAATGTACAATGGGGAAAGAACAGTCTCTTCAATAAATGGTGTTTGGAAAATTGAACAGCCACATGCAAAACAACAAAACTGGATCAGTACCCTACACCATACACAAAAATTAGTTCAAAATGGATTAAACGACTTGAATGTAAGACCTGACACCATAATATGCCTAGAAGAGATAATAAGTGGTAAGTTCCTTGACACGGATTTTGGTGATGACTTTTTTTTTTTTTTAAACCGACACCAAAAGGAAAAATAACAAAAGCAAAAAACAAACAAATGAGATTATACCAAACTAAAAAGCTTCTGCACAGCAGAGAAAACTATCACCAAAATGAAAAGGCAACCCACTGAATGGGAGAATATATTTGCAAGTTATATATCTGATAAGAGGCTACTATTCAAAACAAGTAAAGAATAATAGCAAAAAAAAAAAAATTTTTTTAAAAAGGAGCAGAAGATTTGAATAGACATTTTTCCAAAGAAGACAGATGGCCAACATATATATGCCCTCCATCATTAACCATCACAGAAATGCAAATCAATACTATAATGAAATATTGCCTCACACCTATCAGATTAGCTATTAACAAAAAGATTAGAAATAACAAGTGCTGGTTAGGATGTGGAGAAATAAGAACCCTGTGCACTGTTAGTAGAAATGCAAATTTTTGCAGTGACTGTGGAAAACAGTATGGAGGTTCTTCAAAAAATTAAAAATAAAACCATGTGATACAGCAATTCCACTTCCAGGCATTTATCCAAGGAAAATAAAGACACTAATTCAAAAACACATATGCAGCCTCATGTTCATTTCAACATTATTTACAATAACCAACACATGGAAACAAACTAAATTTCCATCAATATATGAATAAAGAAATCGTGGTATGTATATATATATATATATATATCTATATATATATATATAATATATACGTACACACACACACACCACAAAGTATTATTCAACTATGAAAAAGAATGAAATCTTGCCATTTGTAACAATATGGGTGGACTTCAAGGGCATTATGCTAAGTGCAATTAAGTTAGACATAGCAAGACAAATCTTACATGATCTCTCTTATATGTGGAATCATATATCTACATATGTATGTCTACATATACAAATAAAAATATACACACAGAATTCCTTCTCAAGATTATATATATATAATATATATACATATATATGATATATAATATAACTAAGCTCATAGTTGCAAAGAATAGATGGGTGGTTGCCAGAGGCAGGGGGTGGAGGGACGGATGAACTTTTTCTGTTTTTTTCTTTTTAGTTTAAATAAATTGAGTTTTTAAAAAAGAAACAGTATAGGGGCACCTGGGTGGCTCAGTTGGTTAAGCATCAACTCTTGGTTTTGGCACAGGTCATTATCTCAGGGTCATGACCTCAAGCTCCGTGCCTGCTATGCACTCAGCATTGAGTCTGCTTGAGATTCTCTCTCTGCCTCTGCCCCTCCCCGCTCTCTAAAATAAATAAGTAAATATTTAAAACAAAAGAAACAGTATAAAATTGTGATGGAGTCTGAGTCCGATTTTTTATACATGTAAATAGAAACTGGAAAAAGGAAATACATCAAAAACGGTAATAACGCCTGTCTCTAGTGGGCCACAGATTATTTTTATCTGACTGTAAGACTATATATCATCCATATAATTTGGGGGGGGAATAATGGAAGTTATTTGTAAAAGCAATTGTATACAATGGTAAAAGTCAATGAAAAGAAGAAGTAGGTGTTTACCTGGTGTAAGCCACATGTTTCTAAGTCTAACCCAGATGGAATTCCTTCTCGGGAAGCAGCCTCCCCATACCCCTGGGGGGTCTTTTAACATGTCAAATTCTCATAGAAATAGGATTGGGCAGCTCCATTCTCCTTTCTCCTTTCCTCCCAATATATTTCCTTCAACCTTCTCTAATTCGAGACTAGCTCCTTCCTCCTAGAAATTAATTTTATTTTGAGCCAAGGAGAGCAACACAGTAGAAATCAGGAACTCTTGTGGTGACTGGTGAATTCTATTATACCAAGGAGGCTTACTGATGCTTCTCTTCTATTCCCTGCTTTAATCCAACCATTCTCTCCCCCTCTAACCTGTGTGGCCAGGCTCTATACATCCCCACCTCCTGCCTAAAAGCCAAAGTCGTTCTTCATACAGAGTCATCATGGGGTAGTGTGTGTGTGTTCTGGGAGCCCCCCATAAAATCTACCCCAGTGTTCAGCTTCTTTCGCAGACCTGCACCTTGAGCAAAACATAGCTCAGGCTAAATCTAGTTTTCCACAGGCTGATTATCTCTTTCTGGCATCAAATTACATTTCTGTGTTTTTTGATGGCAGAGATACCCTCTGATGTGTCTTCTATCTCATTTGGCTTTCCCCCTGCGACAGCCGGTTAATCTTTGTCACCATAGCCTGGTGGCTTTGGCTGCTGCTACTTCACATCTTGACTCCAGTTGGAGCCTGGACTTTTTCTCCTGACTATTGGCTTATTTAATCTTTTAGTCATCTGGTTAGCAGAAGGACCTTCATCTCCCTGACATCAATCCCTTAATTTCATACATCTGAGTGTGATGGGCTCCTGATGGCAATCACACAGGGACTTGACTTGAGGGTGCAAACACACACGTGCGCACATGTGCATGCGCATGTGTGTGCATGTGTGCGGTGCTTCTTGGTAACAACGTTCACTGATGGTGGCTCTTAATCATTGAATATGAAACTCAAAACTTCACACATGGCTGTGGTCAGGATACGCCTTTATTCCCAACCAAGTCTTAGAGTTTGCTTTTGGCATTTAGAGGTAAAGCCTACTAGGTCTGGCAAGCTATGTCAAAGATTCACAGTGGATGCTAAACCCCAGCCAGGCAGCGGCTTAGGAGAATCTAAGACTCTCAGAGGAGGTACATTTATATAGCACTTACTATGGCCAGGCCTCGTTCTAAGCATTTCACAGATACTACTGAATTCGATGCTCATTACAATCCTATGATAGAGATACTATTATTATGATCATCACTGTACAAAAAAGGAAGATGAGGCACAGTGAGCTGCTTTGTGTGGCCATGTCAGAGGCGGGGCTGGAATCTGGACCCAGACAGTTGGGCTCCAAGAATCAACTCCCTTAGCCACTACTCTAAATTGCCTCCCGTTTGTTGTAAGGCCTCTATAAATAAAACTGCTTTGTTACTGAAAAGATCTGGCTCAATTGATTTGGGGGACCAAAGTAGTAAATATACCACAAAGTATTTTTGCAAGTCTGTGATACATACTAGTCTTGGAATTGTGGCACCAAATTAGTTTGTCAGGACAGACACTCAACACATATGGAAGCCAAGTTGCCTCGGAGCTGAGCTCCGACCAGCCAGCCTCAGCCACTCCTTGAGAGAACTGTGAACCCCACCCTCCGCTTCCCTCTTCAGCTGCTTCTACTTAGGGAATTTTTCTCTCCATTATTTTTAACTCTGGGATTCAAAAAGATCCTCAATTTGATGCCCCACATCTAAGGGTTTTCATCTTCACGCGACACAATTAAAATATGGCTAGAAAAAGTTCTGTCTGAGAAATAAGGCTAACGTCCAGGAGAAGACCTATGTTGTTATACAAATATCTTAACACAATGTATTTTGGAAGTGATTCACACAAGCAAAGCTCAACTGAAACTTCTTACAGCCCCCATTTTGCTGTTTGCTCTTATGTGAGTAGAGTCTGAGCTGGCTCTGGGACCTGTGAATAAGAAGGCCCCACACAGGGGGGCCTGAGTGGCTCAGTCAGTTGAGCGTCTGTCCTTGGCTCAGGTCATGATCTCAGGGTTCTGGAATGAGCCCCATGTTGTAGGCTGGCTCTCTGCTCAGTGGGGAGTCTGCTTCTCCCTCTCCCTCTGATCCTCCACCACTTGTGCTCTCTCTCTCAAATAAAATCTTTTAAAAAAAAGAAGAAAATAGAGGGGTGCCTGGGTGGCTCAGTGGGTTAAGCCGCTGCCTTTGGCTCAGGTCATGATCTCAGGGTCCTGGGATCAAGCCCCGCATCGGGCTCTCTGCTCAGCAGGGAGCCTGCTTCCCTCTCTTTCTCTCTCTCTGCCTGCCTCTCTGCCTACTTGTGATCTCTCTCTCTGTCAAATAAATAAATAAAATCTTTAAAAAGAAAAAAGAAAAAAGGCACCACACATTTCTCCCCAGGCCTCTCAATCATTTTTAAGGAGTTGCTTTTATAGATCCACCCTTCCTTGGCCTTCTGCTGATAACCCTTTTAAAAACTAATCACTACAAGAATGTTTAGTGCTCGAGGTCAGAATTTCTGCCAGTTTTGTTCACTGCTATGCTAAGAAGAATGTCCAACAAATGGCTGGCTCTCAATAAATATTTGCTGAACTGATAAATATATAAAATACTAAAAAATATAGCAAACAAATATGTTCAAAAACAGTATATTGAACTTCTGTTTCAGCATAGAAACAGAAAAATTTTAAAGCACTAGGTGGATAATAATTATAATGTTGCATAGTTAAAAGTGGGCTTAAAACATTTTTACGGGGCGTTCAAAGAGCTAATAACAATTTCTGGCTGCAGACTTGACTCATCAGATTAAAATGCAAGGATTCAGGGGAGCAGGCTAGTTGTATGCTAGCACTGCACACGGCTGGCTGGGCTGCATCCCCTCATGCAGAAAATTCATTAAGATGCTTCTTTGGAAGTTTCACTCTTCACCGAAGAGTCAACAAACCTGCCTTCAGTCCTTCAAGACACCTTGCCCAAATGCCACCTTCCAAAGAGGAACTGATAACAAAACATTCACCAAAAGTGATAAATTGGGGGGGTGCCGCAATTGGTTACAGTCAGTATGATGACAGAATGGTGTAGTAAATTAAAAGACCAAGTCTAGAGACAGCCTGAAAGTTAGTCTTTGCGCTGCTATTAACAACTTGGGTTCCTTGAAAGAAAGGCAATCTTTGTGCCTCTATTTCCTCATTTGTTACGAAGTTAGGACTAGGGACCATGGCATAGGATGAGGACTAAAGGTGTTAGCACATGCATAGTGCCTCATATGGAGGCTCTATTCAACAACTTACATGTTGAATAAAGGTTCATTATGGCTATCATACATTCATAAAACACTAAAAATTAAGTATAAACAAGTACTATACTAAGACTTCCATTCCTTTGTAATATGTTCATCAGGCTGTAGCCCTGGGTTCATTCTCAGAGAGAAAATTTAAACTAATATAATACTTCCTAAGTCTCAAAAACACCAAATTGACAATAAATGTTTTAGAGTTGAGAAAGTGAACAAATACATACTTCTTTCCCAAATCAATGGAAACAGAGTTTTCATCTAAGAAAGCTAATATACTTCCTAAAGCAAGGAGCATAAAAACACATTTTTCTAATGTAATACAGAGATCTGGAATCAGAATAAATTTTGGAAAATGACCGAACTACAAATATTAAACAGAATTTTGAAGGGAAGTGTAAGACCAAGTAAGTTGGAAACATAGCCCACAAAGAAAGCTTAAATCTTCATCTCCCTCAGGAAGAAGTGCTAGTCTCCTGTAAGATACAATCCCCATTTCTGTCTATAAACCATAAGACAGCCCCATCTGGAATTTAGTTTGGTTACAAATAAGTATGTCTTGTCAGTTTGTTTGCCTTGAAAGCTTCTCTCTCTCCTCAGAGAATTCCAAGGACAATTGTCCTCAGAATCACTCAAAAGCACTCACTTGTTTGTTTTAAATCAGAAAACTTGTGTATATATGCAGAAGTCGAATCACGTGAAATTACCTATATTTAACTGCTTTTGACCTACCAAAAAAAGCAATTTCATATGGCTCCGTTTCCGCCGTCATAATGGGATGGACGTTATCTTGGTGACGTTGGGAGGTAAAGAAAGAGGAGGATACGAAGAAGCAACGTATTTCTCAATTAATTTTTACTTCACCTCTTTAAAGTTACTGGGTCATAAACCCAACCCTTTGTTGAGGAACCGTCACAGCGGCGTGTGGTTCTCTTAGCATTAATGAACGAAGACAGGGAAGCTCAACGTGGACAGCAGCTCCCAGTAGACCCATCATCCCTAACCGTGTGTGAGGGCGGCAAGGAAGCCAACCACTGACAACGCTAAGAGAACACTGGCTTTCTGCCCACTGTGCGAGGACGAAAGCTGCGTGTGTGGTGCATGAACAAGCTCTTCTGAGAAACAAGGTCAGGCAGTTACCTACCAGGTAAAGCACGAGATTGTCAGTCCCCTCCCCTGTACTCCACACATCCCTTCAAATCAGCCTTGTCCAGGCAGGTTTACTAAACAGTTGCAAAACGCTTGGATTTTTATCCTACAGGAATGCAAGCAGCAAGCAGCTCACCCCACTCATGAAGCATTTCAAGCTCTTCTTCCCCCCTCCCCTCCTCTTTCTTGCCTTCTTTCCTTCTGCTTTGGAATTTTCATTAGACTATGACATTTGGCTCATTCTGAGAGCAAACACTATACTTTCTGGCTTTCCTAATTTGAAAACCAGATGGCCTCTTCACGGGCCCCAGGGAAGAGGGAAAACAACTTATTATCAACAATTGCACTTGGCTTTCTATTTTCTAGTTTTCAAATACACGATCCCATGGCTACCTATTGTACGCGCACCCTGGAGACCGCGTGAGTGGCCTATAAAGCAGGCTCCCAGCACATCACTGCCTCTGAGGACCACCCCTCACTTCCTCCCATCTTCACCTCTGCTCCCCATGCCCACTGGCCACCAGAAGCAAAACAAATATCATTCTAAGCTGCCATCTCTATTATGTTGGAATTATTGTTGCAAAACTTGCAGTAATAAGCAGTCGGTTAATCAGAGGGAAAATCAATGCCTAAGATAGAAACTATTTCCTATACTACATCTCCAGTGTTCCACAGGAATTTATATTTAGGCAAATACATGTGTTTGAGAGTGCTTCTGGCCTCAACTTTCATAATTTGAAAGGAACAGTTCAACCAGTTTAAACTAGCTTTTCACTCTTTGTAACCCATGTGGCATTCCAAACATTTCTAAGCGTTAGACTTACATCATTTTCTCTCTTTTTTTCCCCTTTAATACAAATAGTCATTATATTCCATTTCCACGACCTTTAAATTCCCAATATCAAATTACCCAGCTGTTGTTTCAACCTCTCTCCGTTGCTAGGAGATGGAGATGGTGGCAGACCAGACCAATTTTCTTCAGCACAGAATTGCAAGTTGACATAAGAGGGAACTAAATTCAGCCAAAGCACAATGAGCCCAGCAGTTGGCAGCCAGGCTGTGTGTCTTTTCACAGCTGCAGGAGACAGTTGGTTCAGAGAACCTCACTGCCATCTCCCTGCCAACATCACTGCCGTGTTTTCATGCCTTCTCCACGATGCCCCTCAGCAGAGAGGCATTTGCATTTGCATTGCAGGGATCTGTCTGCTGTTACACTGCCTCTCCTGGATTTAAGTTCCATGGCTGAAGACTACGATCTTTTCTGGACCAAGCCCTTCAATAATGATCATGATAACCATAACCATAATAATAAGTAACAACAAAAATAATAATAGAGAAAACACTTTAGAGAATGCTGTGGGAAACATTTATACTCCCTGACCACTTCTTTTTTTCCCCCTCCAAAGATTTTTATTTATTTATTTATTTGACAGAGAGAGAGAGAGAGAGAGAGAGCACAAGAGTAGGCCAAGCGGCAGGCAGAGAAGAGGGAGAAGCAGGCTCTCAGCTGAGTAGGGAGCCCAATGCGGGGCTCGATCCCAGGACACTGGGATCGTGACCTGAGCTGAAGGCGGCCGCTTAATGGACTAAGTCACCCAGGCACCACTCCCTGACCACTTCTTATCAAGATACTTATTTTCCCAACTTTCAGAAGTGTTGGTTGCTTAATGCTCTCTCTGAAAATGGCCCTCAGCTGCCTTACCCAAGTTCATGTACTTCCCTGGCAGTTTTCTATAGCCAGTACCTGCTCAGTGTTGGGGAGTATAAAGCCTAGCAGGGAAGGGGTAGGGACACCACTCCACGGAGTCTCCCATAGGAATGAGCGAGGTCTCTATCACAGCTGCCCTGAGTTCAGCTTCTCCTCCTGCTTGATCTGATGTCCATACCTCTCACAGGAGTTCTATCAAATGGCCTGCCAGAGCCTCAGACTGTGCTTTCTAGGAACACAACTGTTGAGGACAAGTAGTTATCAAACCTATAGTTTCTTTCTTTCTTTTTTTTTTTAAGATTTTTTATTTATTTGATAGATGGAAATCACAAGTAGGCATAGAGAGAGGAGGAAGCAGGCTCACCACTGAGCAGAGAGCCTGATGTGGGGCTCGATCCCAGGACCCTGGGATCATGACCTGAGCCAAAGGCAAAGGCTTTAACCCACTGAGCCACCCAGGCGCCCCAAACCTCTAGTTTCTTTTAAGGAATAATCCAGTGGGCTTGTATACATTGAAATCTGAAAGAAATCTCATAAGGACCATTTCTCCTGGTTTACACACAAGAATTGTGCCAACATGGAAGTCATAACCCGGGATGACTGACACATGGTAGTATCGGTGCTAACTCGGAGGAGTCCAGTGAGTCAGCCAAACCCCAATTGGGGGCAAAGTCAATACAATGACTGTAAAATGTGGTAGATGAATAAAGACAGTTTATAGCCTGGATAAGTGTGCAGGTTTCAATCAACGTATTGTGCAGTGAAGACATTAGCTATAGCCCTGGTAGGGGGTACAGAATTTCATCTACTCAAATTGTGTGAGAGAATGTTGAAAGAATTTATAGTAAAAATTGGGTAAAAGTAGAATACTCCTGGGCACAAGTGATGCACTGGGTTGTGAAACCAAGTCCCAGCTAATAGTTGTGGCCTCGGATTGCCCCCACTGGCAGGGAAGACTTCAACTATACATAAAAAGGTTCAGCATGGTAATCTATAGTTTCAGAAGTAGCACCCAGGTCTTCCATTCTGGTCCACAGTGTCTTACTACACCAGTCCATAACTGAATTAAAGAACTGGTTGGGGATCAAATAACTTCTGCTTCTTTTAGCTATGTAAATGAGCATAAAATACTAGAAAAATGCAGAAATAAGTACATAGAAGATGGCATAATCCATGCTACTTTGAGCTAAATTTAGTAGTAAATTTTGTAATTATCAAGGTACTCTGTGTTTATCATTTAAAAATATTTTTAAATGTTTTAAAGAATCTGAACTATAATACTGCCTTTAAGGTTTTGGGGTTTTTTAAAGAAATCTCTACACCTAAAGTGGGGCTTGAACTCGCAACCCTGAGATCAAGAGTCACATGCTCCACCAACTGAGCCAGTCAGGTGTCCTTGCCTTAAAATATTAATTTGAAATGTTTAATAGATATCAGCTGTGATTTTAGGAAAAGAATTTGATGAATTTTCTAATATAAAAGAATCTACAATAGTTGTAAGTTTGGTTTATTACATTTTCTAATTTGTCTACATGATAGAAAGATTAGTTAGGTTTCTAGTTCTGTCCTATTCATCTAAGGTGTTTGAGATTATTAGAAAAGTTAAAATTTTTTAGGCCTGTAACTAAATATGTGAATAACACTAATTTACTGAACTCATGAGCTAACTGAACATTAATCAAGAAAAAAATGGCAGTGACTGCTCTTATTTTTATACTAAACTTACTAGATATATCAATAGAAGCAAGAGAAAGAAAATTCATGCTTAAGAAAAATCAAGCTTTAAAATTTCCCACTCTAGTGATAATACAATTTCTAAGTGTTCCTTTCTACCTCAATCGTCAGGAACAATTTAAGCCTTACCCCCTTGGTGTCTGTTCAAACGATGAATCTCTCTGGCACAGCAAACTTAATTTAAATATTTTGTTAGCATTTCATGCTCTAAAATTTCAGAGTTGGCAGTTTCCCTCTCAGCTGCTTGAAATGGTTCCCTGCTTATGTTTCCCAAGAGATGAAGCTGACGGGTCTTGGTAGGAAAGGGCTGTGCCACCTAATGTGAGTCACAACAACAGCAGGGATACAATTTATCTCAATTAAGTCGTAAGTCAGGCAAGAGAATCACATAACTTTTTTCCCAGAATAAAATACTATAAATCCAAAATTACAATGAAAGTCCTTAGTCTTGGTTTGATGGCCAGTCAGTCTTTGGGGTGGGGGTGTCTCTGAAACAGTGCTTCTCAAATTTTAATGGGCACATGAATTGCCTAGGGACCTCGTTAAGCTGCAGGCTCTGAGTCTGTAGGTTTGGGGTAGGAGTGGGGATTCTGCATTCCTAACAGGTTCCCAGGTGTTGCCTAAGCTTTCGTAGAGCACACTCTGAGTAATAAAATTCTGAAGGTGAGTACCCCTGATGACATTTTGTGGCTTTTCTAGCAGTGAAGATTCTCTGTCAGGGGTGACAGTGATGCTGCTTAGGGGCTAACCTTGAACCTACTATGGCATTGCTGTATTTGAAGGAATTCAAACTTAAAGATTTGTTTGTTCAAAGAGCAACTGACATTAAAGCAAACTAGTAATTTCCCAACACCTACAGGCTATTTTGTTAGGAAATAAAAAGAGGAATAGACAATACTGAGCTTTAAAATGACAAAAATATGTCAAATATGCCTGTAAACAAATATGCCACTCTTATCCTTGGGTAACTGCAGGTGTAATCCTTCATTTAGGAAACAAAACATAATCTGTATTTCATAGCTTAGAAACATCTCGAGCAGCGTTTCTGGGGCTATGGTGCCTAAAGGATGCTTTGAGTTTCTGTTTCTCTAGCTAGCCAGGCGAGAAGCTAGGAAAGCTGGACAGAGTCTGTATCTTTATCAACACTAGGTGGCGCTAAAATACAAGTAAAGAGTAAACGCAGCGCCAGTGTCTTCCCTTGCCAGGATATAACTCTTAATGACTGGATCACTCGACCTTGCCTACTTAAGGTCAAAAGTGATCTTGAATTTATTCTATAGGTGACTGGACATGTTTTAAAAGTTTTCTACCTCTAGGAAATGCTCTAGAATCTACTGGAAGCTTAATATGTCACAGAACCTCAAAGTTTTTTCAATGTATGAACATTTGTGTGCATATGTATTTCTCAGTTCTTAAGTTACACGAGAGGATCGTAATGTGACATATTGGCATACAAAGAAGGTTGTGAAAACCTCTTTCCTTGGAGATCTTTAAGAGCAACACAAAACCCTCTATTGATTTCCTGGATTAGTTTCATAAGCCTGCTGAAGCAAGTTGTTGAACTTCATCAAACAATGCCTAGAAATTATTTCCTGGCACAAGGACTCATAGCAGGACAGGAAAGCATTTCCCCAAAGCTGCATGAGTACTCACTACAAATCCCACGAGTCAGGGAGGAGTGACAGAGCAGAGGAAGGCTCAGCAAGTTTTCTAGTTGGAATGCCCGCTTAATACCTCTTCCAAAAGCATCACTATAAGTTTCGGACAATCTGTTTTACACATTTTCCTAAGCAAAGATTAATTTGGACTAAACCCATCTATTATTCACATCTTATTAAGAAACCCTTTAAACAAATGCTCTGTCTCTGACCAGCACCTCAGCAATAATGATGTTGATAAAGGTGGGATAGGATTGTTAGAGCAAAGGGGGCAAGTCCAATTAGAACACAGGACACCTGAGGACTGGCAAATCTCTGGACACTGTTGCAGAGAGAGGAAAGTTTAGTTCAAGAAAAAACATAAGGGTGTGGAGTATCCAAGAGACAGAGGGGAGAGATAAAGATGGAGGTGGGAGGACAGTAAACGCTTCCATAAATGGAAGTCCTGTTCCGAAGTTTTACCTTCGGTCATGACAGCCCAAGCGTGTGACTTAGCAGAGACCCTTCCTAATACTTGAAATGAACAAGAGAGATGACGTCTGTACATCACACAATTACAGGGTGCCTACGCACAGAGATATAAACTTGAATTGATGAGGTCCCTGCTCTCAAAGTGTTTCTGGGCTCCACTGACCAGGTGGGCTGACTTTCACTCCATGAAAGGGCAACACATCATCTCACAAGGCTGTGGTGTATTCATTTCCTGAATATACAAAGCAAGGCATATAGGGACGAAAATGGAGCCCAGTAAGTCCAAAGGCCTAGAGTAAACAATATTTATCTCTTATACTTACGTATGTCATTTCATTTCATTTCCTCTTCATTGATGTCATCCATAAATATTAATGGGGCATCAACTTTTTTCAAGGTACCAGGTTTCCTCTCATACTATTATTTGAATTTGAATTATTTGAATAGAAAAGTCGTAAGTCTTTCTAGACTCTAAATACTATTGTTTGTGTTCTTTTATCTCCTGAAGACTGCCTTATGGGACCTGCTTCAGTGGGTTCAGTTTCTCAAACTCCTCTGAATCCAACTCTTCGAAAGGGAGGCAGGTGATCATTAGGGTGAGAATGAGGCAGAAGGAATAATATTGACAACAATATTGACAGCAAAGCCAGAAGAAAAGGACCATAATCAGCAGCTGAAAAGTCACCTGACAGATGGAGAAAGACTCAGAGGGAAAAGAAAATAGAAGCAGGAAAAAAAAAAAAAAAAAAAAAGAAAAGAAGAAAGAAGAAACAAAATAGAAACTGGAGGCAAATTAAACGAGAAAATGTCCCATAATGAGAGAAGGAAAGAAATGGAGTGGTGAGCCTGACACTAAAGGGCAGTGCCTGAAGGGAAGCTGAGGACAAGACTGGAGTTTTCATGGAGAAGAAGTGTGACACTGCAGGAAACCCAGACCAGCTTCTTGGGATTCTCACCTCTTCCTCACTGCGGATCACAGTCCTGGGAAGTCGACCAAATAACCAAGGAAAAGAGCCAGCTCTGCTTAAGTCAGTGTGGTTTAGAGGAGCAGACAACACGCAGTGTCAGAGGATCAAGATTGGATTCCTGATTCTGACACTCTCTAGTCACGTGTCCTGGCAAATCATCACCCCTTTAAGTGTCCATTTCTTCTAGAGAATGATAAGGCTTCGGGTACAGTTTGTGAAAAATCTTATAAACATGTTCATCATTCTATTTTTTAAACTTAACTATGGAAATTTTCAGACTTTCAAAAGCAGAGAAAACAGGATAATGAATTCCCATGGGTCCATCCCCCGGCAAATAACAGTTACCAACCCTGGCCAAGCTTGTTGCATCTACATTCCCACCTATTCCTGCTGCTCTCAAGTTATTTTGAAGCAAACCCTGGACAAACTGTCATTTCATCCAAATAGGATTTTGGTACGTATTGCCAAAAGACAAGGACTCCTGTTAAACACAACCCCAGTACGATCACTATACCCCTACAAAATGTAATTCCTTGATATTATCAAATATCTAGTCATTGTCCTTATTTCCTCAGTTGTCCTAGAAAACAGCTTGCTTGTATAGCTTCCATTTTGAATCAGGATACAAACAAGGTCCATACACTGATTGGGTAATATGACTCTAATAGCCCCACCAATCTATACATTTTCTCCTTCCCCCTCTCTCTCCCACTTGGAAACTTCGTTAAGAAGCAGCGCTGTCCGTCCTGTTGAGTTTGACATTTCACACAGTCTGGGTTTAGCTGGTTGCAACCTCCTGGTATTATTTAACATCCCCTCCTACCCTGTATGTTTCTTGGAAATTAATAGTTAATTAATCTTGATCATATTCCAGTTTTTTCTTTTCCTTTTTTTTTTTTTTTTTTTTTTGGCAAGACTAACTCATGGACGGTATTCTATAGTTCTGTCAAGATTTGCATATGGCTGTCTTTCCTTCTGTGATTTTTATCAGCTAATGAAAATCACTGCCAGCAGTCCTTGCGTAGATGTTTCTCTAGTTATTCTGACTAGCTAACACATTCTCCAGTAGATTCCTCAGTAACAGCTCAGGAAACAACATATTCTGGTTTCTTTCGAGTCTTTCTGTGACCTTTATACTTGAAGTGTTAGTTGGCTCAATACTCAGTTCCCATTTTCTTTCCCAAGTATCCTCCATTGTCTTCTGGCAACACAAACAAAAAAATCAGCTGACAAAAATCTAGTGACAATCTGATATTCTTTCCTTATCAACAACTTGGTTGTTTAGCTTGGATGCCATAGGATTTTTTTCTTCTTTCATTTTTTTTCCCTCCAGTAGTTTTTAGTTTTCTGAGTCATTTTTTTTTCTGATATGCATAGTGCCTTTCCAATATGTAATTTTAAATCATTTGAAAATTATTTCAAGAAACTTTTCATGGAGTAGAGATGTTAATATTCGTTTTCTAATTATGATCCATGTTTGTATTATATTTTCTTAGTCAATTACTTTTGGCTCAACTAGAAATATTAAGTATCATCTTCATGTGTTTTGTGGGCATATCCTTATGGCATGCTTTCGTTGTCTGTGAAGACGTTATTCTGCTCCTTTTTTAAAAATAGTAATTTTGTATAGTAATAAATCTTTTGTTCATTTTCTGCATTTCTATTATGGCTAATAATACTGTTAAAGACATCTTTAAATGTAATATAAGAAAACTTACTAAGAAAAGAATATATAAACTAAGTATAGCATCATCAACACATATAATTTATACAGTATAATTTATACTTCTGTTATCTGTGGAATGTAGATAACATTCTTACTGTCCTTGAATTTTATAAAGTCAGCATTTATCCTTATTTTACTGAAGAGGAAACTGATACAGCAGAAATTTAAAAGCTTCATGTTAATAGTAGGGCAATACTATAACTCTCGGCGCCTAATTACCAGGCTATATATGAAGATGTACATAATTGAAATGAACATTCATTATTCTAACCTGAAGAATTGGCTTTTTCTAGGTGGATTTTTCTCTGTTTAGGGTTCCTTTTTAAAAATGAAGGCAAATTTGACGGGCACCTGGGTGGCTCAGTGGGTTAAGCTGCTGCCTTCGGCTCAGGTCATGATCTCAGAGTCTGGGATAGAGTCCCACATCGGGCTCTCTGCTCAGCAGAGAGCCTGCTTCCCTCTCTCTCTCTCTCTGCCTGCCTTTCTGTCTACTTGTGATCTCTCTCTGTCAAATAAATAAATAAAATCTTTTAAAAAAAAAATGAAGGCAAATTTGAAATATTTCAGATTGCTAATACAGGTTTAGGGTAGGAAAAGAATTACCATCTTGCATAAGTTAATTTTCTTATATATACTTCCATGTATTTGTCAAGGCTTTCCATTCACATTACACTTGCTATCAAGCCGGCAAATCCAACAAGATGTGACTTTGATCACTCCTGAATATCTGTAGCAAAACTGGTGGAATCCCTAAAATCACAAAGTAAATATTTGTGAGTTGCTACAATGATGACCAGGTCAGCCTTGCAAAATTGCCTGGGGCGAGAGGCAAGCCGGGAGGTTTCAGGCAAGTGAATGGAAGAGAAATGTTTAAATTTTCTATTTTGACGTAACTTAGGACCCACTTATATAATTAAGGTTTATGGCCTCCAAACAGGGATGAAAATGGCAACAGGAATAATTCAGAAATTTCACGTTTATGACGTAGGTCAGAAGCATGTGGTCTTGAGACCAGGCTGTCTCTGTGCAGCTTCACCAGACACCTGAACTTTATCAGAGTGTCAGCCCCAGCAGCACACAGGGAAGAATTTCCCGTGTGGTCACCACACAAATACCTTTCCGTTTGGTTTCACTCTCTTGTCCACCACTGTGTTGAGATGCTGAAGTTGATCCTAGGTTAACAGGAAGCTTGGGATTTCGGAGTCTGGCCGGCCGCAGCCCAGTGCTGAGAGCTAGGGAGAGGGATGTGTTCTCACCACAGGTACTATATAGAGAATTTTCCATTAGCCATGGCAAGCTTCTAGTTTTGAGCAGCCTTCACTCCACACCGGGGCCATTTGAGGGCCGAAATGAGAAGCAGGTAAATGGGTTCAGAATCCTCATGACCTCACCTGATATTGCTAAAAATGCCCATTACCAGCAGAGCTTCATTCTTTCTCTTCCCCGACTTGATCAATATCTCCCTCTTTCATAGTGAATTTCCTCAAGCCCTATTTAGTAGATTAATTCAGTAGTCCCTCAACCTTGTCTTCATCAAGAAACCTCTCTTGTTAACTCTCATTATATCTTATCCTTTCCCAACATAAACCCCATGTTTTGAAAGACGCTTGTTAGGCAAGCCTAATATATTTAGAAAGTATTATTTTTCGCTTTTCCATTTACTTAATGACAAATATAACTGCTTCTCAAAGCTCCCTGACCAAAATGAGATAAAATGTGTTTGTTACCTCATTGGCTCGATAGCATTTTAGACAGAAGGTAGTAACAAAATGCCGGTCTGTAAAACCATATAATGTATAACTATATATAAATATGCAATTGCTATTAGGCTTTTTGAAATTTTCAAAGTAGTTTAATGAGTATCATTCATTTGGAAATCACAGGTTGAAGATCACGGATTTTCTTCATATTAAATTATTTCTCTTAATGTGTTATTCCTTTCTCTTGGGTAAGATACTATCTTTGATTAAAATGCATATAACTAAGGAGGTAGCAGGTCCATTAAAGAGTTATATTTGCGATGCATGGACATGAACCAATTCTCTGACTCTGGTCATGACCAGCCCTGCTTGCCACCTACAGACATGTGACAATTTGAGGTACTTATTTTGGAACAGATAGGCTGACCCAGGCATTTACAAACATTATTAAGCCACAACATAAGCTTGGTTAATTTAGATTTCATATCTGCCAAAGTTATTTGTTTCAATTTGAGAGCATAATTCATTTTGAAAGGCTGCTATCAGCTCTGTATATTTGTTATTTGATACTGAAACAGAAAAAAATGTGCATGTTTACTTCTGAAAACAGTTGTATTTGGTGATTTTTTTAAAAATATAGTATCATATATTATAGCTTTTTATTCTGTATTTTGGTTTTGGTATTTGTAAAAAGAAGAATTTTAATCTCCACCTTTTGTTTATTTTAACATTAAAATTGAACTATATTTCTGGGAAGTAAAGACAATATTTCTATTTTTTTCTTCACCTTGAAGGATGAAATACATGCTACTATAAGGCATCTAAAGACTGCTCATCATTAAAATTAAACCATGGTGAATGTGGCTTTTCGTATTTACTCTTATGATAAATATTTAGACCAATTTCCACATATCCCAACTGCTTCAGCACCAGTAGTATATCTATCATATAATAAAATATTCTCATTCATTTATCACATCATAAAAAATGTTAATTTTAATTACTTCTAAATTTTTGAAATGTGTGTATATTGCTCTTTCTACATATGCTCCTCCACCACTAAAAAAAGTGGAAACAAAACAATAATCCTCCAAAGTTTCACCCTTAAAAAAACTAATGAGGTAGGGGTGCCTGGGTGGCTCAGTCAGTTGGGTATCAGATTCTTGGTTTCAGCTCAGGTCATGATCTCAGATTAAGCCCAGCTCCATGCTCAGTGAGAATTGTGCTTAAGATTCTCTCTCTCCCTCTCCTGAGGCCCCTTCCCCGCGCACACACACACTCTTTTTTTTTTAAATAAATAATTTTTTTTTTAAATGATGAGGTAAAATCCCTTCCTCTGTCCCTTACTCTCATCAAATGGGCCACTCCAGAATATCTTGATTTCAACCATCACTCTCCCCCACCAACCCATTTTATGTAGGCAGATGGACAGTCAGCAAACTCAATCATTTGTTTGGGATTTATACTTCAAGTACTTCCAAAGTAGGTTGGGGCAGGTTACAAATGTTATGTAATTAGAAAATAGGACAGCCCTGAAAAAAACAGATCTGAGTTTCTTCAAGGAGATAAAGGGGACAGAGATGATAAAGATCACCATTTTTTTCCCTAGTATCAACATCACAAAAGAAAATTTTGGAGTGAACCAGTTTTGTTTCAATAAAAAGGAGTGGGCAAGCAAATTTATTTTCAAGAAAACTTCCTAGGATTTTTAATAAACCATGTTCGATGACAACTTGGCAACTACACTGAGACACTATTCCAATGCATAATTCTCCTCTCCACATCATTCAATTGCTACATGTTCAAGAAAAACACTATTCACTTGCTCTATATTCAAGAAAAACACAAACTTTTAAATGAAACAAGAAGGAAAGCGATTGAACATAAGGAAGCATTTATGCTGGGAAAAATAACCCTAATCCATTCCAAATCTATAATTATGGGCCTTTTTAACTATAGCAAAAAAGAAATGTAAAATAAAAAACAGCTCTTTAAGTACCTAAAAATGTGTATTATCTGCATCTTTTCATCTCATGTAAAAAATCAAGTTTTCACTGTATTTTATCTCCCTATTGGTTTATTCCAGCAAACCAATTAGTCCTCACACTATGTTGTCTCATCTTCTACTCTTTGTATTAGCAAGCACAAGACCAAGTATTGTGATGCATGGAAAGCTCTGTGATGTGGGAGTCGGGTATCGCCACATGAGAAACTATACTTTGCCCAGAAAACTTGCCAGTCTTTGGTTCCTATAGAAGGACAAGCACTCTCACTGAGTTGTAATCCAGCACACAACTCAACTGAGGGGGATCTGCCCTTTCTAAATTTAAGAGTTCTTACTGTTTCTTAGAAGACCCAGATGCAAATAGGAAGAGAGCCATCAACCTTAATTTCTCTGTTATTTATTGGTAGCTGTTACTGGACAGTCAAAAAATGTCAGTGAGAAGACAAATGCTGAGGGAGGCAACTGGGCATACAAACCGAGGGAAAGGATCCGGAAGGCGTGTTTAGGCAGAGTGCGGAGGACTGGCCATATGGCTGGTTTCGCAGGCTGATCAAAATCTTCTACATAACTTGAAGCTCTCTGTACTTATGGTTTCTTATGTAAAGTCATAAAGTAAATGAAGGTATTTAGCTTGAGTTTCAGAGATGAGCCAAAGACAGAGACTCTGAGAGCTTCCTCAAACAAGTTGTTTCTAAGCAATGCCGTCTAACTTAGATGCCATTCTTGAGACAGATCTGATTTATAATTTGGCTTACAGAGTCTGTTTGAAAAATTCTATTATCACTAAAGCAATTTCAAATAGCTAGTAAACATTTGGCAGTCTGACTTTCACATAGCCCAGGTAGCCTCTACAAGCACTTATTTCAAGAATAAATCTCCAGATAAATATCGTTACCAAACTAGATTGCAACACTGACTTAACCTTCATCTGAGGGACAGCACAAATCCTGCCACCTTCTGCCTACATCATTTAGAGCTGCAGGCTATAGAGGAAAGGAGTCTGGGTGGAGGATCAGAAGATTGGGGTCTAACCTAGACTCTGCCCTCATGAGCTGTGTGAACCCAAGAACTCATTTAACTTCTCTAGGCCCCTTATTTCTTTCTCATTTGTAGAATAAGGAGTGGCGCAGGATGGTCTCTCAGGTTTCACCCCACTCTAACACCAACAAAAATTATCCCACTTCTCTAAATGTCTCTGTATGGAAAATCCTACCTTTATACTGATATACTTATGTGTACAACAACAAATGATGTTTCTGAGGCCATAGGTCCCTTTTCCATGATGGGGTCTTCAAAGCCATTTTCTCTCAATTGTTACCAACACATTATTCCTTATTTGGGGCATTAAACTAGATTGCAGGGGATTTAGGGTCCCTGACTGCCATCTTTACAGTCAATGGGTAATTTATTATAAATATCATACAGTAGCACTTTCTTTTATTTGTTAAAAGTATTCACAAATTATTTCATTCCTGGTAACAACTTATTAAGACAAGTGCTGTTATTATTTCTACTGTGAATAGAAAAATTAAATGTGACTTAGAGCGGTTGAGTGACCTGCCTGAGTAGATGTTAATGTCTCTCACACAATCAACTAAAAGAACGTTTACAGACTAGTATTTGCAGGGCAGTTCGGCAATATGTACCAAGATATAAAATGCAAAGAGCCTTAACCAAGCAATTCAAATTTTAAATATTTTAGACAAGTACAGAAAGATACATGCTCAAAGTAATAAACACAACACTTTTTGTCATGGAGAAAAAAAAAGAAGCAAGCAACACAGTCAACATTAGGAGGAGACAAATAAATTAAGGTACATCCAGGCAGTAGATTACTATGCAGCATTAAAAATGACAGCATAGAGCTACAGTTAATTAAATGGAAATATGGCCACAACTTACCCTTAAATCAAAGAAAAGGGGTGAAGAAAGTACAGGTTAAAACATTAATCAGCACTGTCCAACAGAACTCCTGCGATTATGGAAATGTTCTGTGCTGTCAAATACAGCTGCCACTAACTACACTTAAAATGTGGTTAGTGAGTGGGCATCTGGGTGGCTCAGTGGGTTAAAGCCTCTGCCTTCGGCTCAGGTCATGATCCCAGAGTCCTGGGATCGAGCCTCACATCGGGCTCTCTGCCCAGCAGGGAGCCTGCTTCTTTTCCTCTCTCTCTGCCTGCCTCTCGGCCTACTTGTGATCTCTGTCTGTCAAATAAATAAATAAAACATTTTTTTTTTAAATGTTGTTAGTGAGGCTAAGGAATTGAAATATCTTTTTAGCTTTATTTAATTTTATCTATTCGAGTTTAAAATACCCATTGTGGCTAATGCTACCACACTGGACAGCACTTTAGACACTGACCGACATTGAATTTATGACTATGTGTTACTTTATAACCAGGAAAAAACATAAAATCTTTTGTTTAAACATCAGTCTGTGCGTAGAAGACAACTGGAAGACACAGGAGTAAATTAGGGCACAACAGGTTTATCTAAGGAGTTGCTGTGCCTGCAGCCTGAGTGCCCAGGCCGTGTTTTATACGCGTGTTTCCCATACCTGAGCATGACGGTGCTAATTTGGCAAGTTTCCAGATACCAGTTCACATACGAGCAAATAAATAGCTTAATGCCAAGAAAGCAATGCGCTTTGTGCTAGATGTGCAGGGCAGACCAGAGAGAAAGAGTGATAAATGGAAGGAAGCAGCAAACAGGAGCTGGAGCATGGAAAGCAGCGCCAGATTGTTTGAAAGGATGATAAATTATTCAACTAATTGAATGGATTTGCAGTGATTAGGAAGTTCATGTTTTCTACTTACGAATATTGATTACACCAACATGTATTACAGCAACAAACTATCTTATTTTTTCATATACCAGCCAGTATAAAATCAATTCTTTGATATATCAGGCAAACTAGCTAAAGGCTCAAGAAAACTAAAGAAGAGATGCTTGTTTGTTACTTGTCAGGTATTTCCAGACTCCAATCTATTTGCAAATCTAAAGCAACATTTTTTTCCCCAAGTCGACCATTTTTTTTCCCCACTACTGGATTATGAGATATAAAAAATCACTTTCCTCATTTGTGTTTTTCTTAAATCATGCTATTATAAACAAGATATGTAAACAAATTCATATAAAAAGTTTTTTTCTGTATTTGGAATTTGAAGATGCCTTCTTAAAGACCAAACTGGCCCAAACTGTAGCGTTTTTTTTTAAAGATTTATTTATTCCAGAGAGAGAGAGAGAGAAAGCACACACAAGTGTAGGAGAGCAGAGGGGAGGGGCAGAGGGAGAGAGAGAGAGAGAGCCTCACAAGCGAACTCCCCGCTGAGTATGGAGCCCAACTCAGGGCTCGATCTCACCACCCTGAGATCATGACCTAAGCCGAAATCAAGAGCTGGGCAGTTAACTGATTGAGTCACCAAGGCACCCCAAATTGTAGCGGTCTTAATAACCCATGTCCTCAATTAACTTAATCCTACCCATAATTTCACCTTTTAGGAGAAGTAAAATCAATCCCCAAAAAGGACATGGAAGGAAAAAGAAAACTTCAGCATAAATCTCTTACTACATCTAAATCTACATTATTTCAGTAAAAATGATGTTCCAAGTGATAACCTCAAAAGCTGTAATATCTTTAATCCTGAAAAGGATTTAGGTAATATTCAGTATTATGCACTTGAAATTTGGGAAGGAAGCATACTAATATACCATAGAACATTTTTTAGATAATATAAAATCAAATTTGTTTTTTATTTCATTCTGTTAAGTAAAAATGTCAAGTGAAATATGTCTTGCCCCTTGTAGGCCTTGTTTATTAAGGCTGTATTTTATCGTGTTTTAATGGCCAAAAGCAAATTATAGAAAAGTGTATTATAATTGGAAGTATATACAGTTCCCACAACTGTAACACTCACAAGCATATACATATTTGCCAACTCAACCTGTCAAAGTCACAAATACAGCAAACAGTGTTTGGACTGGGAAATAATCATAACTGGGACTACTGACACTTATGTAGAACCTGGGAGACCTCCAAGTTCTTCCAAAGAATGATCTTGATTTTTACAATAGCCTTCAGAGGTTGATATTTACAGGTAAGGAAATTAAGGCTGATTGAAATCATTGAATTGCCTGGAGTCTACCTTCTAGAGGGTCACAGAGACAGGATCAGAACCAGGCCATCTCCAAATTCTGGGGGCTTTCCACTCTGCCTCACTCCCAACATTGGGCCAGCAGTAAGAGGGAAGTCATTGACGGCAGAGGTGACAAATGATTGTCACTGATTTGAGAAAGTCCCAACCCAGCATTAGTAAGCTGGTTGATACTAACAAGGCAATATGTGTTCATTGTTTCCAGTGTACTTCTGAAATCTTGGAGGCAGCTTGAACTAAATGAGCCACCATCAAAAAAAAAAAGGGGAAATCCCAATTTGCCCTCTAAATTCTAGAAGACAACCCAGTTTCAGAATACCTAAAACTGTCTCGGCAGTTATTACCACCCACGTGCTTGGAATCCAGCTGCTTCTGCTTGGATGAGATTAGAAATCCTGAAGCCATATGACTCAAGGTAAAGATTGTCCGTTCACCAGCAAGGTCTCTGTCTGAAGCCCTTCCTTTCCATCTAGTCTTTAAGAGCCCAGAGCCCTCTCCTCCACCAAAAAACACTTTCTAAGAAAGCCTCTGGTATGTATTCTTGATGCAAATGTAAACCAATACAATTCTTTTCCCAATGACACTTATATTTAATGCTTTGTCTGTAATTATGGAAAGAAAGCCTTCATGGTGGGCAAGAGAAAATTCAGGCATTACAAAGCAGGCTAGGAAGTAAATTTTTCCAGGTGAGATCTCTCCTATAATTCCACCATCGTTCTGGGACTGGGGAGCTCCCCCAAAGCCCCTGAAGTTCATGCATATGAAAAAACTAATGCAAACCAGAATCTAGGTGGCTATTTTCTACTAAATATAAGACTGTGGAATCATTTATGTGTTTTCCATATCTTTCCTTTTCCCTCTGAATCTTCCCATTCTGCAATCAAGAATAAGTGAACTGAAAGTGCAGTATGATACATACTACAAGAGTTAACTTGGAGTGCCCATGAACGGGTTTCAAAGGGTGTCTTGAAATAGTATGCGGAATATGATGGCCATGTGTGTGCAATGTCTTGAGAAGAAAGTTTACAGTTTTTATCATATTTTCAAAGAAATTGCTAATCTAAGAACAGTTAACAGACTTCAGGATTGTTCCCAGCTTTACCACTTTCAGGCTGTGATGCCTTAGACAAGTCAATTAACTTCTCTGTGCCTCAGGTCCTTCACCAGAGGTCTAGGTGCTATTGTAAAGATGAACTGAGATAATGTATGCAAACCACTCTGAGGAAAGCACAGCATAAATGCCAGGTCGCTGGCTAGTGTTATTACCAGCACAGTAAAGGACCTGAGGAACTTCAAGAGCAAACAAGAGTCCCCGTCCAGATTGCTGAAAGAGGGAAACAGGGGAGCAGAGCCACAAACTCACAGAATTTCCAGCTTGCTTAGGGTGTGCAAAATGTTAGGACTGGAAGGAACCCTGTAGTTCCTTCCTTTTACAAATGAGGATACTGAGACCCAGAAAAGGCAAGAACTGCCACGTCATAAGGTTAGTGACAGAACATGAACACCGGATTTAGGGTCTACTCCAGGCAGCTGAAAACAAGGAGAAGCTGCCACTGAGGCACAGTTGTTACCCAACTACAAAAAAAAGCCATTCAGCCTCACCTGATTTATAGGCATTTTATCTCCCTTGCAAGAGGACCCTTGGTCCTAGGCATCATAAATCAAGATGCTCATGCATTTCATTTCTAGTTCCTCCCCCTTTGTTCCCTTTACAACAGGAAAAGCAGGGTATGAATAGGTATCTGACTGATTTACGTCAGTGTACCTGTTTTAACCTTTGAAACCAAGACTCCCACTCCAGGAGTTATTAAAGTGAATGTCGTGACTGAGCACATTCCCATACCAGCTCTCACGTGGACAAAGAATGGATGTGAATGAATATTAAGCTTTATATTAAGATTGGACAAGTAGTCCCAGATAGAGAGATCCATAATTCCACTTCCTCTCAAACACGAATATGTGTTGTACAGGAGATATGCTAGAACTGCATTGATAAAAGACTTGCATAGGACCCAGGAATTTAATATAGCCCAAACTTTGGGCTATATTAACTAGACTGTCTTGTCTTTGAAGGAACTTAATTAAGGTTCTTCATCACTTCATTCTTATTAGGAAAAATATCAAATTCTCCATTGGGTTAATTCCAGCAAACTTCTACTTGTTTAGACCAAGGCTTAATCCCAAAATTTCTGTGAATAATTATACTAATTTTAAAATGCTTATGAATACATTTTATTGCTTCACTGAAATAGCCTTGGGAGGTTATGGTCTCCCTGGCATGTTAATGTCACTTAGGGCAGAAAGGAAAGTTAAAAACAATAATGTGAGGATTCCATCAACTGGCTGAACAAAAATGTCTACAATTTTACACAAAGGAAATGGGAGGATTTCCCCTTTAAAAAACTTTAGGCTTGTTTGAAGAAATTAGAAAACAACATATGAAAAAGCAAATAAAAGTGCAGGAAAGCAAACACTGGCGCTAAATTATGGATCAAGAGAATAGATGCTGAATAGCACGGGCTGAGAGCCCCCAGAAAGGCTTTACAGAGGAGAGAAGAATTGTGTGCTAGGCCTTGGATCACTGATTTTCAATCTGAAATGGATGAGAATGGCTGTGAGTCTAGAATTCGTGCTGCAACGTCCAGCTGGGGTCATGATCTAAGGGAAACACAATCACCTGATTTTTTTTTTTTTTTTTTTACCATCTTTGACCAATAAATTTACAAAAGTATCAATAACCAACCAAGTGAAACAAAATAACTTAAATTTAATGAGAAACAAAATGTACTACATTCATAGGTGCCAGGGTGACTCAGAGGGTTAAAGCCTCTGCCTTCGACTCAGGTCGTGTCCTGGGATTGAGCCCTGAATCGGGCTCTCTACTCAGCGGGAGCCTGCTTCCCCCTCTCTGCCTGCCTCTCTGCGTGCTTGTGATCTCTCTCTCTCTGTCAAATAAATAAATAAAATATTTTAAAAATTAAAAAAAATACTACATTCACTTTTTAAAATAAAAGTGGAGACCATAACATTATATCAAATAAATGTACAACTTTATAAAGCCTTGTGTTTTAAGCATTAGTAAATTTGTTCTGGGAACCTGCAACACATTTATGGGACTGCATTTTAAAATATGTACTGAATTTTATAATAACCACATTAAACAGTTATGAAATATTTATTCTTATTTATGGACCAGTGGCAGACAAAAGTTATAATTGCTTGTAGATCTGTAGGAAAAACTAAGTACAATTATTTTAAGACCTAAAACAAACAATAATAATAAAACAGATGTCCACCAGTTCTGAGAAGAAAATTCACAGGTTTTTCTAATATAATACGTTTTTTGTATCTACAACTTAACTTATAAAAGTTTAAAAAGAAATAATTACTTTAAAAAATATAGATACCTCAGGTTTATAATTAATTAAGAAGAGATATATATAAATCACAAGAAGCTGAAAAGAGAAAAATTAAAGGAAACCACATAATCATATGCACATAAAATAATGTCAGTTACTGTATTTATCACACAGAGTTTAGATTCATTTTGGTTTATGTAGCTCATTACTCATTGTAGAACACTAGAATCCAACAGATAGGTATATATACCCCAGGGAGAATTACTTGAGGTAACACATTTAAAGAAGAACCCAGAAAATCATCAAGTCTACACAGCTGTTTAATAGTTTTTGCTATAACAGTGACAAAATAACCCACTTACATAAATCCTGTATTTGTCTACAAAATATAGCACAAAAAAAACCAAAGAAGCTAAAATATCTCAACTTCAAATGTCTCCTTGCAGTAACTACTCTTTAATGATATCAAGTTTTCATTACCAACATGATTTACCTCTAAATGTTCATTGATGCACAACTTTAGGGATCACTAAGAGTGTTTTGAGGTGAGGCTCTTCTCCCCAAGTCATATTCCTAAAGGGCAAAGTGTCAGGGATGTTCTGTCAAAGGTCAAACAAAATGAAAATATGCATGCCCTCAGATTACCATCATAGATGTGGGAACTAACTCTCCCTCAGTAAGACCTGCTAATTATTCACAGGTCTAAGTAAATTGGTTTCCATTAGATCAACAAAATAATCAAAGGGAATGTATTTTGTGCTAACCAAAGCTGTATATTAAGCTTGAACAAGTAGAGAAAACAGCTTCATAACAGCTAGAATGGTAATAACTCAAACTGAAGACTGTGTTCACCACCATGCTACAGTGGGCACCATATGAAAATATGGGGACAATCTACAGAAGGACTGACCAGACTGGCCTTCCAAATGGTTTCACCAGATGGGTGAGCTTTTAGCTGAGATTCAAAGGATGTGTAACTATTTTCCCAGACACAGAATTTTGGAGTAAATAGTTAGGGGATTTCCCAAGAAGAGAGAAACCATGTTCCATTCATGGATTTCTGAAAGGGCCTGGCTTTTTAGAGATGCAGGAAAGGAAACATCAGAAGACACTATAGGCCAACTAGGTCCAGACTCGGAAGGAACTATAAGGCATGCCCAGGCATTTGGACTTTATCTGGGAGGGCAGCTGAAAGCTAAGGGAAGTAAACACTGCACATAACATATTTTTCCAAACAACATTTCACTCCTAGTTATTTCCAGGATGGGGGCACAGAACTTCCATAAAGGAGGTACAGTCTTCTTTGTGATACTATTTGAAGAAATCTCTCCCCACCTTGTCACTACCACCTGACTCCCACAATAGAGAGACAGATGCCTTTGGCCCGTGTGATAACATTCCTTTGCAGAAGCAAAAATACAAGCTGTAGCTACTGCTAATACTGTGGTTTATTATTTTATAAGCTCTTTTAATAGAAACTAGGTTTCTGGAAGAGGGGAAACTGCAAGAAAGCAATGAAGACTTTCTTCATAATTTGCCTAAGGTCCGTTCTCTCCTTGTGAACCAATTCTCCAGTAATTGTTACATCCATTCTCTCTTCCTCAGAAGAGCAGATCACTTTCCACTTTCATTTCATACATTCCTTTTCCATTTAATGATGTATTTCGCAAACTGCCTCATTCAAATAATGAAGAAAATTGGTGCATTAAGTTATCACAGAACAATGGAAAAACCTACACCAAAAAGCCCACTAATAACAGCCACAAGGCTCAAACGAACACAGGAGAGATCTATTCTGTTCCTTTTTATTCTATTCACATTTATAGAAAGAAATAGAGCCCTCAGCCCTAACACAAAGTGACAACAGACACAGCAGTTCAATTTGAGTCTGATGAGGGCAAATTCAGCCACAGAATCCCAGTTGCCTCTGACTCCCCCTGGCCTCTCTGGGCTTGCCTCAGCTACCTGGTCTGATGGACTTTTTCTTGTTACCACATTCCACCACCCAAGTCAGCCACCATTTGTTATTTACCAAACTGTCTCATAGCTGTCTCACATCTCTCCGCTTCCCAGATCACGAGGCACATACCACAAACTCATCCTAAGACACAGGTTTTTACCATGTTATTTCTTTGTTTGTAGATGTCTTTGTGACTACTGAATCAAGCCCAGACTCCTCTGAGGCATTCGAAGTATTTATGTCCTTCAAAATGTGTCTCCACTAACTCCAGTAATATATATCATTCATCATTCCTTGGCTCCAGGGAAAGAAGCCCTCTGTCTTTCACATTCAAAGCAAACTTTGCTCAAGCTATCTCCCGTGCCTATACAAGGCAACCACAGAAAGTTGTGCAGGTGGTGCACTGCACAACTTCAAAAGTTGATATTTATATACGGTCCACACAATTACTGGTGGGCAGCCTTGTGCCTGGACTTTACTGTAAAATAATTTCTAATTCAAAAATTTGTATTAATTATGTGAGAGAGAAACTTTTACTTTATCTGGATTCAGTTTTCTTTCGTTTGTAAAAAATTTAAGAGAATAACATTGATACATTTTAAACATATGGGCTGGTATAGTATGGATGTATTCCTTTCCCTCTCACTAATTTTACTAACTTTATGAGGTCACTTGAGAAACTAAAAAAGTTCAAAAAGTCATATAGTAATATTTGCTTCTAAATCAGTTACTTTAAATCTCTGTCTGTCTTTTTGGAAGGAATGGGAGAATGCACTGACCAAGCAAAATGTATCCAAAAGCCCTTTGCTCAAAATCAGCTTCCAGGGGTTCTCAGCTCTGGCATGCAATGGAATCACCTGAGGAGTGTTTAAAATGACTGATGGCTAGGTCTAAACCCAGATTCTAATGTAGTTGTCTAGAACATGGCCTGGGAAGTGGGGTTTTTCTTTAAGCTTCCAAGGAGATTCTACTGTGCAGCCAAAGATAAACACCACTGTCTCTATACATGTCATACTTAGAAATCAATTGACTTATTAACATTTCTTTTCTTTTTAAGATTTCATTTATTTATCTGACAGAGACAGAGAAAGAGCTGGCACAAGCAGGGGGAGCGGGAGGGGAGAAGCAGGCCCCTGGCCTAGCAGGGAGCCCGATGAGGGACTTGATCCCAGGACCCCAGGATCATAACCCTAGCCAAAGGTAGACACTTAACTGACTGAGCCACCCAGCTGCCCCCCACATTTCTTATTAAAGATGTCCTTCTCTTGTTCCACCCGCTTCCATGTTAGGATACTAACAATTAATACCTTGGTAGCATTTCAGTTTAGAGAGATTACATGTTTCCCTCTTTGAGATATATTGAAGGGGCAAGTTAGCAGCAAATAATGAGGAGAACAAAAACCAAACAAACAAACAAACAAACAAACAAAAACACAAGTTTTCTTCTTCGTTTAGAATAGCCATGAACACTCCTACTCAAAGGGAGCCCAGGATTTCATTTACATGCCACTTCAAAACCCTCACATTCCTACTGGTGATGAAGTGAAATACATGTAAGCTGGATCTTCTTCTTAATTAAAAAAAGAAAGAAAAACAATGAGCCCCTACCCTCAAATCTATTCATTTCAAACTTCTAACACAAGAAAATCAGAATTTATTCTCTTGTGCTTTACAGTCACCAAAATTTCTCATACCTCTAGAAGGATCTGAGGCCTTCTGTTCCCATGTAAGTACAAAAAACAATGATGCTGGGAAGATTAGCACCAGGTTACATTTATTTGCATGACATGTTCAAAAATTAAAATATATCAAAGATGTTGAAAAAGCTGGTAGTGGTCTAAAATAGTAACTATCACACTGTCCTGGTCTTGACTTGGAGAAAGATACAAATTTTACCCCATGACCCAACTTATATATGTAATATATGTACATAACTAACCAAGTTGCATAAAACAGTATTTGTCCTTACTTCAAGTAATTCTATTTCATTGTTCTAGCTCTTTAATTCCTTAAATTGATTTCACAACACTCTAATGAATTGAGAAAACAGGGTTGTTCTTAGAAAACAGTGGTCTAAAGGGCAAAAAGAAAAAAATACCTACTCTTTCCCCTAAACAAAGATATTTGGTCTTCAATCTTAAAATGGTGCCTACTTAACTTTAAGATGTGTTAGGAATCAGAAACTGCCCAAAAGATGGTAAAATTAAATGTTTTAGACTTTAGCCTGTGGTCATATTAAGACCAGAACCTTCCAAGCTCCAAACTATTTCATTCAGAGTTCCCTTTATCAAGATTTTCCGAGAATCCTAGGGCATATTTTAGATGTGTCCGAGAATCGGCCCTGGCTGTTGCACACTGTCCTGGCCAGCAGACCCTGTACTCTACAGCTGCTACTTTGGCAGACGTCTGCCACCTCAAGCAGAGCTCTGCTAGTTACGCTCCAGCAGTGGAAGAAAGAGAATATTCTTTCCTTTCCACCTGCTATAACAGGGGAGGAAGAACTCAAGGCAAAGAGTCAACTGAGACCGCTCCTCCAAGTCACACCCACAATCTCTTCCCCTCACTGGGTCCCCATGCTGCTTAGCTGGCTGCTCAGAATAGGGGCTCCAGGGCCAGAAACACACTTTACCACAAACTGCCACTCTCCCCACCCATACTCCCCCCTGCACTGGGACAGACTCTTTGCCTCATGATGAGAGTATATTGTCTTCCAAGAGCCCCATCATCCCAGGACTCCCATCACTTTCAGTCCATCAGGCCCATCTGATATGCCCATCTCAGCTATAAAAAGGACTCATACCTTGTTTCCAGCAAGACCTCCAGAACCCATGTGAGTCTCTGGGTACCTGGATCCACTCCAGAGGTCAGGCTGTCTGAAGACAGTCCAGTCAGAACATCTTGTAAACAGAGTCTCTGTTTAATGCTCTAACTTTGAGAACCAGGCCCAAATGAAAGAAACAGCCAGAAACTTCTTCTAGAGGTGGCTGAGAGTACAATTTATCTAAAGTGGGTTATTTGGGGAGCCGATTCCAGCTAAGTCATGTCAAAACTTCTATTTGTCAAGTGGCTGTATAATTTAGCCTATGCTAGCTAGTCTAAGCCTTGTCTCTTTCCTGTCATGTTTCCAGGAATACGAATAATATTCTAAGAAGACTGTTAATCAGGAAGCAGAGGTACCAAATTTGCCTATTTAGTATCCAAATACATTCATCTGGATGAGAAGTCTCAGTTAAAGTCAAAATCTTGTAAGGTTTCAGTCTGGTTTTCGTACACAGCACAGCCTCTGAATCCAAAAGAGGAGGAGGAGGAAAGGGGAAGTTTCTAAATATGGTTCAGCTGGCTTCTCATAGTTCTTAGTAAAGAATATCTGGAAACTAAGAAGTAAAATATGTGGATTACATTTTCAGCTTTAAAAAAATGGGAAAACCATATAGTATAATATATTGCATTGTTTCTATATTTTAATGTCAAAGTTAAATGTTTTTAATCAGTCTCTAGAACAATGACTTCCCCACCCCCAACATGAGAACTTTATGATAGTGCTTTGTAGTTTATCACGGGGGTTACAGTAAACTTCCCCTAAGAACTTGGAAATAAGGTTGGTAAGTGTAGTTTCTGATGAGTAAACTTTAAGATCAACATAATGACCATGAGATAAGCAAAATTACCTTTAAAGAAAAAGAGTGGCTTTGAGTCTTAAAGACCTAAGTGTATGATTTTTGACCAAAATCATTACTGAAGAAGGAGTCAGACAGAAAAGAAGGTAGAAGGAGGAGGACCAGGCACAGTCACTTATAGAAAGAAGCCACCTAGACACCCCCATGCAGATTCTCCAAGGCAAGATCTCCAGATTACTGAGCTGCTCAAATTCTCCCTGATGAGAAAGCCCCAAATGTACTTGGGCCTTGATTCATCCAATTCATCCAATGCCTCTGTCCTAATGCAATCCCCAACAAGCAGCTTTCCTTATGTGACTTCCAATATAAGACTACCCATGAGGAGAGAAGACACTGACCATACAGACTTGGACTTAGCCACAAGTGCAAACTGAGCCCCTATCAAGCACCTCACTCTTGTCCTAGGTAACAAGGGTAGAGTGGAGAATTAGACATTTGAGGTCACTTGGCCTAACACAAACAAGTAAACAAGTAAATAAGATAATCGTAGCTAGTGATAAGAACAATTACTAACTAACTAACTAAATAAATAAGCTGAATAATGGATTAGATACTTGTCAGAAAAGAGGATGGGTATTTCAAGAAGAGGGATCAGGAATAGCTTCTTTGAGAAAGTGACATTTAATATAATTAATGTTAAAATGTCACTATTACCTAAAGGAATCTAGAGATTCAATGCAATACTCATCAAATAACAATAGTCTTTTTTATAGAATTAGAACAAATAATCCTAAAATTTCTATGGAACTACAAATGATCCCAAATAGCCAAAGCAATCTTGAGAAATTAGAACATGGTTGGTGGTATCACAATGCTAGACTTCAGGACATATCACAAAGCTATAGTAATCAAAACGCTATGGCTCTGGCACAAAAACATACACATTGATCAACAGAACATAATAGAGAGCCCAGAAATAAACCCATGCTTATATGGTCAATTAATCTACAATAAAGGAAACAAGATTATACATGGGGAAAAGACAGCCTTTTTAATAAATGGTGTTGGGAAAACTGGACAGCTACATGTAAAAGAATAAAACTGGAGCACTTTCTTACATCTTACAAAAATAAACTCAAAATGAATTAATGACATAAATATGAGATCTGAAATGATGAAACTTCTAAAAGAAAACAATATCTCTGCACATTAGCCTTAACAACATACTTATGGACATGTCTCCTCAGACAAGGGAAATAAAAGCAAAATTAAAGCATCTGAACTACACCAAAATAAAAAGCTTTTGCACAGCAAAGGAAACCATCAACAAAACAAAAAGGAAACCTACTGAAGAGGAGAAGATATTTGCAAATGATCTATCAGATAAAGGGTTAGTATCCAAGATTCATAAAGAACACATACATCAAACAACATCAAACATAATGATAATAATAAACCAACTTAAAATGGGCAGAGGACCTGAAAAGACATTTTTCCAAAGGAGATATACAGATAGCCAACAGATACATGAAAAGATGCTCAACACCACTAATCATCAGGAAAATGCAAATCAAAATCACAATGAGATGTCACCTTACACCTGTCAGAATGGCTAAAATCAAAAACATAAGAAAAAACAAGTGTTGGTAAGGATAAAAGTAATCTGTCATGCACTGATGGTGGGAACAAAACTGGTACAACCACTGTAGAAAAAGGAATGAATGTTCCTTTAAAAATTAAAAATAGAAATGCCATTTCTACTTCAAGCTCTGTTACAAAGCTGTCATTATCAAGACAGTATGGTACTGGCACAAAAACAGACACATAGATCAATGGAACAGAATAGAGAGTCCGGAAATAGACCCTCAATTCTATGGTCAACTAATCTTCGACAAAGCAAGAAAGAATGACCAATGGAAAAAAGACAGCCTCTTCAATAAATGGTGCTGGGAAAATTGAACAGCCACATGCAGAAAAATGAAATTGGACCATTTCCTTACACTACACACTAAAATAGACTCAAAATGGATGAGGAACCTCAATGTGAGAAAGGAATCCATCAAAATTCTTGAGGAGAACACACGCAGCAACTTCTTCCTAGGAACATCGCCAAAGACAAGGGAAGCAAGGGCAAAAATGAACTATTGGGACTTCATCAAGATCAAAAGCTTTTGCACAGCAAAGGAAACAGTTAACAAAACCAAAAGACAACTGACAGAATGGGAGAAGATATTTGAATCTTCTCTATCATCATATGGTATCAGATAAAGGGCTAGTATCCAAAATCTATAAAGAGCTTAGCAAACTCAACACCCGAAGAACAAATAATCCAATCAAGAAATGGGCAGAGGACATGAACAGACATTTCTGCAAAGAAGACATCCAGATGGCCAACAGACACATGAAAAAGTGATCCACATCACTCGGCATCAGGGAAATACAAATCAAAATCACAATGAGATACCACCTCACACCAGTCAGAATGGCTAAAATTAACAAGTCAGGAAATGACAGATGCTGGCGAGATGTGGAGAAAGGGGCACCCTCCTACACTATTGGTGAGAATGCAAGCTGGTGCAACCACTCTGGAAAACAGCATGGAGGTTCCTCAAAAAGTTGAAAATAGAGCTACCTTATGATCCAGCAATTGCATACTGGGTATATACTCTAAAGATACAAACATAGTGATCTGAAGGGGCACATGCACCTGAATGTTTATAGCAGCAATGTTTACAATAGCCAATCTATGGAAAGAACCTAGATGTCCATCAACAGAGGAATGGATAAAGAAGATGTGAGATATATATATATATATATATATATATATATATATATATGATCATATGATCTCTCTGGTATGAGTAAGTAGAGATGCAACGTAGGGGGCTTGGGGGGGTTAGGAAAAGAATAAATGAAAAAAGAGGGTTCAGGAGGAAGACAAACCATAAAAGAATCTTAATGTCACAAAACAAACTGAGGGGGCTGGGGGGAGGGGGGTAAGAAGAGGGTGGCAGGGTTATGGACATTGGGAAGGGTATGTGCTATGGTGAGTGCTTGAAGTGTGTAAATCTGGCAATTCACAGACCTTTACCCCTGGGGCTAATAATACATTTATGTTTTTAAAAAAAAATTTTTTTTAATAAAAAATAAAAGAAAAAAAGAAAGAATTGCCATTTCTATTCTTTGAGTATTTACCCAAAGAAAACAAAAACACTGGTTCAAAAGATATATACATCCCTATGTTAGTGCAGCATTATATATAATAATCAAGATAGAGAAGCAATCCAAGTATCCATCCATAGATGAATGAATAAAGAACATGTGGTATATATACACAATGGAATATTACTTAGCCATAAAAAAGAATGAAATCTTGCTATTTGTGGACCTAAAAGGCATTATGCTGAGCAAAATAAGTCAGACAAAGAAAGACATATATATGATATCACTCATATGGTGAATCTTAAAAACAAAACAAACAAGCAAACAAATGAAACCAGAGGCTGAGCCTATCCTGAGCATTTTCCAAAAGCATTTTCAACTAATCTTTTAAGTTCTATGTCCATATGATGATAGAGAAGATGATGAGGACAACACCTAGAGCAAGCAATGTGAAAGGCAGTGTGAGGCATAAAGACAAATTAGGTGAGAGTAGCTACCCACCACTTGTGTGTGTGTGTGTGTGTGTGTGTGTGTGTGTGTGTGAGAGAGAGAGAGAGAGTGTGTGTGTGTGTGCGCACTTGCCCTTCACCAAACAGCACAGGCCTCAACTCACTCCCAACCCCTGCCCAACTCTCTCCTAGGCCTGCACCTCCAGATGTTAGAACTTGGCTGCTACTCTGCCTAATTGCTTGATGAGGATCCAGACTCTGCCTGGCAAAGACAGAGGAAGAAAGTTTCTAGGCAGAAGGAACAAGAAAAGCACTGAGGCAAGAACTAGCCTAACAATCCTTTGAAACTTCCAATGTGCCTGGATTATGAACAAGAAGAAAACAATAGGAGATATGGCCAGAGAACCAAACAGGTGCAGAGCCACAGGAAGAGATCTGGGTTTTATTATGGCCAATAGGAAGCAAGGGAGTAATATGACCTGATTTAAATGTTTAAAAAACCCCATTGGCTCCTGTGTGGAGAATAAAGTGCAGGTGGTAGAGGAAGCTCTAAATTTAATCCAGCCAAGCAGTCACGTGGCCTGTCTAGGGTGACAGCAGTAGTGCTGGGGAGAAGTGAATGTCTTTAGGTCATATTTTGGAGATGGATCCACAGGACTTCTGGATAGACGTACGTGTGGGATGGGGAGTCATATGTGGGCCTGGCAAAGTGCCCTGCCTTCCATGAAATTAGAAAGATATGGGGGCAGAAGGGATTAAGAGCTTTTCAATAGGCATCTCTGGTTTGAGATGCTCATTTAAAGACACAATTAGAGATGTCAGTTAGGCAGTTGGGGTTCCTGGGAGAACACTGGGTAGATATATAAACTTAGAAATTATCTGGGCCTGTATGGTCCTTAAAGCCATGGCATTTCCATCCCTATGATGGTTATTTTTTACAGTAAATTAATAAACTGAGTTATGCACCAAAGCAGTAGGAGCCAAGGTAGGACACCCCATAGCAGACGGCTGGCCTTGCCTAGGCTGGGCCTGTCCCTTTGATTTGCTACACCCCTTAATTGAGAGCAGCTTCTACATGGTTGTTTTGTTGTGTTTTCACATATAAAACATTATGCCCAAGTTCCCCCTTTATTCTGCAGATTAATGTGGAAATCTAAGAAATTGACGTGTATTCAAAACTTTTTTAAATGCATCATTGTACTTGACTGAATAAAGAAATATTACACAAACACAAAAAAAGAAGATTAAACCAAGCAAATTAGGAGACCAAAACTAAATCCTTGTGTAGATTAAACCTCAGTTCATGGACCAGAGTTCACTGACTTTGGACTCAATGTGGAAGGGATCAATTATTACAGAATACTTGAGAACATAATGGCAAATGCTGGTTAAGTCACTTGATGAAATAATTTGCAAAAAAAAAAAAAAAAAAAAAAAGTAATGAGAGGATCCCTAAAATTAAATTCACATGAAACAATTTTGATTCATCCCTTTAACAGTCATTGATTAACAATTACGTGATTACTACATTAAATTCCTGCCCTTTTGGGGCTCCTCTTTTAGCAGGGAGACAGGCCACACTGTAGAACAGGGCAGGATGGAGGCAGGTACGAGATGCCTTTGGACTAAGGTGAGAGGATGACAGACAGTTCCAAGGAGAATAAGACAAGCAAATCACCCTAGAGGTGATTTTTCAAACACTAACCATAACACTGTTGATTATATAAAAACTTTACATGCTTGTTTGAAATTTAAATTTAAATTTTCATATATAACTGATGTAATTAAATTAACAGACACGGTCATGTTTTTATAGGAGCCTTTAGCAGCATTTTCAGTGGAGTCTTCTCAAGGTACTTCCATCCCCACCGCCCATTCTCCTTTAATCTTTTACCATCCTTTCTTTGTAAATCTAAGATTTGGGGGCACAATAGTCAACTTTCCTTACAAGCCCAAACTCTGTATTTACTTACTTATTTCCATGTAAGTGCAGCATTAGGGGGAACAGGAGAGGAGCGGCGAGGTGAAGCCCCCAACTTCCATTTCACTCCAGCCTCGAGGAGTGGGAGAGCTGCTCTCTTGATTAAAAGAACCCTATTTCAACGACTGAGACACATCATTTCCATTGCCACAGAGAGGAAACAGCCTAGCCTGCTTTTTGAAGCTGGTTCCCAGCCATCTCTTTGCTACCTTTTTTGTACTTTTCTCCTTCCCAAGATCCTGTGGGAAGACCACACAGGCCTGCTCCACCTGGGAGAAGCCCAGCCACCTTGCCATTCTGGCTTTCTTTGTTCTCTCTCTCTCTCTCTCTCTCCCAGTGCCCTCCTTCCCTCTCTTGGACACTCTCTCCAATGCCGCAGCTGGGCTCAGGACCTGTTGAACCAGCCTGAGAAGGCTGAGTCAGCATGCTCGAGGCTTTAGGGAACATGTTCTCTCACCTTAACTGCCCATCCTCTATTCTCACACTGATGGCTGTAGACTATAAACCATTTAAGTGTTAAGATTAAGAATCTGCTTGGTCTTTGGTTTCAGATCATTGAGGATGAATGAGCTTAGGTAAAAGAATTCTCCTTAGGATCTCATCAACTCACTAGAAATTTCCATTAGGGTTTGGGGCCAATGCCCAGACTGGCTATAAATCTGCCTTGCTTTGCTGGTCATTAACCTAGTGTGTGTTTGCCTCAGGGACCTGGAAGAGAGGAGTGGCTATGACAGAACAAGATTCACTGTACTGTGGGGTCCCTAGGCCAACATCTCTATTCATAGCACTCCTTACCAGCACCTCCATTTCAGTATCAACAAAAGTCAGGCTTTTCAAGGGCTCTAGAAGCCACAGATATTTTTTTTACATCTGAACTCTGAATGAGTTGTTATAAAAGCACCTTTGTTCTGCAGGATGCATTGTACCTGGATGAAAGGACTCATTCTAAAAGGAGAACACCGCCCTTCCCCATCATCCCAGAATCCACTCTTTGCCACAAAGGTGGCATCAACTGCAAGAGAAGATAATAATCATAAACCATACTCACAATCGCAGCTCAGTACGATCTTTTACCTGTGAGTCTTTTTATTAAACCTTTTTATTATACTTTTATTTCCACAACTGATTTCTATGACACTGCACCAAAATGCCCTCCCCTTCCCCCGCACCTCTGCATTATCCCTTTAAGGTCAGTTTGATTCTAGATAATCAACCCATGAAGTAAAACCAGGAAAGAATGAATTCTGCCCCTGTGTATCAAACCGGCTATTCTGTTTTTATTCCTGGACGTTTCCTCATTGCAAGTTACAGAGCGCAGGCTCTAGGTGCTACAACTTTTTTCAGACTTCTGTCTAGAATGGACCTAAGTCGAGAAACCGTCCTTACCTTTAGTTGAACTAGATGCACATCCACATGCTTGCTGTCTGAATCCTGCTGGACTGAATAGGTGAGGTCCCGGACCCTCTCTGAGGTCATCCGGAGCCAGGTCTCGATCTCAGGTAAGTGGAGAACAATCTTCCAGTCAGCCCCTGTATGCAGTGGGGGTGGCTTTTCATACTGCTGGTCGGAATCCATGTCCTTCATTGCCTCTCCTCCCTCACCCTGCTCCACAGTGGGCGTCAAGTTGATGGCCATGGGTGAGGCATCAGTAGCCATGGGATCCAGGTCCTGTGACCTCAGCGGGGAAAGTGTCACGCTCATGGTTAACATGGAGAATTCTAAACCTTACTTCTTTCCAAAACAGCTGAAAGGCAAGAGGAAAGAAGAAAGCAGGAAAGAGTCAGACAAGATTGCCAAATAAAGAAATGATACTTCGCAGAAGAAACAGGATTTCTAAATTAAGCCCGATTTCTAAATTAAGAAACCATAGCTCAAGGCAAAAACAGAAGGAGGTGTTGTGAGTTTCTACATAGTAGCCCCAAGACCCAGAGTACAACAGGAACACAAAACCACATGGTATTGCCTACCCCACCATCCATTCTCTTCTCATTCCTTACTAATAAATCCTGATTTTCAGCGTACATATTTCTGCTAAGAATTTAAAACTGCATATCCTATCTCCATGGCAGCTAGGTATGGCCATGTGACTAAGTTCTGACCAAGGGGAGATAAGTGGAGCTTTTGTACAGAAAGCTTGTAGAGCTGCATAAAGGGAGCTGACTTAAGGAGGAGCCTTCTTTCTGCCCTTCTGTGTTTCCCCCTTCTTCTAGACTGCAATGTGTGCTTGATGGCTAGGGTTCCAGTTACTACCATGGACCAGGAGATGCTTTGCGGTATGTTGGTGGAAGATGGTAGAACAAGGTGGTGGGAACATGGATCCCACATGATAACAAGGAACTACTGTATCAGTCCTAGTCTGCTGCCCTGAATTTCTTTTATTGAGAGAAAAAAGGTATCTGGTTTTAGCCACTATTACTTAGGGCTTTTCTACTATCAGCATCTAAACATCATTTCAGCTATTATAACCCATACACTCAATACATAGGATAAGCAGAGAGGGAACATGTTCTAATTAACAAAACACTGAGCCGAATTCAGGAGAGGTTGCTCCTTTCTATGACAAGTTATATAAATAGATATCATGTAGTATTCCAAACCTAAACTTTACCAAAAAGTATAAATCATGTGGGTTAGTATATACAGTATATCTAATTAACTATTAACTTAAATTACTTAATATTTGGTCATGTAGAAATTTTGCGAGGGGGAGGTTCTGGGATTTCAAGAGTAATAAATTGCTCTGAAACACATAACATTAAAATGTTAATTAAGGGGCACCTGAGTGGTTCAGCTGGTTAAGCAGCAGCCTTTGGCTCAGAGCTCAGGTCATGATCCCATAGTCCTGGGATCCAGGAGGTAGCCCCAGGTGGGCTCCCTGCTCAGTGGGGAGTCTGCTTCTCCCTATCCTTTTGCTCCTTCCCCCACTTGTGCTCTCTCTCTCTCTCTCTCTCAAATAAACAGAATCAAATAAATAAATAAAATGTTAATTAAATATATTTAAAACAACATAAGTGTAAGTAATAGTAAAGTTGATAAGCTTAAGAGGAAACTAGTTTCTTAATGTAATCATCTAAGCTATATAATTTATCTTTCTTCTAGAACCAGTTTAATATAAAAATAACAACTTTCAGGATCTTGTACATTAAACACTTTAGAGAAACATTATTTTTAGTTTTAGGAGTAGGTTCTTCTATTCAAGGTAATGGGTTTTTCTTTTATTAGACTTTTTTCTGGTTCTACACATTCTAGCACCCTTCCCCAAAGATGAAAGGTGACCAAACAAAATATGAAATTAAATGTGATTATCACAAAGTAGTCTATATTTCTTTATATTCTTAATATTAACTTAGTAACAACAGCAAAATTATTTTACCTACAAAAATAGAGGTGGGGGGAAGTTCTCATTTTTACCAGGAACATGTAACTTTCCATACAGAAATGGGCACAGAGAATAAAAAGACTTACTAAATTGACAAAAACCTTAAAAATACGTTATTCCTACAACATATTATTTCAGAAGCCTTTCAGTGCTGGAGCATACCGCCCCCTCCCAATTTCTTGTACATTTAATTTTTAAAATAAATGATAAGCAGCTTTGTGGATGAATTTTTGAAAGCAAGGTTATTTGAGAAACTAAAATACAATGTCATAAAGTAGGTTTATCACTTTGGTACCTGCCTCAGAGAATGGTTTTAGGCTTCAACTCAACAGCTTTCTCTACCTGATTGCAAGAGGGACAAATCCATATCCCACATTTGTAACCACCCTTGCATACAGTTTTTTAAAATAACATTAGACCTGGCTATTTTTAAAAACCAGTTAAGAGTTATCAAAACTCCAGGAAGAGTGAGCTACCATACTATTTATTCATATCCTAGCCTCAGACAGGCTCTGGTTCTGATTTCCCAAAGCACTTTTAAATTTTTAATCAATCCACCACTCTCTGGGGAATCTGTTCAGAATCACAATCCCAGAAAAGGAATCTGATACACAAAGGTTAATAAAGGCTTCCAGTGGAAGGTCACAGAACTGGTGATAAATGAAGATGATGCTGGTGTCACAGTACCAGTGTCACCACACTTACCTCTTCTAAGAAACCAGACTCACCCAAATTAGAAAACCAAAAGCCAGGGTAAGGTACAGTGAACTGTTTCAGCCACACGCACACACCTTCTCAGACACCCAACCCCAGATACCTCCCAAGAGCCCTACACAACTGAAAAAATGACACCTGGTCATTGTGTTTTCTCTGAAACTCCTAGATCAACACAGGGCCTTCTCTGGAATACACATCTTACCATAAACTAAAGAACATACTAAAAATGGGCTCAAAGCAACTTATGTCCCAACCCACAGCATTTCCGTATATACCATCAGTCTGTGCCCGACACAGTGCAGTTCCATGTGGGGCAAGATGCTCCACATTTCTGAGTCTCAGATTCCTCATAGGTAAAATGACAAAATTGGACCTGACCGTAAGAATCTGGGATTACCTAGGGTTATTTATCTGGAGATTTCAAAGCCATCGGAAGCATCCTGCCTATACTGATAACTGTGTAGACATTAAGTACTAGCCCTCCATATTATCAAAGCACATGAACAGCATCGATAATTTGTCCTACTTCATGGAACAAAATAAAGTAGTACAATGCAAATTCCTTTTGTAAATTATTATTTACACATTATGTGTTGCTAATTCCTCCCAGAGAAACACATACATGAGATCCTCTCCCCGTAGAGCTTGAAATTAAAGACCGATGACAGAGGTGTGGTTATATATGCAGAGGACACACAGAGTTAAATAAAAACATTAAAATGTAGTTGGTGTTCATCACACATGAGTAAAGGGTAAGGAAAACTTACAATCAAGCTGCAAAGCAAAGTTTTCCTGCATCTATAAAACTTCAACATGGATGTGATGTTTCCATATTTAACTGACCAGACTGTAAACAAGAGTATTTCTATACCTCAGAGAAGTAAAGCAAATCAGTTCCATACTCAAATTTTATTTCAATTTCTGCCTATTTTCCCTCTTGTACAACTTTGCTGCTGGGGAAGGAATACCACATGTGTCATAAGAGCATAGCCAGCCTGGAAGGTGGCATAAAATTGATTAATTAACCATTTTCATGGAAAGTAATTACTATAAGCATTTAATTTTCAATTCTAGTAGCACACATCTAATGTACTACCCATCGATAACATATCTATTTCTGATTTTCACCAAATCACATCTGATGTCAAAGATAAATTATTAATTTAAAGGAAAACTGCTTCACCTTTTAGAGATCTATAGTAACAATCTTTGTGTATATTTTTCTGCTCCCTCAGGACTACTCAAGCTTGCTTTTCCATCAAATTAATTACTCCATTTGAATGCAAATAGCAGGAAATGCAGCACAAGACTATTTATGTTCTTTTAGATGCCGTTAAGTTTTGTATTCTTCCTTTATAAGGAAGGTATCTTGCAAAAAGATTCCTTTCCAGTCACCGCGAAATTTTCTTTTAAAGCCAGCAGACAACTTCTGATGATGCAAATGAAAGCAATGACCCACTTACTCAGGTCCAAAAGTGCGTGACAGGGGTGATCAACCAGCTTTTTGGAACCCAGTGACCTCCCTCTTCCCCTCCCCCATCAAATGCTCAGCTGTGTCCACCTCTCCAGCATTAGAGATAATACCACGTTTATCCCAGTGGCTGTTAAAAATAACATAAATCAAATCCTTTCCTTTCCACAAATCCAAAGAAGGTTCAACATTTAAAGTACAAAACCTACAAGCAGTAAAGATTTTAAAGTTTTTTTTTTTTAATTTGTGGGAGGGCTTTTCCCACCATATTCTATCACCCTACAGAAACAGAAGAAATGTACCATGGATTGCTTACTAACAAGGATTGGTTCTGCTATCTTCCTGACAGTCCACAAGTTTTTAGTTGAAACCTGATGTTAGCAGAATGCATTTGATTAAGTCACATTTAAATCAGACAGTGTTCTTCAACCAAGCTAGGAGACAGAAAAATGCAGCTACCCAGTCATCAAAGCTGCCCACCTCCTTCTCCCTTCTCTTGTCAATTTTTCCCTCTTAAATAAAAGAACAGAAAAGCTGGAAATCTGTCGCATGTACTCACTGTAAATACTTTTGTCCCTAAAGGTCCTTCAGGATTAAGCATCTGGCTCCTCCTTCTCCCCCCCACCCCCACCCTCAGGTTCTCTTCCTGTGGCCCAAATAAGATAAAGCCTGGGGTCAGGGCTGCCCCTGGCCAGCAGGACACCGGTGAGTCTGTAGGGCACCCGCTTCATCTGCCCTCCCTAGCCTAAATCTCTTACAAAGAGAAGGCTACTCCGCTGTCCCTATTTGGAAGCTAATGCATAAGCTCCAGGCCTGTGCAGTTATAGTTAGGTCTTTTGCAAACAAGCCATGATAAGTGAGCAGAGAAAAGGGAGACAGTTGCCAAAACAAGGATCACTATGGAAAAGAGTGTCTGAGTGAACGGAGCACATCCAGTCTCAGTTCAGAAGAACCAAAACTGTGTATCTTAAAATCTGAGCAATCCTAAAGCAGAATAAATTAATAAATTTATAAATAAATGAATAGCACTACATTAACATAACCAGCTGACAAAGCCAATCTGAAGGAAATAGATTCAAGTTCCCTCTCCTTTCTTAGGGAGAAACTGTTCTTTCCAAGTAAGAACGTCATCATGTGTACAGTCTGAGAAGCAGTTTTACCATCCATGTAAAGCAACCCCAAATCTCTCAATCTTTCTGTGCTCTGCTTACTCCCCAAAAAACAAGTGAGAGACTAAGCATAATTGTAGCCAAATTAACAGATCTGCTTGCTACAAAGCACATGTTACAAAACTGAGATAGAGAAAATTGTTAGACATCGCTAAGTGTCCTTTTTTCCTCTGTGTTCATTTCTTTTACAATTCTCATAATCATTATTTATAGAACCTATTCATAGAAACCATGAATTTTGAAAGTTCCATTGGAATGTTTTCATTTTTGTCTAAGGTTAGCTCCCATGTTTTCATTGCATTTAGGAAAAATAAATAAACTTAAGAGGTGTACCCAGTATCTGACTCCGGCATTTTAGAATCAGGCTCTGTAAAAACACAAAAGCAAGTTTAATAAATTGCTGAATTAAATGTCATGGCCTACCTAGATGAAGAGGCTCTAATTCATCATCTGGTTTTAAATCTAGTTGCCCATGTATCTCCCTGGCCTCTTGTGAGGTCAAACATTGGGGAAACTTTAAATGGCTCTAAGTTCTTTATAGAGGGGGAGCCCAAGGGTTCCTGCCAAGTGTTAAGTTAGATTTTTACTTGGGAGGAAAAAGAGAGATTGGTTTTTGTAAGATGCTCCCAAGGAAGTTCCCATAATCACTGACTGATTCTTCCTGCCAGTGCTCTTCTCCTGTGTCAGCCCTCTTCTCCTGGCCCCAAGGCCTCCATATTCACCTGGAGTAACAGGGTTTAGAGAGATCACCACCATAACCCCAGATTAGTCTCACTTTCTAATCCTCCTGCCACAACAGAGCAGCCTGCAAGCAGATATCTGTGAGCAGGACTCAAGTGATGGGGTGACTTGGGGGGCTGACATGTAAATAGTGGGGTCCTGATAGATTTCTGCAATTAAGAAGATTTTCTTGGTATCACTGATGTTTCCTCTCTTTTTCCCCTTTAACATGTCTTTTCTGCATGGCTGTATCCCCAGGTAGATGGTTGATTATATACTGCTAATCACACAGAGATATCTCCCAGTCTCCCTTCAATCATCGCTAACTCCCTCACCCAGAGCACAGGGTCTTCCGTCAGCCATAACACACTTCATCAATCTCTTCCTTCCTTGGTCTCTCATCATTCCCCCCAACCCACCCCGGATTATTCAAATCCTTCTCCTGTGGGCACAGACACCCAGATTGACTAGTCTAGTCACCATACCTCCCATGTTTTCTTTCCCCACCAGAGCAGTCAGTTCCTATCACTCAATCCATTTGGCTACATCAACCAGTCAGCTGCAAATGGTGCCCATGGTCATGAGTATGCAGACCTGGACTCAATGATGAGTGTTCCTATTTCTTACTCCCACCCCAATGGTGGGAGTAATATTATTGCTAATAATCATCTTTAAGCATTAGCCAGCTACTTTTCTGTTGTTCAAGAAAATGTCTTGAGAGGAAATGGATTGTAAAACTCTAACCCATAATCTACACGATAGTTGCTTTTGTCAATGCTATTAATACAAAGAAAATGAAACAAAATTCATTTCAAATCAACTGACATTACTGAGAATCAATTTTATATAAGGTTTATGGGTTTATATGACCCATCATATTTACCCTCAAGGAAATTATAATAGGCACAATTTCTCTCCCTCCAACTCTCCCCACCCCGCCTCCACCCCCCACACACGTACGAACACACTCACCCACTGATACCTATTACACAAGCAGGATGTGAGCCAAAAAAGCCTTATGAGTCTCCAGTAGATTGGAATTTCTCCTGAATGAAGGAAAGACAAGGAAGACTATTTTCTGGTAAGGTAACATTTGAGATAGACTTGTAAAAACAGGTATGATTTAGATGGGATAGAAGGGAAGTGGGGAAAGAATTCCAGCCTGTGTGGACATCTCAAAACCAAGAAGTTGGGAGAGTCAGCAAATAATTCAGCACTCAGAGGAAATGGGCGCTTGATGAGGGCCAGAAAGAGATAAGGCTCCAAGGCAAGTTGTGGACCAAAGAATGCTATAAAGGCCATACTGTGGAGTTTGGAATGAATCTCATAGGAAGCAGAAACTCCAAAAAGATTGTAAAAGAAGAGATATAGGATTACAGTCACATTCTAAAATGGAACAGGAAAATCAATGCGCATACTCTTATTTACCAAGAAAATGAAAGGAGAGAAAAAATAAAATAAAACAAAATAAAAAAAGAAAATGAAAGGAGAAGATCAACATCCTCTTTTCCAAGTAGATTCCATTATTATAAAATGTAACCTTAAAAACCTCCTTCTAGTCAAGAAAAAAAAAAAGGAGCGAAGGAGAGAGAGGGACAGGGAGGCTACAAATCTGAGTTTTAGATCACAGTGATTAAAGGAGTTCTGTGCTCTGTCCTACCTACTCCATTAAATATAAAAGGAATTCTCCATTTTTAGTTCTCCATTAACCCTAGTACCATAGATTTAAAGTGGAAAATTTTTAGGGATTATTTTATGCAATGTTACTTTTTTCCTGTTCTAAAATTATTTTTAAATTAATTAAAAACTAATATATATTAATTCAAACACTACAAAAATAGATAATGTTGAAGTTAAAGGTTCTCTTCTATTCCTATATTTTCATCCCCAGTCAATAAGTGATAAGAGGCTATTTATCTTTTGTGACCTCTTTATGTAAAGTAGAAAGGAAATGAACCCTAAACCCTATTTATTTTTAAAGTTTCTGAAGCCTAAATTAGTTGGCCTATATTAATGCAGCAATATACAAGTGTTTGCTAACTTAATGTTTATTAACCTGGTGCTAATAGGTATCCCACAAAAAGTTGCTACTGACAAATAAATTGAAAGTGTTGGGTGACTTCTGGGTAGAGATAGCAAACTGAATATATGTATCTAATTTTGCTTCCTCAAGAAATACCACTAACACCCCTGCAGAGGGTTTTTATTATTTGGGAATTTTTCTTTTTTTAATATAAACACTCAAAAATGGGAGGAAAAACAGTTTGGAAACCAAAAATTTGATGAGTAAGTAATAAATGCCTTAGCTGACTTAAGAAAGCTAAATCCAGGGGTACCTGGGTGGCTCAGTTGGTTAAGCACCTGAGATCAGCTCAAGTCATGATCTCCAGGTCCTGGGATCTAGCCCCTGCTCATCAGGGAGTCAGCTTCTCCCCCTTCCCATTTCCATTCACTCCTCTCCCTCCTCCCTACCTCCCCCACTCCTGCTCTCTTGAATGAATAAAATCTTAAAAAAAAAAAAAAAAAAAAGCTAAATCCTAAACCAGCAGAGCAGAGAGCAAAGAACCAACCTGATCTTACTTCAGAATCTTTAAAGCATTTTGGAATTGATAGAATCAGGCATCTCTGGAAATGGAGATGGAAGACTGTAAAGAATGAACTTCCCAAAAAGAAAAGTCCGACCTTTGCCCTGACTTCGAGGAGGTAACCTCTATACCTTGGAATTTCCAGAATGGCAGGAATATTTTTGTTATTTATTGTGGGCCCCTCAGACCACTCCTGATAGTTTATGCTAACAAGGTGACTCATGATGGGGACTAGCCAGACAGAAAGACCCACCATGTGGTTAGAGGGCTTGGTCTTTAGGCAACCCCCTGGGCAAACATGTAACCAATCATACCTAAGTAAGGAAGCCCCAGTAAAAACTATGGACACTGACACTCAAGCTAATTTCCCAAGTTGGCAGTACTTCATGAGTATTGTAACACACTAATGACAAGAGGGCAATGCATCCCTGAGGATGTGGACATTTTGTGGTTGGAATCTTCTCAGTCCCAGATTCCACCCTATATGTTTCCTCCTTTGGCTGGTGCTGATTTGGATTCTTTTGCTATAATAAAACTAAAATCACAAGTATAGTACTCTCCTGAATTCTGTTGAGTTTATCTTTCAAATTATCAAATCTGAAGGAGTCTATGAGAACCCCCCAAACTTATAATCAGCTGGTTTGAAGTAAGGATAGCCCCGAGGACCCCTGAACTTGCCGCTGGTGTCAGAAGTCTTGGGCATACTTGGCAGCCTTGGAGGACTGTGCCCTTTACCTTGAATTGGGCCTAACTCTGGCTGAAGAGGCAATAACACATTGAGATTGATTTAGACTGAACAATGTTTAAACATTTGAACAATGTTTAAAAGTACTTTGTGTTGCTGGGTTGTTGCTCCCACCCCCAATTCTGGCAGAAGACTGGAGGTTTATTCTCCAAAAACAATCAATCAAAAGATCTCTGGACTTGGGGACAGTGATCAGTTCAAGACAGAAGTAACTTGAAAATGGTGAAGTGAGTTAACATACCATTCTGAGTGCTGATACCCTCTTCCCCGGCAGTCCCCTCTCCCAACTTGATTCTCCAAAGCCTTTACCCTCCAGTCAAGAGACTAGAGATCCCCTATCTAAGATATCTGATCAGTCCAAGAAGATGAGATAATAAAACTAGAACATCCAGATCACCCTACAGTAACATTCACAATCAACAGGCCTGTCCAAATATTCAGAGCATTCATTCAGCATTCTATTCTCCTATTTCTAAATATGATCAGGCACTCAAGGATTAGCACAGATTTAGGGAAAGCTCTAGTATGGATAACAGGCCCAAAATAAGCAACATAAAAACCTCAACCTGGAGGAAACACATCATGCAAGGAGAAGATGACTTGATTGAAAAAGAAAGATTACAAAGATAAGGGGCATCTGGGTGGCTCAGTCGGTTAAACGTCTGCCTTCAGCATAGGTCATGATCCCAGAGTCCTGGGATGGAGCCCCATATTGGGTTCTTTGCTCAAAGAAGAGTCTGTTTCTCCCTTTCACTCTCCCTCTGTGCTCTCTCTCAAATAAATAAATAAAATCTTTTTAAACAAGTATTAAAAGAAGATTAACAGAGATAAGATACTATATCCATCAAACAAGAATAGAATTTTTATTTAAAGAAATATTTTTGGGACAAAAAAGAACTTTGGAAAAATGAAAACATGATAGCAAAAAGGGAAATTTCAATATAATGGCTCAAAATAAAGTTGAGAAAATTTCACAGAAAGTAAAGCAAAAAGATAAATAGACAGAAATTGGTAAAGAATAGGTAAGATAATTAGCAACCAGTCTAGGAGGCTCAACATTTGGAGAGCAGGAGTTCCTGAATGCAAAAGGAAAGAGAAAGGAAAAAATTATCAGTGAAATATTTTAAGAAATAGAAGAGCATGAGTTTCTAGATTAAAAAGACCCACCTAGTATATGAAAATAGACAAACACTAAGGCACTCTATTTGGAATCTCAGCATATTAGGGAAAATGAAAATTGGTTTAAAGGTAGAAGCATATACAAAGAATCATAAATTAGATTGCTTTGGATTTCTCAACAGCAACTCTGATACTGTGATTTATAATAAGAAACATATTTTTGGTCTACGTCCTCATTTCTGGCAGAGAGCTCCTAAGACTTGGAATTTCCTAAGCACAAAGCAACAGGAGCATCTTTTGTTATAACAGTTGGCCTTTTGTCCTTGGTTCCCGAAATAGCACCAGAGCCATAAAGTTTAAAAGAGTGTGTTATTCATAAGAAGTCCCTTTCAACCACACCTGAGTTTGTTAATGAGGGGACTTTTGGAAAGCCCTTGAGGATGGGGCTGCTTGCCAGAGAAACCAACCATGATTAAAGGGTTAGCACTTTCAGTTCCAGCCCTCAATCTAGAAAAGAAGAGCTGGAAGTTGAATCACTCACTAATGATCAGTAATTTAATCAGTCATTCCTATGTAATGAAGCCACCATAAAAACCCAAAAAGATGGGTTCAGAGAGCCACCAGATTGGTGAACAAAAACACATCCACGGGGACAGAAGCTCCTGTTCTCAGGACCCTTGGGGACCTCACCTTATGCATCTCTCCATCTGGCTATTCGTTTATATCTTTTAATATATTTCTGTATTATTTTTTAGTGACTTAATTTATTTGAGAGAGTGACAGAGAGAGTGACAGAGAACATGAGCGGGGTGAGAGGCAGAGGGAGAAGCTCCCTGCTCAGCAGGGAGTCTGACGGTTGATCCCAGGAGACTCCAGGATTATGACCTGAGCTTAAGGCAGATGCTTAACCAACTGAGCCACCCAGGTGCCCCTTCTTTAATATCTTTTGTATTAACCTGGTAATTTAGTAAGTAAACTGTTTTCCTGCATTCTGTGACTAGCTCTAGGAAACTAATCAAACCTCTGAAGTGGGTGGTAGGAGCCTGAGGAGAGGGTTGAGTTATAGCTGGTCAGAAACGCTGGTAACAACCTGGACTTGCAAGGGACATCTGGAGTAGGTGGAGGGAGACAGTCTTGTGGGAATGAGCCCTTAACCTGTGGGATCTGACACTATTTTCAGGTAGATAATGTCAGAATTGAGTTAAATTATAGGATACCCAGCAGTTACCATAGAATTGCTCAGTGTCGTAAAAACCACCACACATTTAGTGATCACAAGTGCCAGAAGTAGAGCACTGAAAATGGAGGAGACACACAGGAGTGTGTTTCTTGCAGCAACAACAGAAATTAGAAGATAACTGTTCTCCTTAGAAGGAAAAAGAATGATAGCATAGAGGAGCACTTGGCTGGCTCAGTCAGTAGAATATATGACTCTTGATCTCAGAGTCACTTTGGGTGTAGAGCTTACCTCAAGAAAAAGAAGTTAAGAATTATAGCATAGAACTGTATACCAAAAATAGAGATTGGTAAACAGTCCAAAGTGAGGATAGAATAAAGATATTTTCAGATACTTAAGTTCACAAAAAGCAACCTCCCACACATTTTTCTCAGAAGATATGGAAGTCTCTCCACATAGGCAACCCAAACAAAGGAAACCAAAAAAGTGGAAGTCATGGGAAGCAGGAAACAACAATCAACATGGGGTGTGATGAAGAAAGCAAATCTCAGGATGGCAGCTGTGTACCAGATAAGGAAAGCATCCAGTCCAGAATGGAACAGGTCAGAAGACTCTCAGAAAGACTGTCAAACAAGCAACACTGAGAGAAAACCTGATGTAAATAAACATTCATACCTAGAAGGGATTTACTCAACTGGTAGAGGAGTGAGGGTTGGATTAGAGATAAACACAGAAAACTAAGCAAATAATAATTATAAACTCCAGAAAAAAAATTTAAAGTGTACAAAAATAGAACAGGAATCATTCATATTATTCTATGTGGTTTAACTAAAAAAAAAAAATCACATTTATATAATCTTAATAATATAAACTCAAAATGTTGATGTAATTCAAATCACAATATAATTTTACAGGAAAAATGAGAGAGTCAGAATTGCAAGTGCATTCTCACATGTGAACGCTTTTGAAAAAGTGATAGAGGGAGAGGCAGGTTAGGGAGCAGACTAAATAAATTCTCACCTTTCAAAATGAGAAGTCAACAGATAATAATGAGAAAAAATACATTTGTATGGAACTGCAAAAGACCTTGAATAGCTAAAGCAATCTAAAGAAAGAAGAAGAAAGCTGGAGGTATCATAATCTCAAATTTCAAAATATACAAAAAAGCTGCAGTAATCAAAACAGCATGGTTCTGGCACAGAATAGAGAGAGTACAGAAGTAAAGCCATACTTTTATGGACAATTGATCTACAACAATGGAGATAAGAATGTACAATGGGGAAGAGGCAGTCTCTTTAACAAATGGTGTTGGGAAAACTGGACTTCTGAGTTCCAGAAGAATGAAACTGGACCACTTTCTTACACCAAACACAAAAATAAAAAATGGATTAAAGAGTTAAATGTGAGACCTAAATCATATACTTTCTAGCAGAAAACACAGGCAGTAATTTCTCTGACATCAGCCACAGAAACATTTTTCTAGTTATGTTTCCTCTGGCAAGAGAAACAAAAATAAACTACTGGGACTACACTGAAATAAAAAGGTTTTGTACATCAAAGGAAACCATCAACAAACAAAAAGATATCCTCATCAATAGGAGACTATATCTGCAAATAATATGTCTGATAAGGAGCTAACATCCAAAACATATTAAGAACTTAATACAACTCAACACCAAAAAAAAAAAAAAAAAAAAAAAAAAATCAAATAATCCAATTAAAAACTGGGGAGAGGACCTGAATAGACATCCTTGCAAAGAAGACACACAGATGCTCAACATCACCAATCATCAAGGAAATGCAAATAAAAACCACAATGAGATGTCATCTCACACCCATCAGAATCGCTAAAATAAAAAAAAAAAACACAAGAAATAACAAGTGTTGGTGAGGATATAGATACAAAGGAAACTTCATGCACTGTTGGTAGGAATGCAAACTGGTGCAGCCACTGTGGAAAATGATATAGAGGTTAAATTAAAAATATAATCATCATATGATCCCATAATTCTACCACTGCGTAGTTACCCAAAGAAAACAAAAACATTAATTCAAAAAGATATATGCATCCCCATTCACTGCAGCATTATCTACAATAGCCAAGATATAAAAGTAACGGAGGAATAGATAAAGAAGAACTGCAGTGTGTGTGTGTGTGTGCGTGCACGTGCCTGTGTGTGTAATAGGATATTACTCAGCCATAAAAAAGAACCAAATCTTGCCATCTGCAACAACATGGACGGACCTAGAGGGTATAATGCTACATGAAATAACTCAGTCAGAGAAAGACAAGTACCATGTGATTTCACTCATATGTGGAATTTAAGAAATAAAATAAATGAAGAAACAGAGAAAAAAGGAGACTTTTTTTTTTTATTGTTTTTTAGAGAGAGGTGCAGGAAGGGGCAGAGGGAGAGAGAGAGAGACTGACTTCAGGTTCAAACTCAACCCTGAGATCATGACCTAAGCTGAAACCAAGAGTCAGAGGTTTAACTGACTGAGCCACTCGGGCACCCCTAAAAGCACACTTTCAAATACAGAGAACAAACAGGTGGTTTGCCGGAGAGAAAGTGGGTGGGGGAATAGGTGAAATAGATAAAGGGAATTAAGAGTACACTTATCTTGATGAGCACCGAGAAATATACAGAATTGTTGAATCATTATATTGTACATCTGAAAGTACTGTAACACTGTATATTAACTATACTTGCATCTAAAAAAGAGAGAAAGTACTCAGGAAGTAGCCATACCATTCTATCATTTGGAGACGGACGTCGATACTAAAAAAAATCAGTTAAAAGATGAGAAGTGGTTGCCTCTGGAGAACAGGAGACAGAAAAGAAGAGGGCCTAGAGACTGCTGTTTGTCTTAAACCTCAGAACTACTTGACTCTTAACTATTTGTGTGCAAAAGTAACACTTAAAAATATCTAGATTAAAACATAAAACAGTTTCTTCATTGCAGGACAGGGCTTTAATACTCTCAAGTATACTGAGCATCTCTACATAGGGGTGCATAAATTCCCAAACTTTTTTGACTATGAAAATTAATATTTTTTGTATTTTGGTAGAGAATGTCACAAGATTGGGTGGGGCACTTGATTAAAATACTTAACTTAAAATTGTGCCTACCCATCTCTTAAAACACCATAGTTTTTAACACAAAGTTACTATGACTCAGTTCAATAAGGTTTTTCATTCAAATAATCCCTTTAGAAAGAGCTGCTTCCTAGAACTACATCTGATCTCATGATAAAAGCCACAGGTGATTAGTGATCAAGTTGAAGGTGAGATTATTTTATTATTTGTTCCACAAGCAGATATATTCTGAAGGGAATGACTTTTATTCTTGGTGACAACTGAACCAGAGTAAAGTATCAAATAATGAACTTAAGCCAAATCTTTCAAAACAAATATTACATTTGTTTTTGCTGTTCATGCTGCAACATGAGAACACATCAAATAACTACCCATACTGCTGTTCTTCCATAAACAGAAGGCATTTTACGGGGGATGAACTCTTATAAAGACAAGGATTTTCAAAAGCATTATTTCCTATTCGCTATTATTTCCTACTCACCCTAACCTCCCAGACACTCAAAAGAGATTGTCTTTACAAGATTCTGATGTCAGATTAAAAAATACTAATGGGAAATGGCAAAGGCTCGTAATATCTAAAGATCTGATGTGATCAGAGATCTTTCCTCTGAATGTCCTTTATTACAGAAAGAATAATTAAAGGTCTGGTACTATGCTTTTCAAAGAAACACTTTCAGCAGGGCAGAATCTATATTTTCAAATATATTACAATGGTTTTGCTTAAGATGCATCCCATTCATTAAATACTGTCAAACATTTCTGCCCAACCAGCCATCTAAATTGAAGGTGAGTGAATGATAAAATACGACATGTTCTGACATGAATTAGCATTTTAAAAAATAATTCCTAGAATAAAAGTTGTATATCATGGACTTTCAAAGAAAAATAAAACACATATTTTCTAGTGAAAAGTATAAAGCTCATAAATATTTTTGTGCTGTGTATTCTGGTAGATGATAAAAGGATGGGGCATAGACTAGCTTAAGCATAAATTCACCTCCATTGAATTTTTTCCTTTTCCTAACAAATTATTTATTCTCTTGCTTAATGAAATAAATAGCAATAACAGAAAATGCTAATTAAGGGCTAATGACTTAAAAGCCTCTAAAAAAAAAAAAACCCAGCAGACCCTTCATCAACTCTAGAAAATTAGTTACAAACTAAATATTGCTAGAAGCCTCTTCCTTTCAGCAAAGACAGAAAAAAAAGTTTTGTTTTTATTTAATTTAGGGCACCCCTCTAAATTACAGGAGTACAAAGGGCAAAATGCTAAACATTCTAACAGACTAACCCATACACTCTCCTCTCTGCCATGAAAGCACTAAAGTCTAAGCGAAAAGATAAACCCAGCCATTTGATAGATCCAGTCATTTGATTTTATCACTCACCACTAACCCAGTCTAGCGGTGATGTGGAAAGAAAGGAGCAGCAGGTTCCCAGACAGGTCATCATTTCCGGGCCTTTCACTTCTGGCCTGACTTAGATCAAGTCTGCGATAAGCTCTATCATCCATGCGCAGGAGCGCCTCGAGTTCGTCCAAAAGCAATGCAGATGCTTGAAAGGTGTGTCCTAGGCTTTTTAATTCTTATTTTTTATCTCTTTCTTTGTTAACAACAGTCACAACTTATGCGACACACTCAGAGACCACTGGTCTTCTCCAGTACACTCTAGAAATCATCCATTTATAATTTTTCAATTAATGCCTCAGAGTCCTATCAGACATCACATGACACAGCTACTTTTGGTCTTACTTAGTCATCTGCAGCCAAATACAAATGAACCTCAGACGAATTCTGCTTGTCATAGCTTCTATTCACTGTGGCCTTTGCCTTGATCCTGTCATTGTTCATAGTTCTGTATGACTCAAACACTGATTTGGATACTCAAGGTCCTTTGAATGAGTTTCTTCAGTAAGAAATGTGACTTATGCCTGAAAACGAACAATCCAGAATATTTTATTAATACACAGCTGACTCAATTTTTAAAATAAGAGCATTTGGAATGGCCCTTTAATTAAGCTAGAATCTAAAAGGTGAGTTTCATTTATTTCACTTTTTTAACATAATGTAAAAACAAACAGCTGACAGAATATAGTTTTCTTCTTCTACCATAATGTGCAAAATAATATGCAAATTAAAAAGAAAACAGATTTAGACAGATTTATAAGGAGTTAGAAGAATATATCAGCCCGACAGTTTTATGTACACAATGGCTTAAGAAAAAATGTATGTAATAAGCATCTCACTTTGTTTGACACTTTCCTGGGTAGGCTGGAAAACAAGTTAGTCAACACTTGTCGACCCTCCACCTTCCTGGAACTTCAGGTCCAGGAAAGGAAGAACTAGCAGCTTCCTTAATGCACACTTAATTCTCAGTTGAACTATAAGGAGAAATGGGCTAGAGAAAACTGACCTTGAATATAAAAAGTAAGTCTTTCCTTTTTTTCTTTCATTTCCCCAGCTTCACTGAGAAATAACTGGCATGCGACTTTGTGTATGCTCAAGGGGTATATGCTGATTTGATACTATATTATGAAATGATTACCTAGTTGACATACCTATCAGCTTATATAATTACCCTTTTATGTATGTGGCAAGAATATTTAAGATTTACTCTTTTAGTCACTTTTAAGTGTATGATATTGTTAACTATAGTCACTAAGTGAGCGGTACATTAGCTCCCCCGAGGTTATTCACCATGTAGGTAGAATTTTGTACCCTCTGACCAACATCTCCTCATTTTCCCTAGCCTTAGCCCATAGCAACCACCATTCTACTTTGTTTCTATGAGTTTGGCTTTATTTTAGATTCCATATATGAGTGATATCATATGGTAATTGTCTTCTCCGTCTGGCTCATTTCATTTCACCTATGAGGTCCATCCATGTTGTCACAAATGGCAGAATTTCCTTCCTTTCGATGTATTATACACATACCACATTTTCTTTATCCATTCACCTGTTGATGAACATTTAGGTTTTTTTCCATGTTGTGGCTACAGTGAATAATGCTGCAACAAACATGGAGGTTCAGATATATCCTCAAGGCAGTGATTTTTGGAAGACCATGTATTCTGTTGGTGGGAATGTAAACTGGTGCAGCCACAATGGAAAATAGAATGGAGGTTTCTCAAAAATTATAAATAGGGGTACCTGGCTGGCTTAGTCAGAGGAGCATGTGACTCTTGATCTTTGTATTGTGAGCTTCAGCCCCACAGTGGGTGTAGAGATTACTTAAACAAAAAAATAACAACTATAAAAAAATTTAAAATAGAACTACCATATGATTCAGCAATCTCACTTCTGGGTATATATCCAAAGGAAATGAAATCCCTATCTTTTCTTTTTTTAAACTTTATTCATTTATTAATGAGAGAGAAATAGAGAAATAGAGAGAAATAGTGGGAGCAAAGGGGGAGGGATAAGCGGACTGCACTGAGCAGCAAGCCCAACATGGGACTCAATCTCATGACCCTGAGATCATGACCTGATTCAGAAACAGGAGTCCTGATGCTCAACTGACTAAGCCACCCAGGTGTACCCTATCTTCTTTGGAAAAGATGTATAGTCAAGTCCTCTGCCTACTTTTAATTGGATTATTTGTTTGTTTGCTTACTGCTCAGTTGTATGTGTTCTTTATAGATTTTGAATATTAACTCCTTATTTGATACATAGTTTGCAAATATTTTCTCCCAAATCATACTTTGCAAAGACTATCTTTTCCCCATGGAATATTCTTGGATTCCTGGTCAAATATTAGTTGACTATATAGGCATTATTTCTAAGTATTCTATTCCACATAGTTTATGTGTCTGTTTTTGCATCTAGACTCATCAGGGATATTGGCCTTAAGTTTTCTTTTCTTGTAGTGTCCTTATCTGGCATTAGTATCAGGGTAATGCTGGCCTCATTAAATGAATCTGGGAAGTGTTCCCTTGTCTTCCATTTTTTAAAGAAGCATTTGAGAATTGATGTTAATTCTTCTTTAAATGTTTAGTAGAATTCACCATTGAAGCTACCTGGTCCTGGATTTTTCTTTGTTGAGAAGTTTTTGACTATTGCTTCAGTCTCCTAAGTCATTACTGGTCTGCTCAAGTTTTCTGTGTTTCTTGATTCAGTTTGGTAGGTTGTATGTTTCTAAAAATTTATCCATTTCTTCTATGTTATCCAATTCATTCGCATAATAGTCTCACGGTAGGGTAGCCTCTTATGATACTTCGTATTCCTGTAGCATTGGTTGCAGTGTCTCCTCTTCCATTTCTGATTTTGACTCCTCTCTCTCTCTCTTCCTCTCTTTCTCTTTTCAGTTAATCTAGCTAAAGATTTTCCCATTTTGTTATCTTTTCAAAAACTGACTTTTATTTTCATTGCTTTTTTTCTATTGTCATTCTAGTCTCTATTTCATTTATTTCTGTTTAAGTCTTTATTATTTCCTTCCTTCTGCTAATTTGGGGCTACATTGGTTCTTTTCCTAATTCCTTGAGGTAAAAAGTTAAGCTATTTTTTTTTTAGATCCTTTTTCTCAATGTAGTCATTTATTACTATAAGCTTTCCTCTTAGAACTGCTTTTGCTGCATCCCATACATTTTCATTTGTCTCAAGATACTTTCTTGATTTCCTTTTTGATTTCTGAAATTTGACCCACTGGTTGTTCAGGAATGTGTTGTTTAACTTCCATATATTTTGTGAATTTCTCAATTCACCTCCTGCTAATGATTTCTATTATTATGCCACTGTGGCTGGAAAAGATACTAGATATAATTTTGATCTTCTCAAATTAGTTAAGGCTTGGTTTGCAGCCCTTGCATGATCCATCCTGGAGAAGGTTCTGTGTGCATTTGAGAAGAATGTATATTCTAGTGCTATTATATGGAACGTTCTGTATATGTATTAAGCTCCTTTAGTCCCTAGTATTATCCAGGTCTGCTGTTTCTGTATTAATTTTCTGTCTAGATGGTCTATCCAATGTTGAAAGTGGAGTACCTCAGTCTCGTACTTTTACTATATCCAATGTTGGGTACGTATTTATTTACAATTATCATACCTGCTTGATGAATTGAGTCCTTTATCACTATAGAGAGATCATCTTTATCTCCTGTGACATATTTTGACTGAAAGTCCATATTATCTGATATAAATATAGCCACTCCTACTCTCTTTTGGTTACCATTTTGCATGGAGTATCTTTTTCCAACTTTTCACTTTCTACCTACATGTGTACTTAAAGCTAAAGTGAGTCTCTTGCACACAGCACATTGCTGATCTTATTATTTTTTTAATCCATTCAGCCACTTTGTGTCTTCTGGTTGGAGAATTTTGTCTATTTATATATAATTATTAGTAAATAATAATTGTCACAAACTATTGTCATTGATTATTTTCTGACTGCTTCTTGGTTCCTTTGTTCCTTTCTTCCCCTCTTACTGTCTTGCACTAAGACTTTATGACTTTTTTGGTAATGATATGCATTATTTCCTCTTTGTTGTCTTTAATATAACTATTAAAGGTTTTTTCTTTGTGGTTACCATGAGAGTTACATAAAACATCTCATAAATATAACAGTCTATTTTAAGCTGGTAAACACTTACCTTCAACCTCCTCAAAAAGCTATACTTTCACTTCTCCTCTCCCCACATTTTATGCTGTTAATGTCACACTTCACATCTTTAATACTGTTTATCCATTAGCAAATTATTTTATCTATAGCTATTTTTAATATTATTAGTTTTTTAACTTTTATTTTAGACACTGGGTGTTATATACAACTAATGAATTGTTGAACATTATATCAAAAACCAATGATGTACTTACTATACATTGGCTAATTGAATTTAAATTTTAAAAAAGAAAGAAAGAAAACAACCCCCTCCAAATAAATAAATAAAATTAAATCAGGCCACCCTTAAATAAATAAATAAATAAAACTCACTTTTATTCTAGAGAGAAAAATGACTTACACACCAACATCACATTATTTGAGTATTCTAAATTTGACTATATATTTACCTTTACCAGTGAATTTTGTTTTCATGTTGTTACTTAGTGTCCTTTCATTTCAACTTGAAGTACTCCCTTAGCATTTCTTGTAAGGCAAGTCTAGTGGTGATGAACCACTTTAGTTTTTGTTTGTCTGGGAAATGTTTTTATCTCTCTTTCATTTCTGAAAGACAGTTCTGCCTTAAAGGCATATGGGTACAGTATTCTTGGTTGATAGTTTTTCTTTCAGCACTTTGACTATATCATTCCACGCCTTCTGGACCTGTAAGATTTCTGCAGAGAACTCCACTGATAGCCTTTTGTGGCTTCCTTTGCTTGTGATAAGTCATTTTCTACTTGCTGCTTTCAAAATTCTCTCCTTGTTTTGACTTTTAACATTTGATTATAAGAAGTCTCAGAGTAATCTTTGGGTTGATCTTGCATGGGGTCTTTGAGCTTCCTATAACTGAATGTCCATATCTCTTCTAAGATCTCTTCCAAATTCTAAGAATTTTCAGCTATCATTTCTTTCTATAATATTTCCATTCCTTTCTCTTGCTTCTCTTCCTGGGACTCCCATGATATAATGTTCATTTACTTGATGGGGCCCATAACTCATATGATTTTCTTCACTCTTTCTCTTTTTTCTTTTTGTTCCTCTCACTGGCTAATTTCTAAAGATCTGTCTTTGAGGTCATTGGTTTTTTTTCTTCTGCATGACCAAATCTGTTGCTAAAACTCTCAAAATTTTCTATTCCGTCATTATAGTCTTCAAGTCCAGGATTTCTGTTTGGCTCTTTTTTATGGTGTCTATTTATTTATTAAACTCATTTTGTTCATGCATTGTTTCCATCATTTCATTTAGTTGTCTATCTGTATTCTCATCCATTCCATTCAAGATAAATTTTTTAAAAATTCTTTGTTGGGCAACTTGTAGATATCCATTTCTTTGGGGTTAGTTACTAGAGCTTTATTAGCTTCCTTTGGTGGTACATATTTATATGATTCTTTATGATACATATAGTCACACACAGATGTCTGTGCATTTAAAAGAACCAACAACTTTTTTCCCAGTCATTACAGACCAGTTTTAGCAAATAAACACCTTCTGCTGTTTGCTTCTTGGGTTGATAGAATTATTTCCAGAATCATAATTGTGCTGGATTGGAACTGGTTATGAGGCTGTGACTGGGTATGCAGTAAGATCCATGGTAGTCAGGCTTTTTACCAGGATCTTGGAAGGGTGTGTATCATGCCTGATCCCTGGGGAGATGAGACTGCTTCTGGTATCTTATTCAGTAAGGTGGTGCTAGAACAAGTGTTCACTTCAAGGTTCACATTTGGGTCCTCAGAGAGGTGTATATCCATCTCTATGGCAGGTGCAGTTCTCGCCAGGACACTGAGAAGACCACTGCCTAGTCACTGGACAGGACTGGCTCTGGATCGCACCTGAAACTCAATCCACAGGGCTGTTTCAGGTTTCACAGCTAAAACTGAGGTCTGCCCCTTCCTCTGGAGACACAAATAGGTGTGTGTCCTACCAGGTCCCTGAGTAGGTTGGACTGGCCCCTGACTGTAACTAGAGAAGCTAGAGCCAAGTGTAGTACCTTTTCAGGATCTCGGGAGGGGCAGACATGCGGATCTCCAACCTATCTCAATACCAGCTGGACTACTCAAAGACTGCACCGAGAAGGGCCTAGAGTCAAGTTTAGGGCCCTTTCAGGATACCCTGAAAGTGTACAAAAGTATCTGCTGCCTGGTCTCTGTGCCATCAGAACTACCGACACACTGAGTCTTTGAGGGGGGCTTGTATACAGGATCTCCCAGGGCGTAGACAGGAGTGTCTCCTACTGGGACCCTGACCCCCAGACTGCTAGAAAACTGAAAGACTAGCAGTCTATGGCTGTGAGGACCTGGAGCCATGTATAGAGCCCTTTGAGGGTCTCTGGGGATACAGATAAGAGTTTCTCCTTTCTGGTCCCTGTACCAATAGATTGTGGCTAGCAAAGGGTTAATGCCTAGTGTAAGGCCTTTTCAGGACCTCCAGGGGCAAGATGGAAATATCTCCTGCTGGGTCAAGTCTCTGTACTTTAAACTACATTTATCAGTCTACACTACAAAAAAGAAAGGTATCTGGCTATCACTTCACAGGGTTCTTATAAACTGTTACATTTACATTTATATATTTAACCATACACACACACACTTAAATATAACAAGGTTTATATTATAATAGGATCTCACTGTTCAGGCAAACCTAAGTAAAACAATGTACTTTTACTACAGAATTTAAAATATCTGTCTGTATGAGGACAAAACATTTTAAAGTAGCATCTTGGGTTCAGACTATGAAGCAGTCACTTGAATTAAATAACATTAGTTTTTGTTACTCAAAAAGTAGTCAAAAGTCTTAAAATAGCAAAGGCAGTTCTTAGCTATTCGGTATTTGATCAGTTAAGGGACTGAGATAGGCACATACATACAAAAATGATTACGATAAAAACACTTCGGAAATGCATGGGTATTACATATAATAACACTGTCAAATGACATCATCCAATGGTTAACAATAATTCTTTTATACCCATATATTGCCTTATACCTTCAAAAGAATTCATCATCATATAGATTTAACCTTTTCTTATCTTTTACTTTTTCCAGTATCATTGATTATTTCTGTGTCTATGAAATATTTAAGGAGAAAAATACCCAAAATCTTATTCTTAGGTTATAATTGAATCAATCACCTCTATTTAAAACTATCCTTGATACAGCCAAAAGGGCAAGAAAGCCATCTTCTATTTAAAACCAAACCGGGAGGAGGAATTTTAAAAATATATGAAATAATTACTTCTGTTTCACACTAAACATGCATCCAAATTAATTTGGTAAGTTATTCAAGGTCATTTTCTCCCTAGGGCAAGACTAAATTAGAGATGTGAAGTGCCCAGAAGTTTTACTGCAGTCATTCTTTCTTCATAACGTGGCTGTTAAGTGAAAGGGCTTCAAATTTTTCCTCAATGTGTTATGTCATCTTAATAAACAAGGTTTTGAAAATAAGGATTAAAAATGTACCAATATATTCAAAATTTCACAAGGTGAGCTCTAACAGTCAGCAGAACAAAATGTTCTGAACAGAAGACATTGAAATTCCACATGCACATCCAGACAGCAGCCAGAACATCATTTCCCAAAATGTGGTCCCCATAATACTGGTCCTGTGAAGCCCTTACAAGAAAAAGTTTGGAGGCTGAATACATCTGGAAAACACAACTTACACACTGCTCCTCTGAGAGATACACAGCACACATTTGCTCCTAGGAATCTTCAGAAAGAAACTTCTTAATTTTGTTTAATTCAGTGTTATCCAAATATTTTTCTGCATTAGCAGAACTAGTGCTCCTTTGAAACACTTTGGAGAATACTGCTCTAAAAAACTCCAAGTATCAGTTGTATACAAAAAACAGTATGGATTCCAGAATTCATGTAGTCAAAAGCAAGAAGACTTCCCACTGCCTCCTGGCCCTCTGACTTCCATTGTGGTCCTCCTCCATGCCCAGGCTGACCCAACCTCAATCTATTAGTATTAAAAGAAAAAAAAAAAGTGAAAGTCACGCTTAGCTTCCCATTTTATTCACCTTTTAATTTCAACTCTGAATCTCTCACTTGGCTTTCAGTAAGCTTACATCCCTTTCAGTAAGTTCTTAGTTTCACACTGAAAGCCTTCATCTGGCAATCTAGATTCTGGCTAGATAAATCTATGACTAACTTTGGACACTGGCATCTTCTGTGCTCCTTGTCCAGGTTTTCCTTTTGATCTTCTGCACAAGCTGTCAGTTTAGGTCTCTACTTTGGGCTCATCCTTCTGCCTGAGACAAAAGCATTAAAGGCAAATCCCAAACTGTGGCAAGAGAAACAGACATCCAACACTGCTCCTTGCAGCTTCCAATCACCCATCAGTCAAGGAAAAAAAACCTGAAGAGCTTCTTCTCTCATCAAGACACAGGGTGATGGCAGCAGAAAGCACAATGACAGGGCACTTCACTTTGAGTTAGGTTTCAGGGATGAGTTGGAGCAGAAAGCACAGGAGAAATTGCTGGCTGGGTAACTGTGAGCTTCCCACATCCCATGGCTGTATATTATAAGGATTTAAAAATGATTTGCCTTGAAAACATTTTCTTTGATCCCTGTGACTATCTCCTACTTGTTTAATGAGATCCTTATGTTGTATCTTTGGGTGGTCAGGGCAAGAAGCTGTTAAAAACAAAGACAGCAATTTAAAGCAGTATACCTAATCTTAAGGACCTCTAGATAGCCTCCTCGGTAGGACATAAAACGGCAAGTGTAGGGCTGATTGCCCTATGTACAAGGAAAACCTCCAAAATCAAGATTAGGACAAATAAAAGTGCATCATCTACACCTACTCTCAGCCATCCTGCCATTTCTTTATTCAAAGGCATTTGTATTTGAAACATTGGGAAATGCAGGACTAGACCAAGGCACATTGCAAATACCATCATCCCTGGCATGTATCCCTGATAATCTACCATACACCTGGGCACACTGGCATATATTAATTCATTTTAGGGAGATCATTTCCTGGTGACTTCAAGAATGACTACTGGAAGCTCCTTTGGAATACTGAGTAATGAGTTTTTAGCTTCTCCTCCTAAGGACTCATCAGAGATATAAAGGGAAGTGAAGAGTAATTTTCCTTTGGTTATGGTATCTGGGAGTCCCTACATATTTATAACCCATATTTATGAAGACATAGCCTTGCCCAAAGATGCCCTCCCAAGTTGATGTATGAAAGGGGAGAATGGTAATATGTTAATACTATGTATAAAAACTATGAGGTATGTCACATTATCAAGGAAATACATCATGTCATTTAATTTACTTCTAAAAAGCTGCAAAGAAGATTATAAACTCCTTAAGAGCAGGAAGTATGGGACACCATTTTGCATCCTACGTACAGTCTTACTCAGACCCTTCTGCATTGCAGACATCTGATAAACACGTACTGAATATGCGGGTCAGGGAGTAGGTGAGTGTGAGTGCGTGAAGTATTCAATTAGTGGGGAAATAAAGGCTTTATATGAATAAGTTGGTAGATAACTGTATGCTACATATTAAGTAAGTAGCAGGCATCTGGGTGGCTCAGTGGGTTAAGCCTCTGCCTTCAGCTCAGATCATGATCTCAGGGTTCTGGGATGGAGCCCCGCATTGGACTCCCTGCTCAATGGGGAGTCTGCTTCCCCCTGTCCCTCTGGCTCTGCCTCGCTCCACTTCTCATGTGCTCTCTCTTTCTCTGCTTTCTCTCAAATACATAAATAAAATCTTTAAAATAAATAAATAAATAAATAAAAATAAGGGGCTCTGAAATAAAGACAAAAATCTAGAGAGGCTAAAAATAATACTGAGAAATGTTTTATTTTCCTTTTTTTAAGCAACAGGGCAAATTTTGAGGTAGCACTCAATCTGGACCTTATCTCACAAAAACCAATACTCAGTATTCAAAAAACCCCTTCTCTTACTAGTGTGTGTAGCTGGGAGATGTGGGGGGTTTCCTGGTAGACACAGACAAATGGAGAAGCCAGTATTACAGGAAACATATTGGAAAAGAAAAATGATCTTATACTTCTGGTAAAGACAGAAAGTCACATGCTTTCTTTAGCCTCTGCTTTCTCTTACAATCTTGCAAAAATATCACTAAAGGAATTTTTTCAAAGAGATAATAATGACAAAGAATTTTAGAAACCAGAAAACTGGGAAAGAAGTAACTGATTAAACAGATCTGAGAAAGCTAAACCTGGTGGTAGGGAAATTGAGAGTCAACCCATTTTATATGTGGAACCCCCAAAAATGTCCCAGAATTGATGATACCTCATTCCCCTGGCAGTGTGGTATGATGGGCCTAAAAACAGGATAACTGCCTGAAAACCAATTTAAGAAGCTGCTAGAATCCCAGCTAACCTCTGTTGGAAGTCTGCCTCTCTCTGGAGAGAGTAAAATGGCAAGTCTCTAAACTAGAAGATATCAAGCACAATTGAAGGCAAGGGCACCTCACCCTAAACTGAGGAATTAAGTCAACATATACCTACTGAATGTTTAGATCTCATCTCTTTTTCCACTTAGGTCCACTGAGCATGACCACGTCCCACTGAGTATGACCTTAACGCTCTACTCAAGAGGTTGGAACCTGATCAGAACTGAAGGAAAGACCTACAGATATTGTTGGGAAGGGATACTCTATCAGTAAATAGCCCATATCACACCCATAGCAGGATTATTGACATCTGTGGCCAAGTAATTTTTTGTTTTAAGGAGCTGCCCTGTGTATTACAGGATATGCAGCATCATCTGTGGCCTCTACCCACTATATACCAATGGTACTCTCACCTCTCCAGTTGTGTCAATCAGAAATGTCTTTAGATATCGCCAAATGTCCCCAAGGTGGGAGGGGTATGTGTGTGTGGCAAAATCACTCCTGGTTGAGAACCACCACCTTGCAATGAAGCTAACAGTTGACATGCCTCTTCCACATACTCAGGGCTTCAAATCAGCTTCTTAAATATTAAATGAAATTATGATAGATATACTTGTCCTTTGTGATTAAATTATCTGACTATTTAGTATGGTTTAGTTCTTCTCAACTAAAATTATTTCATTCTTTATAAAATCTAAACTTTAAACAAAACTGGGGCTCCTGGGTGGCTCAGTTGGTTCATCATCTGACTCTTGATTTTGGCTCAGGTCATGATCTCAGGGGTCATGAACTGCACTCAGCATGGAGTCTGCTTGGGATTCTCTCTCTCCCTCTCCCTCCCGCTCTGTCCCTCCTCCTGCTCATGCAAGGGCTCAGGCACACTCTCCGAAATAAATAAATTAATAAATAAACAAACAAATAAAACTCCCTAAAAAGCACCATCTAAAGTATCCCAAAGAATTAAAAAATAAAACAAAAAACTATTAACATTGTCTACCTATGAGAAATGAATTGGGTTTTACTTCATTAAATTCAAAATAGTGTCCTTTCTCGCTCATGGAACATTTATTATCCTAATCATCATCACCATCATCACCTTTTGAAAATCTCACCATACATGATCAAGAGAGGTAAGTCAGGTAGATTCTCCTGAGAATACCTCTGAAGTTGTGGTCTTCTTATAAGAGATGAGCATCTAACATCAGTTTGAACATTAGAATTTTATTACCTCTCACACTATTTACTAGTTTTAATGCCAGTTTCAAATCAGAGGAGGAAGAAAACCTTTGTTATGATGCTGTGTCAATATGTGAAATACATTTTGCATATAAGAAAAATGTTTTTAGGAGCGCCTGGGTGGCTCAGTGGGTTAAGCCGCTGCCTTCGGCTCGGGTCATGATCTCAGGGTCCTGGGATCGAGTCCCACATTGGGCTCTCTGCTCAGCGGGGAGCCTGCTTCCCTCTCTCTCTCTCTCTCTCTGCGCCAGCCTCTCTACCTACCTGTGATCTCTGTCAAATAAAAAAAAAAAAAAAAGAAAAATGTTTTATAGAATCATGCAATTTCACCATAGAAAGTAACCTCAGGAGCCATCTGTCAACCTTCCATCCCAGGAAGAAATCACCACTTCAAGGTTCCTGCTACATGTTCAAGGATAAAGGGCTGCTACTTTTTGAAGAAGATGGTTCAGTTGTGAATCAACTAGAAAGTTATCCAAATTTAATTTTATAAGTTAGACCCACTGGTCTAGCCTTTAAAGAAAAAGAAAAGATTTTTCTCTCTAATCCATCATTTTTGGTTCAAGATTTCTGGGATCCTCCCTCATCCACGTAGCTTTGCACCCCCAAAATATTCCTGAACCTCAGGAACATCAAGAAATGAGGAAGCAGAACAAGCTCGCTAAGCCACCTGACAGAGCATCCATGCCACCAAAAACCTTCCTACCTGCCTAACTCATTTCAAATACAACCCAGAGTCATCTAGGTAGTTAGTATTTTCAAAAGAGAAGTCTTTCAAAATACTGGTTCTAAACTAATCTTGATTGATTATATGAACTAATCATCCCACACATGCAGCTTCTCTCCAGGATCATCCTCTCCATGGACATGAGCCTACACCCTTCGTCAGTGTCCAGCAAGCAGTGATCATTATCCCTACTCTAAGGCATGAGAGTAAAAGAATAAGATCATATTCCTCCGCTACCATATACCTGCCTAAAGATACCTTTAAACTACAGCAGGATATAATTAATAGCCCTAATTATGAAAAGAGGCTAAAATAAAGTCATACTCAATTCACTTGTATTCTTAGGAAAAACTGCAGCAGATGCCCTAGTTCTCGTTCTTATTTTTAGACACACTCCTCATCCATTCAAATGAAAATCAAATGAGCTCCCAACAGTTAAAACCATCATCAAAATCTGTTAACTCTGAACACTGAAAACTTTTTAGTATAAATATTGTTGCTAATCTGAGATCTTTTTTTTCTTGTAATCATTTTTAAGTTTTTATCCCAATTCAATTCAATCATTTCAAAATTAATTTGCAACTGATACAATGACTACTTCTACAAGACAATGCGACATCTGAAGACTCACTAAAATTTTTATTGTACCCTTCAATAGACTTTTGTTCTTTCCCCTTCCTTCCCTATTCATTTCCACTTGAATTATCCTGGCTCCCAGTCAGCCAATCTTGGAGAAGATCCTGCTCCCCCTCCCACTCCCCATCCCTAACCAGGGTGTGCCAAACACTTAATTTTTATTCATGCCTCGGCAGTTCCTTTCTTCTTAGTCTTTCCAACCTCCTCTGTGTTACAGTTCCGGGGAGTTACAAGGCCAGTGATCTGTGCAAGTGATAGAGGATCCTAACACTGTTGGGAAGGAGCCTACTCCTCTGGCACTTTTCGGCACACCATCAGGCAGTAAGTATCATCTGCAGGCCAGCGAGGAAATCTTTGTGGGACCTCAGGGTGCCTCTGGTACCTTGGCAATTAACAGGCATTAAAACCAAATATTTTACCCAGATTCATCCTACCTACCACAATGGAAACCTCCTTTCATCCAGGATGGTATCTCCCAAGCCATAATCCTAGGGGATTGTGTTTGCTTTTGTGTGTTTGTGGAGGCTAGCAACAAGAGTGGGTTCTGTGCCATTGCTCTGAGGTTACCTGGTAGCATTTGTTAGAGTCTTTAAGTCTCAAATTCTGAGTTTCCTGAAAGATACTAGGAAGTGAAATGAGAATGGGAAAGACATCACAAAGAAGTAGGACAACTGAGAGAATCTCAAACCACCTCACCAACATACAGTGACTAGTCAGTTTTTGTTGCCCTGTGAAAGGGCATACTAATCTAGACAGGTTAGCTAACCCATGTGCTTCCTCAGGCCTGGTCAGGTGAGCGCTGCTCCTCACCCTTGATGCTCTGTGAAGGCTAAGGCTCTTTTCTGTGTCTTGTGGGGATCTCCTTAGACATAGCAGAGCTGGGAAACTGATGCTGCCCAGACCTGAAATCAGTGGGGACTGAACCGTTTTTCTAATTCTCTGAACATAAACTTGGCAGGAGGTTCTTTGAGTTACCAAGCAACCGAACATCTGACATGACGCCTTTAACAACCTTTTCCATAGATTACTAAAAGTTCCCAGAACAAATTCATGTCTGGTCCAGTGAAGAAAGAAGAAGGAAACAGAAGTAGCCAAGAAGGGGGTGGGGAGAAGAAGGCCAAGAGAGCAAAAAGAGAGCCAGCATATCCTCAAGACATGTGGAAACAGGAAGAAGAAGAAAACAGATAAATGAGAGGCACTCCCAAAAAAGGAGAATATGCATATACGGTACAAAATTATCCTCCAAACGGCATTTCCTGAAAGCTCTAAGAAGCAGTCTTGTAGCAAGAGAAGAGCTTCTAAACTTCTCATTTGTTCTATAGAATTATGGTTCCTTTCTCCATTTTATTATAATCACTCCTCTCAGCCACTCATGTCAAGTACATCGCTGTCACAAAATCTGTAATAGGAGGCTAATGCTGCCGACAACCTCATGCAGACAGAGTAGAAAAACAATGGGAGGGAAATGGCAAGGTGTAAGAGCTCACCGCCTCTGGCTTAGGAAGCTCTCAATCCACCCCTGCATGACCCAGACTAGAAGCCTTGCTGCTGCCCTCAGGATCCACTCTCGACCCTACCCCTGGCACAGGCAATCAGGAGGGAATTATTCGTGGATAATTTGAAGTTAATAATGAACCGACCAAACGTCAATCTGCTTTATATGAACACTGTGGCTAACTTCTAAAATGAGGAATTGCTACAGTTTTAATAATATGTGGGTAGGCCTCAAATTCTCATTCTCTCTCTTTCTTTTTTACTTTCAATTAACCCTATATTCTACCTGGAAATTCATTCACAAAGTTTCCAGTTATACTGTCAGCCCTGACACACAGAGACCTAGCTATAGGCATTCCTTTCCAGACCAAGTAAGTTCTCACGGGCCAGAATCAGTGGAGCTTGCTGAAGTATTTCTTGCCTCTGGCCTCTAGAATACTTCATATCTATTGTTTAAACAACATATTATAAACGGTGACTATCAAGAGGAAGAACCAAAACTTGAGTTACACCAATTTTGCCATTTTGTGTGACCACCTGGAATTTTTAATTCATGATAAAAATTCAGAACACTAGGGGCACCTGGATGGCTCAGAGGGTTAAAGCCTCTGCCTTCAGCTCAGGTCATGATCCCAGGGTCCTGGGATCAAGCCCCCCCATCAGGCTCTCTGCTCGGCAGGGAACCTGCTTCCCCCTCTCTCTCTGCCTGCCTCTCTGCCTACTTGTGATCTCTGTCTCTCAAATGAATAAATAAAATCTTAAAAAAAAAAAAAACCTCAGAACACTAAAACAGCGTGCAAACAGTAAAACAGAGAACTGTATTGTTTGTTTGATAAATGCAAATTTAAGATCATACATAAAATACTTTACTGAATTTGAATAACTTTATAACAATTAATATCATTGTACATTATTCTTTTGTTATTTGTTATTTCTGGTAATTACATTTCTTGCTTAAGAAGGAATCAAGAAACCAATGATTATGACGGATAATTCACATGGTTATTGAAAATAATTCTGTCCTATATGGGAGGAGGAGGAGTATTAAAAATTATCTGTTCCAGGTGCCTGAAATGCTAGGTCTGCCATTACATCTGTGGAGCACACAGAGGTGCCCTATGGCTTCCAATCCAGTTCACAAAGGACCACTAGTGTAGAGCAGGAAAGAAAAATGAGACTGGGGCATTCATGTCTCCTTTCCATGCAGGCTTGCCCCAGTCTGGCAATATCCTTTGACTCTTTTCCCCAGATTAGTTGAGGTATAATTGACAAACATTGTATATATGATGTTTTGATATATGTACATTGTGAAATGATTCCCTCAACCAGGAAAATTAAACTATCCATCACCACATATATTTACCCTTTTTTATATGTGTGTGCTAAGAACACTTAAGATCTATTCTAGCAACTTTCAAGTATATAATCCAGTATTATTAACTACAGTCACCATGTATATTACTGAAATATTTCCACTGTATATTATTCTGCCATGTCACATTTTCTTTATCCATTCTTCTGTAGATGGACATTTAGGTTGCTTCCATAACATGGCTACTGTGAATAATGCTGCCATGAACATGGGGTGCATATATCTCTACAAGATAGTGATGTTGTTTCCTTTGGATATATACCCAGAAGTGGGATTTCTGGATCAAACAGACATAGGTTCTATCTTTTTAGTTTTCTTGAGGAACTGCCATATCATTCTCCAGAATGGCTATACCATTTTTACATTCACACCATCCTCTGACTATGGCCAGATTTCAGAGTTCTATCAGAAACTCTTCCCACAAAGCTGGTTCCCAACATTCTCTTCTTGTCCCTGTCCCTCTCCCTATTCTTCTCCCTTTCCTGCTCTGTTTTTGGATTACAGTTACTGCTTATTCCTTTTCCCAATTCAGACCCAGGGATAGACAGGCATCACCCTTACCCCTTAGTACCTAAGGATACTGTACTATCCCTTGTCATTTTTCTATATCCTGTGCACACCTTTATAAATTTAGTTTTAAACTCTGAAGTTACCCAATTTGTATGTATTGACAATTCCCTGCTTAGACCCTAATATATATTCTTATTCCTCATAACCCCAATTTCCATCATTACCCTAGACCTCAAATGGGAAGTTTTCTCCTCCTTAAATATGCATATTCTGATTCCAACAGCTCCTATAATCCTAGGACTAGAGTAGTTGATTTTAGTTGTTTAATTACAGTTGTAGGGTTCAGGGGATAGCAGGGGAGATATCACAGAATGTGCACTAAACTGAGGAATCTCTTCAGCTCGGCCGCTATATATCCCTCCTTTCTCAAATGTTTACTAGTCACCTCATAAAAGTAACATTGGAAAACTGTCTCATTTAGTATAAATCCTACCTCCATAAAGATCACTTCATTATTTTTCTGCTTCTCTCAAAAATGGTAACTAAGAAATCACCAGTCATACCATCTCTGCCAGTAAGTGAATATGTTCTGGGATTAATCACAACCTTTCATCATCTTATAAGGGTTCATCTACAAGCTAACAGAAAGGATTAATTCCAGGCAGTATTGACTTCAATATGTCTGCATCTTTGACCCTTCATTTTATCTATGTCCAAGTTAACAGCAACTAAAATGATGAAAAAGACTGTACTAAAATTTTTCTTAGAATAAAGAATATTTTTGTTAATATTTTGTTAATATTTTAAGGGGGGGAAGCATATTTATGAAACTTGAAGAATCTTGATTCTCTCTCCCTCTTACTGTTTAAAAATGGCTTAAATACTCTCATAGTATGAGAACTGGACCTCAGAGTGCCAGGCAAACTCCAGTCAGAAAACATAGAATTGTACCTGGCACAGAGTAAAACTATATAATTTCTGCAAAACAGTTCATCAATCTGTTCTGATCCTAAAGTGATTCCCTGGAGAGAATTTGGTGGCGGAAAGGGCCACCAAAGAAGACACAATTCCCGTTGCTAATCTGTACTGATGACAATGAGGTAAAATTGAACAACAAGAGCTATAGTAATAGAGAAGACATCACGCTTACTATGTGCGCAAGGCACTGTTTTAAAGTCTTTACAGGCATTGATTCATTTAATTCTCAGGGCAACCTCAAGAATTAGATTACTATTACTACTCCCATTTTGCAGATTAAGAAACTGAGATTCAGAGTTTCAATAATTTGTCCAAGGTCACACAACTAGTAAATGACAGCACTGGGATTCAAGTGCAGGCCACCCGGCTTAGAGCCCTTACATCTAACCATCAAGATAAACAGTCTCTACTAGAACTTAGGAACATAGTCCTTTTAGTGTTACACAAGTAAAAAAAAAATACAATTGGCTTATCCTAGCACATGATTCCCATTTAATCTCTGCTTCTCTTTCAGGAACAACAACTGAAAATGGGAACTGAGGCATCCCAAGAGAACACCTATTGCATCTGTGAGGTATGGACATGGCATTTGGGCCTAGGACCAGGAAGAGAAGAAAATGAATAAATGAGTTCAGTAATTTTCATCATTTAGGAGGGAATCAAAAACTCCTTTGTGAATCTGGACAGCTTTGGTCTCTCTCCTCAGAAAACATTTACCTTGCATTTAATTTCAGGGAGTCCACAGCAGCCCTAATGCCCACCCACAGGCCCTCTGTGAGAAAACTCTCTTCTTGGATGATTTATGAGTCTACAGTGCTGTATACTACATAAGAAAAAAAAAAATCAACCAATGAACTAATACTTTTTGAGTGTCTACTACATGCCAAACATGGTGCTCAATCTTATGTGGAGAGTGTAAGAAAATGCAGTCCCTGCATTTAAAGAGCTGCACAGTTTGCAAAGCCAGATAGGATAAGAGTGGAGTGATTAACTTCTCCGAGTGCTCAGAAGAAAGAAATATTACTTCTTGCTTGGGTTGTTAGGCCAGGCTTCAAGAGAAGACTTGGAATATGATCTAGCCTATCAACATGATTACAATTGAAGAGGAAATGGAAAAGGCATTTGATGATATCAGGAAATGAGAATTCTTCATCTTAACACTTGCTTAGATCTGTGTGCTTAAAAATGTCATTTAATGCAAAGTATTACAGATTAGCTATAATTATATAGAACCTTATTTTCCGGGTAGGGAGAAGGTGGCGGGGTTATAGACATTGGGGAAGGTATGTGCGATGGTGAGTGCTGTGAAGTGTGTAAACCTGATGATTCACAGACCTGTACCCCTGGGGCTAATAATACATTATATGTTAAAAAAAAAAATTTTTTTAATTATTAAAAAAAAAAAGAACCTTATTTTCCTACCAGATAGTGTGTTTCCTGCCACATTGGTATCAATTTGTTCACGTTGTCCTAGCTATCTGCTGGGAAGGAAGCCCGCAGTGGAAACCCTTGGCCTTCCAGCTCAGAAGCCAAGGAGGACGTGCATCACACTGTTTACTGTGATAAGGATACCTGTCAATAGAAATTAGCTGAGGCTTTCAACTCATTTTCCAGTGCCCAGAGGAACCAACAGATAAAAATTTATTTTGATTCCAAGGTGGCTTTGTATCTCATTAGCAATCCCATGAGCCCCTACTCTTTTCATCCAACTGTCAACAGTCCTTGATGATCTGAATAAAGAAGCTGTCCAAACTAGGATTAAAGTGAGGTGGGGAAATCACTGTTCCTTTTTTCAGACTCCATGTGGAGGTGCTGAGCTGGCTCAACTCTCTAGAGAGCTCCCTTATTATTTTCTTTGCAATCCTGGTCACGATTCAGGATTCAGGCACTTGCATCATGTGGCCTTGATTCCTGCTGCAATTCTTTCCAGCAAATAAGCAAAGCAAGAGGACAGGGTATATTTGAAATTCTGGTAGAATCAATGTGGAGTTGGTTGGGAAATTCTAGAAACTGGAATTAAAGCCTCAAAGAAGACAGATTAAGTTCGTAATTAACTAAAGGCTGCCAGAAAATAACAACATATAGAAAGAACACAAGCAAGTAGACATCCAGTAAAACTGTCATCATGTATTCAACCAGAAATGGAACCTGAATCCCACATGTGCAAACAAGAGGCAAATTTGGAGCAGTCGCCTCTTTTCTAGAGATTCACAATTTGGGCAGTATTACAGCACATCCCCAGAGGACTGGTAGGGGGTGGTAAAGTGGAGAAGGAAGTTTCACAGAAAATTAATAGTTCAAGAAAAGAAATGAAAGCATAATTTAAAATGAACTCAAATACTTTAGCATGCTAGATCTGGGTATGGCAAGGAATAAGACAGCATACCCATGTGGTAACTGCATCACTTAGAATATTTAGAGCTGTCAATAACGAGGAAACTCTGACTCAAACTGTATTTAAAAGCTTTTTTTAAAATTTTTGCATTTACACAGTATCTCATATAATGAAATAACAGAGGTAAGGCAGTACCTAGCCAAGGAGGAGCAATCAGGATTCCAGCTCTGCTGTCCTGGGAGTCTCATGGTTCTACTCATTACCCTAGATGCTTATGCATCTAGGTTCTAGGCATGGTGTCCTGTCGTGATGTCCAGAGGAAAAGCAGGACCAGCTTTTCCTGTCTTTCCTCAGGACTGGTAGAACCTTTCCTGAAAGCTCTCAGCCAACTTCCCCTCACATCTCAGATTTAGATCACATGCCAGCCCATTCCTAAGCCAATTACCAATGGGAAGAATAGGATTACTATGACTGGTTCTCAACCTGTGGTCCCTGGACCATCAGCAGTACCTGGGAATAATGAAAACTACTAGGACAAGCTCCAGCCTTCCTGAATCAAAAGCTCCAGAGTTAGGGCATAGCATCTGTGTTTCAACAAGAATTCCAAATGATTAGGATACACTCAAGTTTGTGAATCACTGGTTTAGAGTAGAAGGGTGTTGGATTATCAGCCACCATGAGCAGGACACCAGGATCGGCAAATGAGGCAGATCACAACCATTAAAATGACTGAAGGATTACATTCAACTAGCATTTTTGAATGCTTGCTCCATTCTAATTTTTTTAACCTACACTATATCTTTAAAGTTCCACAGCAATTCTGTCAGGTATTTTTGTCTCCATTTTACAGATGAGGAAATGGAAGTCCAGATAATTTAACTTGTTTAATTTTATAACACAAAGTCAAGATCTGAACTTAGGTCTTCTGGTTGTAAATCTAGTTTTTATTCTATTATGCCAGAACTCACAGGCATAGGTTACCCCAGCCCATACTTGTATTTTAGGGAGGCTCTAAATTCCATGATATTCATATTTAAACAAAGATTGACCAGAGAAATATCCTCAGGTCTATAGTCTTTTTTGGGTCCTGGGATTGTAAGGAAATTCCAGGTTGTGAGGCCTTCTAGCTCCCTGGAGTCCAGAGAAAAACGAGGCCTCAAGAGATGGTCCAGAAATACAACAGAGACTTTTTTTTCTCTTTCTCAGGAATGGAAGGGAAACCCCAAAATGGCTCAAACATAAAGAAATCTGAAAAACAGGTACTCAAGTTTCTGTTACTCCGGAGGTCACTGCCACTCTCAGTAACAAAGGCCCTTCTGTATAAATGACACATAAGGTGACCAACAAGGTGAGGCACTAGAACTGAGATTCTTGTGCTGAACCAAGACCCTCAAAGGACTTTATTCTCAGAGAACAGGTAAACCAGAAAAAAATCTACCCACAGAGGAAGAAACAAGGAACCTTCTCTATCTCAGGTTGAACTCTAAGGGAAGAAAAAAAAAAGAAAAGAAAAAACCTCCTCTGGTAATTTGTAAGCCCAGGCCTGCCCTCATGTGGGTCTGAAATACACAGTTACATTATTTACAATGGCAGGTAATTCTCAGAGAAATTAACATCAAAATTGGTTTCCAGATGTCACTGCCCTGAGGTCTTGGCTGAAGGAACAAACAGGAAGCCTCTCTGTAAAGCCATACCTATAACTCCGGCCATGAGGGGTTCTCACAGATAACAAGAGCTCACAATCCTAACGCACAATACCTGAACAAGCGTGTCACCATGGCCAAGAGTCAGCAGAAACAAAAATATGAACTTCCCATAATGGAATTATCAGAACAGGCTAGAAGACAAGAGGGTTTTAAATTATTTTTTTAAAGTAAAAGAAGGAATAAAAATATGAAAAAGGAACAAGATACTATCAAAAAAAGAACCAAGCAGTTTTGAAAAAGACACAACAGGAAATTTCCAACTTCCGTCATTCTCAACAAGAAACTACGACCCCACTGAGAAATCAGCCTTGGGTGGAACAAAGGAGCTATGGAAAGAAAACTATTGCTCCATGAAGCATTTTGTAATTTGGGTATCTAAGCAGGGAGTTCCCCAAATGCCCAGCTTTAAATGGTACTCAATGCCTACCCCTACCATGACATGGAGAGATTAGTCCCTGTCCCTTGGTGTAACATGGTAAAAATTGGACAATGGTTAAATAGCGATATTTTTTTAAATGAGGAAGGAATATTTAATGAAAAGCTTTGTAAAGTCCTTGCTCTGTAGAACCTCTTTATCATAGTGTAACTTTTTAGACTTTATATTTTACAGTTATTTTCCAACAAAGGCCAACATTTCAGAAAATACCAGATTAAGCTCAAACCTCTAATTACGTAAGTGAGTCTTCTCTGTCAAACTTATTATAGCTTTTTGCTCTGACTCCCTATATGAGGAATATTTCCTTGAAATTTTATTTCTAATAACTTGTGTTAGTACAAAGGGAAGAATACAATGTGCAGAGTACCATCAATTTGCACCAAATAAAAATTCAATTCCAGAGTTGGAGAAATGCCACTGTGAGGGCCTGCAAGTCTGGTAATCATCACAAATTTACTTACTCACAGACTGCTCCACCCCTTCTTCTGGCTAGACCCCACAGAACCCTGAAACCATGGTAGGGGCCTGAATCCATCTGTGGATGGCTGAAAAGCGCAGGAAACGCTCATCAGATTTGATGTTCCTGTCTTAATCCGTTCCTGGCTACCCCTTCAGGTTCCCCTCCACATTTCCAGCCTTTGTGAATCACTTGGCAAAACCTGACACCAAAAGAAACACAAAGGATTATCTAAACCAAGAAGCCCTGGCCTGACCATGCCTGCCCCAGGGTGAACACACACCTGGTTTGAACAAAGGCCTGGAGGAAGTAGCGACTCCCTGCCAAGGAGAAGCCTCCTGCCTGCTGACTGCTCCCTTGACTATCCCATCTCCTTCCATCACATTCCAGGGGCAGAGCCTCACGGCACTTGGGACCACCATGTGGAAGCACTCCCAGCCCTTGCATCAGTCTCAGTTATGTCTTTTACTTAAGAAACAGTTACCTGAATACAAGCTACCTAAACGGTAGAAAAGTTCTCTTCTCTTAGAAAGTAAAGAGTTTTTTATCTGTAACACATGGGTCTCCTTTACTATAAACCTGGAGCTGATGGATCTACAGAGGGAATAAATACTTGAAAGAAAAGCAACACTGCCAAAGCAGTGCAGTACTGTCAGAGATTTATTTTACGGCTAGTACGAAAAGTAGAAGGTGTTAGGTGATTATAGTTTTCCTGTGCACAAGTTAAAGCTTCAAAGCAAATCCTTCCGTGCTGCCATTTCCATAAAGAACAAGTGGCTGGAGGGCACCTGGCTGGTTCAGTTAAGTGTCTGCCTTCAGCTTGGGTCATGACCCCAGGGTCCTGGGTTTGAGTCCTACATCGGGCTCCGTGCTCAGAGGGAAGCCTGCCTGCCCTCTCCCACTCCCCCTCCTTGCATTCCCTCTCTTACTGTCTGTCTCACTCTCTCTGTCAAATGAATAGAGTCTTTAAAAAAAAAAAAAAAAAAAAAAAAGAACATGTTGCTGGAGTTTCTTAGCAGCTACAGGAAACCAGGGGAGCTTTTATTTACAAGATCACCACCATGGATTAGCTTCCTTGGCTTCCTCCTATATACCATACCTAAACTTGCCTTCAAACACTCAACCAAAGGAGGCTGGCAGGTAGCACTTTCTTTCTGGTAAGTTAATCAAGTGTTACAGAGTGCCTACAGTGTGCTTAAATCTGTGTTAAATCCTATGGAGAACAAAGATATTTGTGGCATAGATGCCCCCTTTATGAAGTACACAGTTTGTTTAAGAAGAAAATCATGTTTTAAGAACCCATCCCATTAAGTGGGTTTACCTGCCCAACCTGTTTTGAAGAGCTCAGTGGCTCCCCCAGGAACAGATACAGCACCTGTCTTGGCACCATGGACTTGCCTACCTCCCTTGACTATCCTGGCAGAAAAAGCAAAAACTTGGAAGTCTGAAGTAGTGGTTCTCAGAGGGTGGTCCCCAGGCCAGCGGCATCAGCTCCACTGGGAAACTTATTAAACATGCAAATTCTCAGATTCCACCCAGAGCTTTGGAATCAAAAGCTCTGGGACTAAGACTCCGCAGTTTCTGTTTTAACAATTTCTTCAGGCAATTCTAATGTATGCTCAAGATTGAGAAGCCCTGGTCTAAGGGAACTACTTTTTAAAGACTCTCCTACCTTCCAAACTGTCTTGCACAGTTTCCACTTTCCACCTATTCAGTATGGGGTAAGTTTTGTTTTGTTGTTTTAATGAGTTATGACACTTTCACTGGAATCACAACAGACATTTACCAACTAGCTCAAACAATAAGCACATTTACTGGCTCAAGTAACTAGAAAAGTAGTATGAGGGCAGGGTCCATCGTTAACCTAATCCACCAGCCCTGGCTTGGTTTCTCCAGAATGCTATTAATTCTGCCATCTTCTGAGGGTGAGTGTTGCCTTCAGGCTGCCAATGAGAGGACAGTAGCAGTTCAATCTCACAGCTGCCCACAAAAGCCTCTAGTGCAAGAGACAGAGCTCACTTCTGGAAACTCTCACTGAAGAGTAAGGGGAAACTTTCCAGAAATCATCAGCACACCTTTCCTCTTTTATCAGGGTCCAATTAATATGAAGTCATTCCTGAACCAGTTACTGGCAAAGGATGGGACTGACCAACCAAGCCTATTCCTGCATCTGAGGTGGAGCCAGCTTCCCTACCAACCATCCCTTGCCCAGACACCTGCCCATGTAGAGGGATGGTGGATGCCAAAAGGAAATCAGGCTTCAGCTAGGGAGGAGAAAGGAAAAATGATTGATAGGTGGACTACTCCAAGTCAAGTGATTTCCAAGAACATGCTGTGAGGAAGGAGAATCATTTGTTCTTTACATGGCAGTTAAAGCGAAACATCATGAAGCTGGCAAGCCAAGACCAAGAACTCCACCCCTTTGCATTGGATGGCAATTAGTTTGGAGCAAAATCTATCAAATCTCATGGGCAAACTCAAGAGTTAAACAAAAAAAGAACACTATTTTCTTTTTGTTTCTTCTCCAATCATTCTCCCTCTTCTTCCAGCCCCCAAAATATAATAATTTTCTATTCAATAGTGAGATCTTTGGCCATTTCCCCAGTGCTATGAATACCCAATATAGATATTAAATAACATATTTCACTCACAAATAATGTATCCTGGAGCTATTTCCAGAGCTTTCCAGGCATCAATTAGAGCAACAATTCTAAGCCAAGCATAGCATTAAGCAAAGGGGATACAATGATAAATAGGAGTGGGTCCTTATTTCTAGAACCCACAGTGAAATGGACAGACAAGTGAACAAATGAACACAACACCGGTGCAGGGGACAATAACAGATGTATGCCCACACTATAAATGTACCAGAGACATGAAGCAATGAACTTCATCTGAGATATGAGGGATGGAGATGATACCCCCAGAAGGTTTTGAAAGATAAACAGGGGAAAAGTGTAAGCTTCTGGATAAATTTTAGAAGTCAACACAGGTAACACAACACTGACAACAGAGCATTTCCTTTGTACAACAAAGCAGCAGACCTCTTCCAGGACAGAATGTTCCACTTCAGTGGGGGGGCTCAAGAGGTGTATCTATCTGTTTTTGAGATATCTTGAAAGTAACTTGCTACTAATAATAAAGTACCAGACTATGCAAATAACTCACTACTTAATAAGTGAAAGCAGGTTCAAGGTTATCACTATAATCCTATTACTATCATTTGCAGTCTCCTGTGCTTTCAGAGGAGGAGGAGAAAAGGGACAGAGTTATATCTAGTCTGCTGAGAATAGGACACATCCCTGAGTTTCCCATGGAGCTGATATATCTACAGAAGGAATGTGGGCATTGAATAGAATCTGTTCTGTCTAGTGGGAAAAGGTAAGGAAAACAACTCTAGGTTAATGCTGTTAATTTCTGAGGTCAATTCCTAACTTGTGGTGAGCAAGGCCCCTGGAAAGGAAACCAAGGTGACCATGACTTGCACCAGGATCTCCTCTGTAATGAATGACGCTATTTATCAGACACTTAATTTTTTATGTGCAAATTTGTTTTGCTTCACAATTTTCTAGAGACTGGGCATCTTTCTTCGCCTTTTCTTCTTCTCCTCTTTAGTTTCTAAGAATGGCAGATAAAGAACCTTTAATACAAAAATAAAACTGTGTCTACAAGTTAGGAACTACTTCTCCAACTAAATGATAGAATCCAAATTAAAAAAAGAAAGAAAGAATGAAAGAAAGAAAGAAAGAAAGAAAGAAAAAGAAAGAAAGAAAAAGACTGTGTTTCCGTTGACTAGGAAAATAGCCAAAGGTCACCCCCCAAAAAAGACACATGTAACAAATAAATTTGGCACAGCCAAGTCCAGGAATATCTGCTTATTTGTCTGTGTATGTGCTTTTGCATTCAGACGCAGAGAAGAGAGAGGGAAAGAAAACTATTGTGTGATGTGAATACAAATTTCTCTAAGAGTAGGCGACCTTGATTGCTGTTTGCTCTGTTTGCCAACATGCTTGTGACCCACATTTGCTGTGCTCCAAGACTTTTTATTTTATCTTCTTCCAGACTGTGATGTTCCATCTCATCCTGGAGAAATATAAGACCAAAGGTCATACTCTATTCCCCTGCCAGTGGTCCCAGTTTTGGGACCTTTATCTCCCTATTGGTATAACACACACTTGCCAGACTCCTTTGGAATCCTAAATCTTTGGGATTTTAAAACATTTGCCTCAAGTAAGCAGAGAGTATCTCTCCTGTGGGTGACACTCAACACATGATGAATGCTCAGCCAACTATGCTGAAAGAGGAAAATGACCTTGGAGGAGCATCAGAAAAATTCCTCTTGAAATACCAAAAGGCTTTCAATTTTATTTACTGCTCAAAGATCATCTTAATGAATGTTATACTACCAGTTGTCAATTTCATACTTCAAAAAGCAAAATTCATGCACCTGTATTAAGTATAATCATTTAACATGGCTCTGTAGATGAGAGTGCTTGGTGGTCATTATTGATTTTAAATATACAGTAATTGAAGCCTGGGGAACCTAATTGAAGGTAGATATTTTCTACATGATTTCTTTTCTCTTTAACAAATTGTTCTTTCCTTCCCACCCACTTAATTTCCACACTCCCGTCCTATTATTTACTCATATATTCAATTTTGTGAGTTACAGTTGAAATAAAGAACTTAAAATACATGACAAATCTCAAGTGTTTATGAATATATCTATTTCTTTAGAGAAAGAACACTTTCTTCTTTTTTTGTCATTATCAGTTATATCCAGAAATAATAATAGCCAAGAAGAGGACTAGAAACTGTATCTGTCCTTAAATCTCCCCCTGCTACAATTCTTTTAGTTTTTTCAATTTAAATTTCAAAACAATCTTAGCTTTCCACTTTGGTTTACAGAAGAGGTTCAAAGTAGTACAAAGAATACCAGTACACTCTTCACCTACCTTCCCCAAATGTTAACCTCTTATATAACCACAGTGTAATTGCCAAAACCAGAAAATAAATATTGATACAATACTACTAACCAAGCTATAAACCTGATTCAAATCTTTCCATTTATCCCACTTATGTCCAGTCTAGAATCCAGTTCAGGATCACACAATGCATTGATTTGTCATGTCTCCTTGGTCTCCACCAATCTGGGACAGACAGTTTTTAAGTCTTTCTTTGTCCTTTATGGCTATGATAGTTTTGAAGATTATTGGCCTGTTATTTTGTAGAATGTCCCTCAATTTGCATTTGTTTGGTATTTGCTTATTATTAAATTCAGTTTATGTATTTATGACAAGTGAAATTGTACCTTTCTCACTATATCCCAGGAGGAGACACATGATGTTAATATGTCCAATTACTGATGATGTTAACTTTGATCCTTAGGTTAAGGAGTATCTGATAGCTTTCTCCATTGGAAAGTTAGTATTTTCATATTGAAATTAGTAAGTATTGGGCGCCTGGGTGGCTCAGTGGGTTAAGCCGCTGCCTTCGGCTCAGGTCATGATCTCAGGGTCCTGGGATCGAGGCCCGCATCGGGCTCTCTGCTCAGCAGGGAGCCTGCTTCCCTCTCTCTCTCTCTGCCTGCCTCTCCATCTACTTGTGATTTCTCTCTGTCAAATAAATAAATAAAATCTTTAAAAAAAAAAGAAATTAGTAAGTATTTCATGGAGAGATACTTTGAGACTATGCAAATACATCTGTAGGTTTTAACATCCATTAATGATTCTTACTTATAATGATCATTATAGTATCTAACAAATGATAGTTTTTCTATTTCCATCATTTCTTCTATATTTATTAATTAAACTTCTACTTTAAAAAAAGATTTCCCTTCTCCCCATTTATTTATTAAATGTAATACTATGAAACTGTGGATATTTATTTATTTATTTTTTTATAAGATTTTATTTGTTTATTTGACAGAGAGAGATAGAGAGGTCACAAGTAGGCAGAGAGGCAGGCAGAGAGAGAGAGGGAGAAGCAGGCTCCCCGCCAAGGAGAGAGCCCGATGTGGGGCTCGATCCCAGGACCCTGGGATCATGACCTGGGCCGAAGGCAGAGGCTTAACCCACTGAGCCACCCAGGCGCCCCTGGATATTTATTTTATTCTACGAATTATAACCCATTACTATCACTAATTACTTGTTGCTCAAATTATTTTCTTCTTGGCTAGTGGTAGGTCCTTCAAGTTGGCTCTCATACCCTCTTAGCATGTCCCAATCATTTCTTGACGATGTCTTTATTTTCTGACATAATAAGATGCTCTAGGCTCATCTTGTACTTTCTCTGCCTCAGCCTTGAATCAGCCATGTCTCTGAGGAGCTGAAGTTCCCTTTATTTGAGAAAGGTATTTAGAAACCAAGGTCCAGGCTGGTAGTACTCATGGCCACTGGGTTTTTATTGCTTCTAGGTCCTATCAGTGGACAGAACTAGAAATATACATATACTAAGCCATATACAGAATTATAGCTATTTTTTATATGTCTTTATGTGTATATTAAAAACCAAGTGTTCACAGGGCATCTGGTGGCTCAGTCAAGTAAGTGTCCAATTCTTGGTTTCTGCTCAGGTCATGATCTCAGAGTTTGGAGATCCAGCCCCATGTCAGGCTCCACAATCAGCAAGGAGTCTGCTTGAGATATTCTCTTTCCCTCTCCTTCTGCCCTTGCCCATACCCCCATCCCCTGTTCTCTCTGTCTTTCTTTCTCTCTCAAAATAAAAAATGTATCTTAAAAAAAAAAAATAGAAAACATGTGTTCATATTAATACATCAATTCCAATTCGTCACAGGGGTCATTCCCTCTCTCTTTTTGCATTCCCTTTCTCTGACAGCAAAAGATTTGGCTTTCATTATCTACAATGTGTTTATTTGCTCTAGAATATACATGAAATCATTTCAAAATTGCTAACCCACATCCTTGTGAAAAAAAATAAGCTATTAACCAGAGAACATTATTTGTACACAGTTCTCTTGGTTTCTGGCCTTATAATATATAGTCAAAAACTGTTTCCCAAAGTTACTTAGGTTAATTCTTTCCTTTTCCATCCCATTTACCATCCCACGTTAAGTTATTTACGTGTAATAGTTAGGTTCATTCGTTACCACTGTATTCTGTTTAGTTTTTCTCCACATCCCGAATTGTTTTTTTGGTTAAGTGAAGCATTAACATGGTTGTAAAAGTCAGAACTATACAAAAAAATATATATATATATTCAAAAAAGATGCTCCCCCTTCATCTCTTTTATTTCATTTCTATTCTGTCCCCTCCCCAACACACACACATTTTTCCCTCCTGCCTTTTCCACATGACCAATCTAACTTGTTTCTGGTTTATCCTTCCTGTTTTTCTCACAAATGAATCTTTTCTTATTTGCCTGTCATTCATACACAAAAGGTACCATACTATAGAAAATCACTTACATTTAGCTTTTTTCACTTAATGATATTCCAAGGAAATCATTCTATGTCAGTTCATAGAGATTATAATTTATTTTTAAGTGTTTTGTTTAGGGAATTAAATATTCTCCAGAAGGATGGAGGAAAATGATATGACAGCTTATTTAAATTCTGGAATATTTCAACTACACTTCATAGAGAACAATGTTTCCAAAAAAACCTGTTTCACAGACAAGTAATATGCCTAAGCCTGGCAGGATTCTGCCTTGTTGCTCAAAGAACTCCTCCCTCATCTACAGGACAGCATCTTTGCTAGAAAAATACTCCACATAGATTTTAAATTACTTTACCATTTCTGGTATCTCTCTTTTGTGCTACAGTTAAACCATCTGGTAAATTAATTAAATATTAATGAGCATTTACTGAGCACCTTCTGAATCCCAGTAACTATGGAGTTAAGATACTCTGTAGCTAGAAAGATAAAGAATACAGTAAATAAGGAGGACATGTGTTCTGAAAAGCAGTGGCTGTTATCCACAACTAATGAATCATTGAACACTACATCAAAAAGTAATGACATACTATGTGCTAACTGAACATTAAAAAAAAAAAGGAATACAGTAAAATGAAACTAAGGAAAAGACTATAAAGCAAAGTTACATAAAATTCAAAAGGACAGAGTCCTATCCAACGAAATTATTAGAGTCACAAGAAAATTTTTATTATTGAACCAATGGTTCTGTTTTCATTTTGGGGAGGGGTTGTTTTTGTTGTTATTTTTAACTAATGAAGTATAGACCTGAGAAATAAGGTAAAAGGAGAAAGCACTTATTTGTGGTGGATTATAATAAAACACATGATTCTAAAGTCTTAATTCTACTCCAACAACCCTGACTGATCTCGACAATACATAATATAATCACTGTTTTCACTAGAAAACAGAGAAAAAGAGGCCCAAGAGCTAACAAACTACAAAGAAAACAAAAACAGCAAAAAAAAAAAAACAAAAAAAAAGTTAACATTGCTAGAAAGCAAATGGAAGGCTATAATTGACAGTTTAACTTCCATGACATCAGCACTTTCTGCGACCTGATGATCATTAACATAGATAACAGAGTGTTAATAGATTAACAGAGGCAGTTATTCTGAATCCCTCGGTTCATATCAGTTTTATTTTAGAAATTATCTTTCTTGGCCCTCAACCAGGGCTTCTCAAACTTTTTTACTTATTGGTGCTCCTCAAGTGCTGTTTTAGATATACTCTTGTTATCACACCTCACAAAACTTTACTATCACAGATATACACTACATGTACTATATGTATATTTGTGCTTTGTATACTAAAAGAGCAACATTTTTTCTCACCCCACAAGAACGAATTTTCACCCATTTCACCTGCTCCTATTGAGAATATAGACTCCAGATATTCTCCATAATGCCATTTTCCTGTTTAAAAGCTTGCCATCTCCAGGGGTGCCTGGGTGGTGCAGTGGGTTAAAGCCTCTGCCTTTGGCTCAGGTCATGATCCCAGGGTCCTGGGATCGAGTCCCGCATCGGGCTCTCTGCTCAGCAAGGAGCCTGCTTCCTCCTCTCTCTCTCTGTCTGTCTCTCTGCCTACTTGTTATCTCTTTCTGTCAAATAAATAAATAAATATCTTTAAAAATAAATAAGTAAATAAAAGAATTGCCATCTCCTTGGGCCTCCTGGGTGGCTCAGTTGGTTAAGCATCTGACTCTTGATTTTGGCTCAGGTCATGGTCTCTATGAGATGCAGCTGTGAGATGGACCCCGGCATCAGGCTCCCTGCTCAGCAGGGAATCTGCTTGAGATTCTCTTCCTCTGTCCTTCTCCTTCTGTCCCTCCTCCCACTCATGCTTCTCTCTCTCTCTCTCTCTCTCAAATAAACAAATAAAGCTTTAAAATAAATAAATAAAAGCTTTCCATCTTCAGTCTCTGGAAGTCCAATGAGCTATCCATTATGCCACAGAGCCACCCTAAAAGTTTTCCACCCTCAAAATGAAAAGACATGAGAATGAAATGAGGATCAACTGCTGGACAACAAATAAGGAAAAGTAAAAGGAACACAAATAGCTAACAACTGAAAATAAGAAATAAACTGTAATTCAAATATAAATCAAGAATAAACAAGAATAGCTTTTATGAATTAATAAGACTACATAGCAGTTGGAAATGGCTGCCTAGGAAAGTTAGCTATCTTTGATAATGCTAAACATCATGCTAAACTATTACTTTAAAGATTTTATTTGTCAGAGAGAAAGCACAAGCAGCAGGGAGCAGCAGGCAGAAGGAGAAGCAGACTCCCCACTTAGCAAGGAGCCTGATAGGGCTCAATCCCAGGACCCTGAAATCATGACTCAAGCCAAAGGAAGATGCTGAACTGACTGAGTACTCAGGCATCCCCAGGCTTAACTATTAAAAAAACTATCTTCACTAATGATAAAACTGCTGTTGTACTTTCCAAGGGCAAAAAAATACCAAATGTTCCAGCATTGAATCATATTTAGCTATGTTACTCACAGCCTTACTACCAGAGAAAAGTTAACAAACAAGCCAAAAAACAAATAAAAAAACCTTTTGCTAGATATTTTAAGACTGGACCTAGAGAAAGTAATCTGAAAATAACTCACTTTTCAAGAGGAGGAGGTATGCTGGGACACCTGGGTGGCTCAGTCGGTTAAGCCACTGCCTTCAGCTCAAGCCATAATCCCAGGGTCCTGGGATTGAGTCCTGCATCAGGCTCCTTGTCCAGCAGGGAGCCTGCTTCTCTCTCTGCCTCTGCCTGCCACTCTGCCGGCTTGTGCTCTCTCTCTGACAAATAAATAAATAAAATCTTAAAAAAAAAAAATCAAGAGGAGTCATGTTGGTCTTTTTTTTTCTATGAAATGATAAAATTAAGAGATTTCTATACTCAGCCAGCCTGCGTATAGAAAAAGCTATGGGAAATACAAATTTATTGGGTCATTTCCCAATACACTTGGGGAACAATATTGAGCCTTCCCTCCCTATTGCCCCAATCTCCCTAGAAACAAATGCTGAGGAAGAACTGGTGTGATAGGATTTGTGAAAATAAATCAGAACTGGAACAGAGGGAAGCAATGTTCACTGAATGCCAAGCAATTTCATTAAGCTCATATATTTATTTTTCAAAACTACACTATGAAATTATATTTCACTTCATTTTCAGAGATGAGGAAATATGGCTCAGAAAGGTAACCTAACTTCCCCAAGGGTCACATACAGCTGCATTACAGAACATGGATTTAGATTCAGGTATAACTCCTTATCCCAGAACATCATGGGTCCAGGACCTTGACATAGTCGCCTACTGCTCTTTTTCACTTTTTGATGTCACTTCTTCCTACAATCTCCTCATTCTTTCTTCCTTAACATATCAGTACACAAAATCTGCATATCTTGATATTCCCCTAACTGCTTCGTTTTTTCTTTCTCTGTTTAGTGTCCCACTGGACTGGGTTGCTCCTCCACTTTCAGATTCTATGAAATACCTGAAGGATCAGGTCTTTCTCGCAATTCCTCTGGAGAAGTCTCTAAGGATACCTGCCTGCTGGTGGACACCTACCAGTTCTTCACTGTCAAGTGCTAGTCAGTACAATAATGTTTTGCATCACATAACTTGGCATTTTCCTTGCTTCATTTCCCTTTTACTCTCAGTCTTCACTACGTGGGTTTGCACCTTCAGATAAAGCACCTGAATTCTTATCCTGGGCTCCGTTTTCTAGAGAAACTAAACACTCTTATAATTAGCCTGAAAATATTTAGGATTTTTATTCAGAGTTACATTGAATTTTTTTTAAATAGATTTTATTTTGGAGCAGTTTAGGTTCAGAGCAAAACTGAGCTAACAATACAGAAATTTCCCATGTACTCCCTACCCCCACATGTCCAATCTCTCCCACCACCAAAATCTTACACCACAGTAGTGCATTTATTATCATCAGTGAATCATCAAATAATTATCACCCAAAGTCCACAGTTTCCATTAGGGTTCTCTCTTGGTGTGACATACTCTATGGGCTTTGACAGATGTATAATGACATGTATCACATGGTATAGTTTTACGACACTAAAATCCTCTATGTTCCACCTGTGCATCCTTCCCTCCACACCAACCTGTGGCAACCAGAGATCCTTTTACTGTCTCTATAGTTTTGCCCTTTCCAGAATACCATATAATTGGGATCATATAGTATGTAGCCATCTCAGACTGACTTCTTTTATTCAGTAATATCCTTGTAACTTTTCATGGCTTGATGGCTCCTTTCTTTTTAGCATGGAATAATATTTCCCTGCTGGTTGTTACCGTAGTTTTTTCCATTTACCTCCTAAAACCCATCTTGGGTCCTTCCCAGTTTGAAAACTTATGAAAAAAGCTGCTATATACATCCATGTGCAGGTTTCGTGTAGACATAAGTTTTCAATTTGTTTGAGTAAATACTAAGGAGTGCAACTGCTGGATCATATGGTAAGAGTATGTTCAGTTTTGTAACAAACTGCCAAATTGTCTGCCAAAGTGGCTGTACATTTTGTATTCCCACCAGCAGTAAATAAGAGTTCCTATTGCTCTACAACCTCATCAGCATTGAATGTTGTCATTATCCTAGAATCTGGTCATTCTAATAAGTAAGTAGTAGTATCTCATTGTTGTTTTACAATTCCCTAGTTACATATGATGTTTGGCATCTTTTAATATGTTTATTTGTCTTCTGTATATCTTCTTTCATGATGTCTCTGTTAATTTTTTGATCCATTTTCTAATCAGGTTGCTTGTTTTCTTATTGTTGAGTATTAAGAGTTCTCTGTATACCTTGGATAATAGTCCTTTATCAGATATGTCTTTGCAAATATTTGTCCCGGTATCATTGTTCTTAAAAGTGTCTTTTGCAGAGCAGAAGTTTTTAATTTTAATAAAATCAAGCTCTGCACAATTACCTTCCCACCATAAATACAAGAACACTGGGTAAAATAAATGACAATTGTTTTCAACAGGGCTGGGACTAAGGTGAGGCCAGACAGGTGCTTAGGGTGCGAAATTTAAGAAGGCACTCCTCTTTAAAAGCCAATCATACACTTGCATGAGCCTGAGAGTGAGTGCCTTCTTAAATTTTGTCCCTTTGGTACCTCTCCTAAACCTGGTCATAGCCCTGATTTTTTAGCCATTGGACCACAGACAGCAACACGACTATGATTCCTGGAAGAGGGAAGTTAAATGAAATCAACACTATAATAGGCCCAGATTTCTCTCTGGAGGCATATTCCAGTCCCTACTGAAGGGAGAGGGAACCCCAAAAGAGCTGGTGGTCTCACTGAGTAGAGGGGATAGAAACTGGAGTTTGGAGAGGGCATAACACCTTAAATGGACAGAAAAGAAAGCTAGAAAAAGAAAGATCTCAGAAATATGAGTAGGAATCTCCTTGAGTTTTTGGCTGAATATAATCTGTGCATCCCCAGGATGAAGCCCTGCAAGGCCAGCCAACTTGCTAGGAAATAACAAAGAGAGTTGCAAGCACAACAATTCCCCAAGCTCAGGCAGAATTGGAAATCATTCTAACTCCCACTAGGCAGAGTACAGAAACTTTCGTCAATATGTAGGGTATTCATAGAGACTCCAGAAGAGTCATAACCTAGTAAGTAGTACAGCTAAACTACCCATGAAGTAACTGTACCCATAAAGTAACAGTAGATGGCTCCAGATCAGCACTATACCTTACAAATAAAATTCTAAAATGTCAAAATGGTTTGCAAACCATCTAACTTCTTCTAGAGAAAGTTAGAAAATCTTTAAAGAAATATGACAAAATGTAGCACATACAAGGTAAAATTCACTGGTTGGCATCTACTCAAAAATAGTAACAGAAAATTTTCTATCTCTTATAGAAAATACACACCTACAAATCCCAGATAGTCAATACCTCTAAGCAGAATAAACACAAAGAAAACCATTATCAAATTGAAAAAAAAAAAAGTTAAAGAATAATCTTTAAAGTAGTCAGGAGAAAGGGGCACCTGGGTGGCTCAGTCATTTAAGTGTCTGCATTTGGCTCAGGTCATGATCTCCAGGTCCTGAGATTGAGCCCCACAACAGGCTCCTGCTTACTGGGGAGTCTGCTTCTTCCACTCCCTCTGTTCCTCCCCACAACCTGTGCTCTCTCATTCTCTCAGACAAATTAATAAAACCTTTAAAAAAAAAAAAAGGAGTCAGAGGAAAGACTTTATTTAACAAAGAACAAAAAATGATTGTAGGTTTCTTCTAAAAAACGATGCAAGGCGGAAGACAACTAAATGATATTTTATGGTATAAAAGAAAAACACTATCAACCTAGAATTCTACAACCAGTAAAAATATCTTTCAAAAGCAAATTCTTTTTCAGAAAAAGTTGAGAAAATTTACAAGCAACATTCTATCATAAGAAATGTTAAAGGAAGTTCTTTAGACAAAATATAAGTAACACAATAGAAATGTCTATCTACACAAAGAAATGAAGGGCATTAAAAATGGCAAATATGTGGATATGCACATATACATAAGATATTCTACCATTTAAAAATGTTAAGAAGCATTTCACTGGCTCAGTCAGTAGAGCATGTGACCTTTTTTTTTTTTTTTAAAGATTTTATTTATTTATTTGACAGACAGAGATCACAAGTAGGCAGAGAGGCAGGCAGAGAGAGAGAGGAGGAAGCAGGCTCCCCGCTGAGCAGAGAACCCAATGCGGGACTCAATCCCAGGACCCTGAGATCATGACCTGAGCCGAAGGCAGTGGCTCAACCCACTGAGCCACCCAGGCGGCCTGGAGCATGTGACTCTTGAAGCCCCAAACTGGTTGCAGAGATTACTTAAAATATTTTTTTTAAGGTTTTTAGAAGATAATTAACTGGCTTTTTTTTTTTCTTCTTTTTTAAAGATTTTATTTATTGGGCACCTGGGTGGCTCAGCTGGTTAAGTGCCTGCCTTCAGCTCAGGTCATGATCCCAGGGTCTTGGGATCGAGCCCCGCCTCCAGCTCCCTGCTCAGCAGGAAGCCTGCTTCTCCCTCTCCCTCTGCCTGCTTGTAGTCCTTCTCTCTCTCAAATAAATAAATATATATATATATATATATATTTTAAGTGTTTTATTTAGGGGCGCCTGGGTGGCTCAGTGGGTTAAAGCCTCTGCCATGATCAGATTCAGCTCAGGTCATGATCCCAGCGTCCTGGGATCGACCCTCACATCGGGCTCTCTGCTCATCAGGGAGCCTGCTTCCCCCTCTCTCTCTGCCTGCCTCTCTGACTACTTGTGATCTCTGTCTGTCAAATAAATAAATAAAATCTTTAAAAAAAAAAAATAAAGTGTTTTATTTATTTATTTGACAGACAGAGACAGCGAGAAAGGGAACATAAGCAAGGGGAAGAAGCAGGTTTCCCGCCAAGCAGGGAGCCCAATGCAGGGCTAAATCCCGGGATCCTGGGATCATGACCTGAGCCAAAAGCACACACTTAATGACTAAGCCACTCAGGTGCCCCAATAATTAGCTGTTTAAAGCAAAATAGTGGGGCGCCTGGGTGGCTCAGTGGGTTAAGCCGCTGCCTTCGGCTCGGGTCATGATCTCAGGGTCCTGGGATCGAGTCCCGCGTTGGGCTCTCTGCTCAGCAGGGAGCCTGCTTCTCTCTCTCTCTCTCTCTGCCTGCCTCTCCATCTACTTGCGATTTCTCTCTGTCAAATGAATAAATAAAATCTTTAAAAAAAAAAAAATAAAAAAATAAAGCAAAATAGTAAAAATGTATTGTGGGATTTACAACATAAATAGAAGTAAAATGTCTAACACCAATAGCACAAAAGCCAGAAGGGGAGAAATTAAAGGTTGTTAGATTCTTGTATTATATACAAAGTAGTATAGTATTTAAAGACAAACTGTGATAAGTTAAAACATATGGTAAACTTCCAAGCAATAAAGCAATATAGCAAATATAAAGGAGATAGAGGATATAAAATAATAAATAGTCACTACTAAATAATACTACTAAACTAATACTCTACCCAAAGGAGGGGAAGAAATTAGGAAAAAAGGAAGTGAGAGTAGATAGAACAAATAAAAACAAACCGGAAGGTAGTAAGTTTAAATCCACTTTGTAAATAATTACACTGGCTAAACATTCTAATTAAAATGCAGGGATTAGGGAGCATCTGACTGGCTCAGTCAGTAGAGTGTAGGACTCTTGATCTCTAGATTATAAATTCAAGCCAAACATTGGGTGTAGAGATTACTTAAAACCTTTAAAAAATAAAAACATAAATAAAATAAAAGGCAAGGATTAAAAACCAAGGCCCAACTGCTTGCTATATACAAGAAATTCACTTTAGTGCTGTGAAGTGTGTAAACCTGGCGATTCACAGACCTGTACCCCTGGGGATAAAAATATATTATATGTTTATAAAAAATTAAAAATTAAAAAATTTTTTAAAAATAAAAAAATTTAAAAAAAGAAATTCATTTTAAATATAGAGACAAAGATAGGTTAAAATTTTAAAAATGGAAAAAGATATACCATGAGAAAGCTAAAGCATCTATTTCAACATTAAACAAAGTGAACTTCAGAACAAGGAATAACACTAAAGAGTAAAAGGGACATGTGATAATAATAAAGGAGTCAGGTCATCAAAAGGATGTAACAATCCTACAGAATTTCAAACTCCTAACAGTTTCAAAAAACAAGAAGCAAAAACTGATGGAACCAAATGAAGAAATACCTTCTTTCATAGAGTCTTCTTAAATCTTTTGCCCATTTTTATTGGGTTATTGGTTTTCTTTTTCCTGAATTGTTAAAAGTTCTTTGTATTTTTCAAAACTCACTGAACTTTACATTTAAAATATGTATATTTTATTTATGTAAATTATACTTCAATAAAGTTGATTTTTAAAAAAAGCAAAGCTTATGTTGGAGGGATGATTAAGTTGCCACCTGCGTCTTCGATTCTTGGATTCAGTAAAAGTGATTTAAAACTTAAAGCAGACTACACAGTAAGATGTATAGTATGATCACATTTGTATAAAAATAAACATGTGTGCATGCACATATAAATATGTACAGACAGATACGTTCCCCAAATATTTAAATGGGTTTTTCTCAGGTTTGAAACAGAAGTGAATTTTACTTTGCGAATTAGACTTCTGTTAGTGTCAGTCCATAACAACATCCCTATTAAGGTCTTTGTATGGGAACTGCTGTTCTACAAATATACTTACCCTAAAAATCTACTTATCTGCACACAGCTGACAGGCAAAGGACCAAAACTAGATAAGACTGGAGAGTCAATACGATAACTCTCAGACACTGCAAACATTGTCTCTCTCTGCAATTCATTGTCAGCTCATCAAGATGCCTTGTGCTCTCCTGCTCACTCTTTTCTCTTAGCCAGATGAGTCAAGATATGAAAGATAGCAGCCATTTAACTTATTCCTTTGGTCACCACAAGGAAAAGTCCAGACTAAAGTCTTTTTCTGCAGATGACAGTATCTCTTCTCACCAGAATTGTCTTCCAGGACTAAGACCCTACCCTGCCTCATCACGGACTGCCTGAGGAAGTCCATCTCCCTCAAAATCTTTACCTCAGCCTAGTTCCCACTGTAGAACAGGTCAGCTTCTCCTGCCTTCACCTTCAAACTCAATTCCAGCCAAGCCCATTTCTCTGGAGTCTCTCCAATATCGTGAGTTTTATGACGTATGTGATGGAGGCACACATGTCCAGGGTTCAGTAGAAAACCCACAAAACATAAGGCAGAACTGTGTCCCATCAATCACTTCATTGCCTCTGATCAGCTGGTGAGTTCTGGCAATGTCACTTATTAGCATCACTGTACTTCAGTTTCTGATTCCAGGAAATTAAAAGCTAAATGGAGATCTTTTCCAGCTCTCATGCTAGAATTCTGGAGATATTTTCTGCTTTTTAATGACATTCTGGAACACAGCCCAATTCCTCCAGTGGCATATCTGGAAGTCTAGCATATATATTTCTGTCTTTAAAAATGCAGATGAAGTGTATCATCTTCATTTTCAGGGACCCTTTTGAATAATGGGGCCAATTCTCAAAACAGAAATTAACACATTCCAGCAAAAGGTGAAGCCTTCAGATAAATTCTCTCTATCTCTCCTACTCCCATTCCCTTGCCCTTGTTCTGCCCACCCCCCAGACTTTTCCTTCTTTCTACCTCTTCCTCCCTCTCTCTGTCTCTTTTTTCTCACTCACAGACCATATGAGGCATGAATAAAGCAGCACAGGCAACAATCAGAAATCTAGTAAACTTGCTGAGACAGATTTGTATATAAGATTCATAACAAAGTTGTTTACACATGAATACTAATTTATGCTTATTTAGCTCACTCAGAATTTAGTTAAGAGCAATCCTCATGTAGACTTGCAGGTTGTCGCCCAGGGGTCCCAGGGGTGTCATACAGAGTCAGTGACTTCTTTGTAGAGGAAGAGGCTTTAGATCAGAATCCATTGAGAAGTTGCTTTCTTCCCAAATAGAGGCCAGGTGGATCATACAATTGCTGTCTCAACTGCTCAAAGGTCAGAGAGAAACTGGTTCCAAAGAACATGCTTTGGAAGAAAGTAAACCTCTTAATAAGCAAGACTTTTCATGTATTTGTGCAGAAACCTGAAGGAACAGAAATACCTAAAGCATGTATGTGTGTGTGTATATATGCATGTGTGTATATATATATATAATATATATATATACATGTGTATATATGCATGTATATATACATATATATATAAAGCATGTATGTGTGTGTATGCATGTATATATATATATATATACACATGCATATATATGGAAATAAATTCTCCATTGCAGAGAAAGAAAAGCTATAGACCCAAGAACAAGACATCAGGGAGAAAGCTCTGACTAAGTCAAGAGCAGAGATACTTGCGTCAAGGAGTTGTGCCAACTTCCTAATCAGGAGGCAGTGGAAATCGAACGTGAGAATGACATCTCATGTTATTTGTCATTTTCCTTTAAATTAACACTTAGCAATCTGAAGTCCTTTGCACTTGACCCCTTAGCTGCTTTCACAAAGTTCTCGGTAAAGAGCCTTTCCTCATGAATCACTGAGGAAAGATGTCTGGGTAGAATTGGTCCCAGAGAACAACTGTAGATCCTAGACCCACAGCACAAAGAAGCAACCCTTTACACACTGATACTAAGCAAGGTTTACTCTCTGCTGGGTGTGGCATGTACTGTACTGCAACAAATGGCAACATTTAACAAGACAGAGGCCACTAGTAGCAGGTAAATGAATAATAATCATCTTAGTGAAACAGAAGTTCCATTCAAACTATGCCATCAAAAGATAAAGGTCAAGGGGCACCTGGGTGGCTCAGTGGATTAAGCCGCTGCCTTTGGCTCAGGTCATGGTCTCGGTGTCCTGGGATCGAGCCCCGCATTGGGCTCTCTGCTCAGTGGGGAGCCTGCTTCCTCCTCTCTCTCTCTGCCTGCCTTTCTGCCTACTTGTGATCTCTCTCTGTCAAATAAATAAATAAAATCTTTAAAAAAAAAAAAAAGATAAAGGTCAAGAAGAATTCCTTTCCTTCTATGATCATATGACCTGACCTCCTGGACTTTGAAGCTTGAATCAGAGTGAACATTTAAATAAACGTCTTGGATCTGCATAATGGCTGCTTTTGCCTTGCAGCTTCTTAGGGCCCACCTTCTTTCCAGGGTATCAGGAGGATACAGGGGATTTCTTATCAAAGATTAAATCCTAGGGAGACCCATGACAAGTGAAGTTCCAAGAAAGTAATCCAAAGCTATTTCTCATTTCAAACTTACTCCTTGCCTAATGCCAAATAAATCACAGCATGAAATATTCATAAAACCCCATTAATTCCATAACCATCCATTACTGTAAGTGGAATCCATTTTTGCAATCGTGACTTTCATTATTAGCATAAACCATACCCCTTCACCCATCCTAACCCATCATTCTCATCCATCCCCAACCCCTCATATAGAAGCAACGTTTTCAGAGTTTTAGGCCCATGTAGCACTTTGCCAGTGACAATCATGCACCCTAAAACCCAAACAAGTAAGAATAATGTGAACTTTGTTCTCCCCTTTTCAGGGAGCTCATTAAAGGGTGGGGCTATACAACCACAAAACGGGCTAAACCCGTTCCTATCAAGCCAGTTCATCAAAGGTATTGTAACAGCATAAGGAACACCAGCCTGGGGCCAGGAAACAGAGGTTCTGCTCCTAGTTCTGCCACACATTTTGACCTCAAACAAATCATTTCACCCTTCTAAAATTCCAGCAGTGGGGTTGAGATTCTCTTCCTCCATTACGAAAATTCTATGATTCTTTGATTTCTTGTAGGTAGCCATAAGCAGCTACCCCTTGCTTCTCTCCTCCCCATATCACTAAGCAACAATGACAAAACATGAGGTGACAACCTTAGAACTTCTCAGTCTTCCTTCCCATCCTGCCATGAGCATTTGTCTGGTGGTCTTAAAAATATACTAAATAGGGATGCCTGGGTGGCTCAGTTGGTTAAGCCACTGCCTTCGGCTCAGGTCATGATCCCAGTGTCCTGGGATCGAGCCCCACATCTGGCTCCTTGCTCAGAGGGAGCCTGCTTCTCCATCTGCCTCTGCCTGCCACTCTGTCTGCCTGTGCTCACTCTGACACATAAATAAATAAAATCTTTAAAAAAATATATCCTAAATACTCTAAAGATGAGGGCAATGCAAGACACAGAATCTACACGGAGAGATTCTATCTACTGCTGTGCTACCGTGAAAATTAACATAGTCTAGAAAGAAAGTCCTCCTCTCTTTATTCTAGCAAGAATGAATACAATGACGAGATTCCTCTTGGGCTAGAGTCTGGTGTCACAAATTAAGGGATTTTCCTCCTTGGTAGCATATCCCCAAACCTAAGCCTTGAGTTTGCAGGGTGCCTACTGTGCCTCAGATGCTCCTAATTCCAGCACTGAACACAGTACTGGTGGCTGCTTGCTGGTCAGGAACTAGCCCTTCTAGAACCTACTGCTGGTCACTTATATGCACAATGGTAAAGGAAGAGAACAAGAGGTGGGGGAGGAAGTGTGGAATGGCAAATGAGACAGGCAACTTTTCGGGGGCAAATAGCTGCATTTCAACAGGGCTCGAATTCTCAAGGTAGCACATATGGCAAAAGATACTCATTTTGTACACCATTCTTGAAAATCCACTAGGAAGACACCACATAGGGACCGGTACTTGGCCACACAATAACACTGCTTTTCTCCATGGTTGGAAGAGTTAACTTTTTCTTGGGTTGAAAAGGGATGAAAAGTTGACTTGCATTCAGGAGTGGTGGTTAAACCCAGAATCGCCCTTAGCTCAGGGAGCTGCTCCACCCTGGGGGGAATGAGGGAGCTGAGATCAACTGAGGAAAAGAAAAGCGTGTCTCCCATCTCAAGAGAGCTCTCCAAGCAGGCCGATGCTTATTGAGTGGATTGGAATGTAGAATGAGTCACAATATTTAAATTTCTTTCCAAATGTTCCGGGTTGAATTTACATACGTTAAATTACACATGATGTAACTCCACTCTGCTGTCACCAGGCAGGCATACTGGATTTTCTGGGACTTGCCAAATTCAGATAGTCTGTCGCTGCCTCAGAATATGTGATAAATGACAGGTTTCAGAAACTACAGTTATTCTAGAAAATGATACAAGCCCTTGGAAGATAAATCATTCATTTTTTTCAGACTAGAATAAGAAATGACGTAGTACCTTGATGTACACTGACACACTCAGACACATAAACTCTGGTTTCCCATTAAAAAGCATTCCAGGGCGCCTGGGTGGCTCAATGGGTTAAGCCGCTGCCTTCGGCTCAGGTCATGATCTCAGGGTCCTGGGATCGAGTCCCGCATCGGGCTCTCTGCTCAGCAAGGAGCCTGCTTCCTCCTCTCTCTCTCTCTGCCTGCGTCTCTGCCTACTTGTGATCTCTCTCTCTGTCAAATAAATAAATAAAATCTTTAAAAAAAAAAAAAGCATTCCAATCCTATGGCCAGAATCCTCGATAATGATATTTTTGACAAAGACTTTAAGAATAGCTATCCTTTTAAAGTTGGTTCAGGACAATTCTTTTTTCTGCACACCTAAATATTTTTCTGATGCTTGTAAGTAGTTTTCTCCTCAGCTTCTCTCTCTACTCTTCACTGAGAGAAAAAAAAAAAAGTAAAACCCCGCTCTTCTGTGTAGAATCTCAAAATTCTATCTCAGAGGGGCGCCTGGGTGGCTCAGTGGGTTGAGCCACTGCCTTCGGCTCAGGTCATGATCTCAGGGTCCTGGAATCGAGTCCCCCATCGGGCTCTCTGCTCAGCAGGGAACCTGCTTCCTCCCCTCTCTCTCTCTGCCTGCCTCTCTGCCTACTTGTGATCTCTCTCTCTGTCAAATAAATAAATAAAATCTTTAAAAATAAAAAAAGTTCTATCTCAGAATGGCACATGATCTTTCTAAGGCAGTATTTCTTTAAGCAGGGGCTGTGGGGCTCTGGGCCATGAGGTGATTTCTGAGCTGGTGGCAAGAGGGTGAGGCCAGGGCAGATACCAAGAGCATTCAGGTGATGGCAGCAGCAGCCTGTGGACTCCTCATCCTGGCTGCCCCCACCACTCCCTTCCCAGGGAGCCACACCCAAGTCACTGCATCCTTCCCTGTTGGGGTCACCCCCTCCCATGCAAAGCAAAGCCAGTGTACTCCTCCACCCTCCCCCTCCATCATAGGCAGTAAACTCGAGCAAGCATCTCTTGAGGGCCTGCTCTGGACACTTCTCTGAAATCAGCACTTGAATCCTGCCATGCTTTCTTTCTGACATGAGATGATGAAACTGGACACTGAGCACACCATGCCATTGGTCAGCAAATTTTCTAAATTGGGGTATCTATAACACTTACTGAGCACTAACAATGTGCTAGATGTTACACTAACCACTTTTCATGAAGTAATTCATTGAATTCTTCCTTCAATCCTGGAAGTCAAAATAATTATTATTCCCAAATTACCAATGAGGAAACTAGGCCACCAAGGGAAAATGCAACTTGTCCAAAGTTCTCACAGCAAGGACACGATGAAACTAGGACCTGAGTCTTGATGTCTGACTCTGCAGCTGGTACAAAGCTGTCCTCACCTCAAAGCCTCCCTGAGCCTCCCACTCAGACACAAGGGTAGATTCCAGGCAGAATTGCAGAGGCAAATTCCCAGCCAATGACTTAGTTCGTGAGAGATTTCGAGAGCGTTGGTATCAGCAGAGAGGAAAGTGAGGCAACTGGAACGGGAAAAAAGCAGAGAGAAAGGAAATAAATGTTTGTTGAGGACCTGCTGGGTGACTTCCAGCCTTGTGGGGTATGTATTACTAATCCTGTTTTCACATACACAAAGACACTAAGGTTCAGAGGATTAAAACCAAAGGTTGGTTAGGACCCCAGTGAGCTGCAGATGAGCAGGTACAAGCTTCATCCATCTGGGAAAATGGAGATGAGACTCCACAGCTCACGAGAATCTGGGCCCTGCAAAAGCAAGGCTCTGGGGGCAGAGTCTAGGGACAGAGACTGATTAAAAACTGAGAGAAGAACTTGAAGTACCTTGGGGTAGACATGCCATGGGAGGATGGTTTGGGCCACATGAGGTAAGCTAGAAAGGAGGGAGGGACAATGAAGCTCTATGTCCCCTGCCTTACCTCTAAAACAAACTGTGCTCTGCCTCTTTCTTCCCCCATTGCTCTGCCTCCAGAACTGTCTTATTTTTGTTCTCTTCCTTTAATTGTCCAACCAGTGGAATTAAGGCATACTCTTATATATTTATTGAATACAGTCAGATGCTTTCACTCAATTTTTAAATTAATTAAATGGGTAATTTCCTATCTTTACCATTGCCCAGAAAACCACTAAAATTAAAACCAAGTTTCTCTTTGTAAGGAAGGGCACCCCATTGACATTTTCTACATTTCTTTAAAAGAAAAAAGGTTTCTCACTCCTATCATAGATTAGGAACTTTGGCTGTATGTTTCTCCACTATTACCATTTTTTAAACTAAAACTTCAGGGATTTGTTGTTTTGATTTATAGGTCCTGCCAAAAACACTAAGAAAAACTCTTTCTTAAGAGGCTCTTAACTGAGATCCTCCCAGAAATCTTGAGAAGTGGAAGATTTGACACGGATGTCTGCTCTCTGGACCCCCCAAAAGTAGTTTTAATGATCAGGAGTCACTTTTCTTACGTAACAAGGACTCTAGCAGCAGATGATTCTGGAGGTGATGCAAGGGTTTGAGGACATTGCTAAGGACCAGAACTTTGTCCTTCTGCTAGATCATTCTCAATTGGCAGGCATTGTTTTCCCTTTAAAGTGATAAAAAATTTTGTACCTTTTCTAACTATATGCCTCCTGAAGGGATATTCTGTTAAAATGTTTTATTATCTTAATGTCTGAACCAGCATTTTCAATAACATAAAACAACTTCAGGCCCAAATGTAAGTGAAAAAGAGCTCTCAAAATCATCCTTCCTTCACCAGATGTTCTATTGATCTGCACGCAAGGTCAGGTAGACATGGGGATGGGGAGAGAAATAAACTACAAACTACACTCTTCATTCTGGTGCAGGGACACACATAAAGAGATAATTGCAGGTCATCCCTCCAAGCACTGTTACTGAGCAAAGAGGAGAGAGTGGGACCCAGACAAGGAGCAGGTGAGGTTGCCAGAAGACAGTAAGGAAGGCTTCACCGAAAAGACACTTCGCCTAATCTGGAGGGACACATAGGCATTTGCCAAGCAAATCAAGCAGCATTTTCAGTGGCAGGAAACAATGGATTTACTGCAGAGAAAAGTTGCTGGAGAGGCAGTTCAGATTATACAAGGCTTTAGATGCTCAACTGAGGCAAACTGAGGGGGAGGTTCTTGAGTCTGTCAAATTCTAGGAAGATAACTTGCAACAGTGTGAAGAGAAGTTTGTACAAGGAAGCGACTAGAAAGGAGGCAGCTGTAGTCCTCAGCAAGATGTCATAAGGACTAGACCAGAGGGTGGCAGAGGGGAGTGAAGAAGATAGGCAAATCATGGATTTCCAAGGTGGACAGGACAGGATTTGTTAAATGATTAAAGGTGGAGTGACAAGGAGGAGACACTGTCAAGGGCAATTCACAGATTTTCAGACTAGATACAGGCTCTTGATGCCACTCACAGAGATTAAAAATAAAAAACTTGGTGGGAGCTGCTAAGCTCAGCTTTTAAGTGTTGAGCCGGAGGCCCAGAGAGGCATCCAGGTCAAGATCCAATCAGAGATGCAGAGCCCAAGCCTGCACCCAAGTCAGCAAGGCAGGCGGGGGGGGGGGGGGGGGGGGTGTCGAGGGGGGCTCTGCTCCTAGGAGGTGATGGCTTGTCAGGGTGGGGGGTGGCAGGGGGTGAGGGGTGGAGACAGGGGTAGAGAAAAGAAGCAGGCTGAGAAGAGGAGACACAGGATGTAAGGAACAAGACAAGATGAGGAGAGGGAACAGGACATGAAAAAGGGGACAGTCTTTGTGTTTTACCCCATAGGAAAGGCATAGAGCTACCTCAGGCCTTTCCAACCTTCCACAAGTAACGTTGTGTAAAATAAGAAAGCAGAATAGAAACAGAACACATGATCTGCATCACAGAGGACAATGAGCAGCAGCCAGGAAGAGACAGGAAGAATGACTAATCAATTACTTCCCAAAGAAAGTCTTTAATGACAGGAGACAAAAAAAAAAAAAAAAAAAAAAAGCTAAGCAGTCTGAAGTAATTTCATACAGGAGAAAATAATCCTTCCCTCTTCAATTGTCCTTGAAGGAATTACTCTATTAGATAATTATTAGTTTCGTTATCTGTAAAATTCACTTAGGTAAAACAGCATTTGTGAGAGTATCAAGATAAAAGAATTACTTCCATTTATAAATATTCAATTTTCTCCAATTGTGTTAAATGAAAACACCGTCTTTAAAAAAAGTAACTGGTCTGGGTCATCTTAATATCTTTATAATACTAGAAAATGAATCCAACCATTTTAAAAATCACATTGCTATGGAGCCTAACAGACCATGTAGAGGACGACAATCAATAAATACTCTTTTCTGCTGATGATTAGGCTGGTCCCTCTTCCCCAGCAGGCACCCAATCCTCGGCCACTTTCCTCTCTTCCAGGCACGAGCTCCCACTGACTTCAAAGGAAGCTTTAAAAATGGATTAAAGCAAAGATCATATATTGACTTCAAAAGGAGCGATGAAAACACAAGAAGATATTTCATAGGGGAGGGGACGGAGATGGGAATTTTGCTCCTCTTATTATTTCATACTTAATGAATACCATCAGCATTCCCCGTACATTCCGCCAAAAGTGTTTTCTGCCCTTTGCAAGACTTTCCATTTGGATGACATCATAATAGTTGTTTATTCTTAAAAAAAAAAAAAAAAAAAAAAATTCTAATGCTTGCTCTAAGTATTTCAGTGGTTTTTTTTTTAAAGATTTTATTTATTTAACAGAGAGATACAGACAGAGAGAGAACACAAAGAGACAAAGCAGCAAGCAGAGGGAGAGAAAGAAGCAGGCTCTCCTCAGAGCTGGGAGCCTGATGCGACTCGATCCCAGGACCCTGGGATCCTGACCTGAGCCGAAGGCAGCCGCTTAACCCACTGAGCCACCCAGGTGCCCCAGTATTTCAGTATTTTGTAAAAGATTTTATTTATTTATTCATTTGAGAGAAGGAGTAAGAGAGAGAGAGAGAGAGAAAGCACAAACAGGGGGAGAGGGAGAGAGGGAGAAAAGCAGGCTCCCTGTTGAGCAGGGAGGCCTATGTGGGACTCCACCCCAGGACCCTGGGATCATGACCTGAGCCAAAGGCAGATGCTTAACGGACACAGTCACCCAGATGCCCCAATATTTCATTATTATTACAAGGATACTAAGTGTTAGTTTTCTCCCTGTATGGTGGTCATGACAATACAATTTTGTCACACCATGGAAATATTGCCATTTTAATTGTATACCATGTTACTATGGAAAATGATGAGAACTATTCTTGATAGCATAATGCTCTTCTATTATACAGAGCCAGATCTGATTCTTAGGTCTCTCCTCCTCTCCCAAACTGCAAATCATTTAAAAGAATACATTTAGGACTTTATGTATAAGTGGCCACCAGGGCTGCTGTCTCTCTGAGTGATGATCATTAATGTACTACCACGACATTAACATACAAAATTAAAATAATTCACTCTTCATGGTATTGAAGAGACTCTGAAAATCCAAGTAGGGTTTGCCTTCTCCATAAAAAAAGAGAGAGAGAGAGATTCATTGTAAAACAGTAATTATGATTAATCAAGGGCTCTTAAACAAGTATTGTGAGTTCATAAAACTCTTACAGAGCCCTCTAAACTCGCAAGGATTCTGGTGTTCTGCTCAAGAGGTAGGACAGCCAGCTAAAATACAAACTAAAATTGAATGCAGGTAGGATTGATATGGAAGAGGAAAGTGGACATTTTACCCAAATGATCAGGCCTTTTCTAGGTATCTCCACGCTCCTGTGACTGCCCGTGCTCATGGCTGGCCTGTGTCCCTCAGTATGACTCACCCTGACTTGTAGACACATTCTTTCTTTCTCTCAAACACACACACACACACAAACACACACACTTCTATATGACTTAATTATATGTGGGAGTTGTGAGCGACATGATGCAGAAAAGAATGTGGGAGGAAGTCAGAGATATCTCTACTCTAAACTCATAGGGAAAACAGAGGACCACATAGCTGAATGTGTTACATAATTCAAAGGAGAGAAGGATCAGACACAACATCACATTTGATTAAAGTCCATAAAAGGACTCACAAATGAGGTAACAAAACCAGTGGGACTATGCTAACAGTAAGTCAGAATAAGCAAAAGAAAAATTACATCAAACCAGTAAGGAAGTGCAAAGGACAAAGGTATGCACTGATCTAGCTAAGAAATCCAAGCCTGACTTTAAATTATGAGTCCAGAAGCTGCTCAAGAAAAGTGGTATTTCCAAGATCTCATGTTATATACCATATATGCAGTTAGAAGAGGAATCACCAAAATATTACCTTCCTCAGTTTACTCAATGAAATCCAAAAGCAAACAGCTCAAATAAAAACAAAAACTGAAAATACATTCTCCTTATTCTCAAATAGAAGATTGGTTTGAGTCTATTTGTATTCATGTTTTTTTTAAAGATTTTATTTATTGATTTGACAGAGAGAGAGAGATCACAAGTACACAGAGAGGCAGGCAGAGAGAGAGGGGGAAGCAGGCTCCCCGCTGAGCAGAGAGCCTGATGGGGGGCTCAATCCCAGGACCCTGAGATCATGACCTGAGCTGAAGGCAGAGGCTTTAACCCACTGAGCCACCCAGGCACCCCTGCATTCATGTTTTGTTTGAACAGATAAGTACTTTTAATAGAAAACTTTCATTTAAAAACAGTACTAATTTCCTCTGTATTTTGTACATTTTATTTAGCCACAAATAGACTCTGACAGAATAATTACTATATGAGAGGCACCACATAAGACCTCAAAATGAAATTTTTGTGGGCTCCATCCTCTCAAGCCATGGAAGGGGTGCAGGGCATGAATAATGACATGCATTCCCACCAACAGTGTAAGAGGGTTTCCCTTTCTCCACATCTCTGCCAATACCTATTGTTTCTCGTGTTGATTTTGGCCATTCTGACAGGTGTGTGGTGGTAGCTCATTGTAGCTTTGATTTGCATCTCCTTGATGACAAATGATGATGAGCATCTTTTCATGTGTCTGTTGGCCATCTCTAAGTCTTTGGAGAAATGTCTGTTCGTATCTTCTGCCCATTTTTAATTGGATTATTTTGGGGTGTTTCGTTGTATAAATTATTTATATATTTTTGACACTAACCTTTATTGGATATGTCATTTGCAAATGTCTTCTCCCATACTGTAGGATGTCTTTTAGTTTTGCTAATTGTTGCCTTCATGGTGCAGATTTTTATTTTGATGTAGTCTAAATAATTTATTTTTACTTTTGTTTCCCTTGCCTCAGGGGACCTATTTAGAAAAAATTGCTGCAGGTGATATCAAAAAAAGTTATTGCCTATGTTCCCTTCTAGGATTTTTATGGTTTCAGTTCTCAAGTTTAGAACCTTAATCCATTTTGAGTTTATTTTGGTGTATAATGCAAGAAAGTCATCCAGTTTCTCTCTTTTGCATGTAGCTGTACAGTTTTCCCGAACTCATTTGTTGAAGAGACTGTCTTTTTCCTACTGGATATTCTTTCCTGCTGTGTTGAAGATTAATTACCCATATTATTGTGGGTTTATTTCTGTATTTTTCTATTCTGCTCCAAAGATCTGTGTGTCTATTTTTCTGCCAGTACTATACTGTTTTGGTTACTACAGCTTTGTAATATAACTTGACGTCCAGAATCATGATGCCTCCAGCTCTACTTTTCTTTTTCAAGATTGCTTTGGCGATTGGGGGTCTTTTGTGGTCATTTTTCGCTTTTTACACTCCCCCAGTCCTGCCTTTGCCCTCCACTCCTCCCCTCCCTACATTCATTTGGTCAACTGATCCACTGATTCCACTTCTGGATTATCTCCTGAATTAATCAATATCTCTCATCATTCAGGCTCTCATCACATTCTTACCATCTCTCATGGTACTACATAGGTGATCAAACAAGTACAGTAAACATTAATAGCATAATCTGGATGGTTAGTTATTTAAGCACTCATTATAGAATTATTTCAACTTTGCTGTATGTTTAAAAATTATTCATAATCGGGGCGCCTGGGTGGCTCAGTGGGTTGAGCCGCTGCCTTCGGCTCGGGTCATGATCTCGGGGTCCTGGGATTGAGTCCCACGTCGGGCTCTCTGCTCAGCGGGGAGCCTGCTTCCTCCTCTCTCTCTCTGCCTGCCTCTCTGCCTACTTGTGATCTCTGTCTGTCAAATAAATAAATAAAATCTTAAAAAAAAAATTATTCATAATAAAATGTTGATATCATCTAGAGGATAGCATCCAAAATATCTTAGGTAGGTCCTTCACAATCTGGCTCCAATAAACCACACCAGCCTCTCATTCTCCCTGCGATTTGCACCCTATGTTCTAGCCAAATGAAATGAGTCAGCATCTCCCAATGTCATATACACTCTCCTGTAGCCAAGGCTTTGTCATCCTTTGTCACCTTTGTCATCCTTTTCTCTTTGTCAATGGAAGGCCCTTCCTTTATTTCTCTGACAAATGTGTAAGTATTCTTAACAGCAGCTTCTCCTGGGGGATGACTTCTTAGAAAAAATTAGCTTAGCTTACCAATACATAAATCAGTTATTGTCAAGCTGTGGTTGGTGGTCATGTATGTATTTTTCCCAAATGCACTAAAAGCTTCTGGATAGACTATATCTCAATCTTTATATATAGTCCCAACACTTTTAGGGCCTAGTCCCAGCATAGTCGCAACACTTTTTAGGCCCTCAAAACCTGTTTCTGAATTAAACTGTATGCCAGGCCAAGAAGTACACTATTTCCTTTTTCTTTCTTTTTTTTTTTTTTTTAAGATTTTATTTATTCACTTGACAGACAGAGATCACAAGCAGGCAGAGAGAGGGGCAGGGGGAAGCAGGCTCTATGCTGAGCAGAGAGCCAGATGCAGGGCTTGATCCCAGGACCCCGGGATCTCCCTGAGCCAAAGGCAGAGGCCTTAACCCACTGAGCCACCCAGGTGCCCAGGAAGTGTGTATTTCTTATACAAAGTTGTCAGTTACTGTCTCTGGCCTTTTTCAGTAGCAATCTGTTTGTCCTCTGTTCCATGTAACAGTTGTCCTTGTTACACCTCATCTCTAATCAGAGATAACTATGGTTATCAGGATGTACAGCTGCTATATTTTAATCCAAATGGGATGCACATATTTCATATTTCAAGTCTATTTTCTATAATTATGTAGTAATTATTTCTTCTTTTAAAGACTTTTACTATAATATACAAGTTAGGAAGAACTCACTTACAGCTAGATGACACTTGGTCTATTCCTAGAAGGCTAACCATGACCTTACACACACACACACACACACACACACACACACACACAAAATAAGTTTTGAAAAGAACCAGAATCATCAGACTCTGAAAGATTAAGAAGTTCCTCAGAGTCTTTACTCAAGTTTGTATCTAACCTAAAGCTTGACAGGCAACGATTAGCAATACCTCTTCAATACCTCTTGCTTCACCTCCTTTAATCATTCCGTATTCTCCTAAGAAACAATCTCAAAAGAAAGGCAGAAAGAAAGAAAGAAAGAAAGGAAGGAAGGAAGGAAGGAAGGGAGAAAGAAAGAAAGAAAGAAAGAAAGAAAGAAAGAAAGAAAGAAAGAAAGAATCTCCAAACTACAAAAAAAAAATCTTGCTTTGGGAGTTCCTAATCCCTCCTTCCACTGTGTTGAGAAAAATTATTGTCAGTTAATGAGTCAATGCTTGATTCCAAAACACTAAGACTTGCCATTTCCTTTATTTTGTCTCTAGCGTCCAAAAACCAAAAATGTAATATTTAACAACTGCATTTATTATTAAGTAGTTTTACTATCGTGAAAAATATATGATTATATCCGGGTTCACAGAGATGGCATCTCATTTGGATGACTAATATTTCTTATCTATTACAAACATACATCTGATCCACTAAATTTGCCTTGGTCCAAGTTTCACTGAACTAAAACATCCACTCCTCCATCTGCCAATGGTGTATTTCTTTATTAAAATCTTCAATAGTGACTCAGAATTCGTCTACAGTCACAGAAATCCACAAAGGACCCATCAAAAGTAAAAGAAAAATGTTAACAAAAAGCATTCATGAAATGGTTACAATTTTCATTTGCATAGTAAATGCCTGGCTCCTGGCCTGTTAGCTACTCTCTCAGCATGTTAGCCTCCTCAAAACACCATGGATCCTTCCGTAGGGCAATTTGTTTGTTCAATCCCTCTTCAACAGTGGGGATGGTAGCAATTCTATACCCCCAGGACATAGTACAGTGCCAGGAACAACGCAGGAACAAAAGGAAAGAAGGAAGGAAGGAAGGAAAAAGAGGTAGGGGTTATGGCTTTTGTATTGCTTATGATATCTTTTAGGTCATTTATTTTTAGGAATTAGTTAATTTCCAAGTTTCTAAAGTTCTCTTGCTATTGTTTAATATACAATCTTTGACTTCTCAATATTACTGTTTAAACCAGCAAATAGCTCCCCTTAAAAGAAATCAACCAGGGAGAGTTTAACTAAGAAGATTTGTTGACTCAGTTTTGCAACTTCAGGAATTGACTGAGACTCAAACCAGGAGTCATCATAATCACTCCTCTTGCTCTTACACAAGGAAAGAGGATGCTATCATGGAGCAGAATACATGAAGAAGGAGGCAGTATTAAAACAAACCTGCCCAAGTCTCTGCATGCCAGTAAACCCAGAAAATACAAACTCCAAATACATCTCTAACCACTTACTCATCTGTTTATATTTTGAGAGCCTTTATAAGAATAATATATTTTAGCTTTAAGAGACTATCTTCCCTCCCCCTATTATTTAACAGTGAAATACAAGATTTATTTTATGCGAGTTACTCAGTCCTTCTTCCATTTCACCAGCATTAATAGAGCCACTGGTTTCCTCCCTGATCAAGTAAGTAAGTTATTTATGGCTAAGCCTCCAGACTGTGCAATTAGAGACCCTGCAGAACTCTGCTAATGTCATGTATCGGGAACAATTCTACTCTGCAGGAAATCAAACTCAGTTGTTATTTGGGTTCACTTCTGGTAATTATGCAATTAAACGATACTTTGCATATCTAGCATGTTCAGCAGCAATTTTTATAAGCATTCCTCATAAGAACCTGGAACAATACCATCAGACCAATAGCATCATCTTTAGTGGGAAAAGGTGGTTGGGTTATGGACATTGCAGAGTATATGTGCTATGGTGAGTGCTGTGAAGTATGTAAGCCTGATGATTCACAGACCTATACCCTGGGGCTAGTAATACATTATATGTTAATAAAAAATTAAAAATTTTTTTAAAATAGCATCATCTTTAGGAGACAAAAAATGATGGTGGCCAGGGACCAAGAAAGTTCTTGCCTTCCATGTGGAGGTGGGGCTCCTCCTCTGAGGGTGACCACCAAGCTGCTTCTCCAGCAGCAGTTTCTGGTTTGTGCTAATTTGTCCACGGTCTTTCAGTCTTTCACTAGGGCCCCTCTGGATGGATGGTAGTTATTTCAGAATCTCTGACCCTGTCCTGAATATGCCATGTATCGTACGTCCTGTGGCCAAAGGAGAACAAAACACACTGGCTTAGAAATAATGGCCATGTCACAGACTGATGGTAAGCCACACTTCATATTCGGAGTAAGCCCCTGAAGGGATAAATTCAATGCTTACAAAGGATTGTTCTCTCCTTTACTTATGCAAGAAAAGATTCTTTAATTCAAAATTCAATACACATAATGTGCATGTGATGGTTAATTTTATGTGTCTACTTGACTGAGCTAAAAGATGCCCAGAGAGAGCTGGTAAAACATTATTCTGGGTCTGCTATTGAAATGGTAGTTTTGTTAAAGCAGTAGACCAAACAAAGATATTGCCCTTTCCAGAGCAGGTGGGTATCAGCCAATTTGTTGAGGGCCTGAACAGAACAAAAAACTGGAGGAAAGGTAGATTCATTCACCCTCTCTACCTGAGCTGGAATATCCGTCTTCTCCTGTCCTCACATATCAGTGCTGCTGGTTCAAGGACATTTTAACTCAGACTTGCACTTATCCCTCTGCACCCCAATTCTCAGGCCTGCAGACTTGCACTGAATTATAGCATCAGCTTTCCTGGTTCTACAGCTTGGAGACAGCAGATTGTGTGAGTTTTCAGCTTCCATAACTCTGTGAGCCAATTCCTATAATAAGTTTCTCTCTCTCTCTTTCTAAACATATATATTTTTATTTTTATTTACACATATCCAACACACATCCACATTTTTATTTACACATATGTAGTTCTTTCTCTCTGAAAAATCCTAATATAGTACAAAAACCATAAGACAACACTTGAAAGGAAAGGAAACAACTATCTCAGGATCAAGAGAACATTTATTACAAATAAGTCTTACCAGAACAAAGTCTCCTCACTTTTTTGTTTTTAAATCGGTTTACTGGATAAGCAGTTCAGAAAAATTTAAGAGATGTATATGCCTATCTAGATTCCATCAAGAATTTTGATGAGGGACACCTGGGTGGCTCAGTTGGTGAAGCAGCTGCCTTCGGCTCAGGTCATGATCCCAGCGTCCTGGGATCGAGTCCCACATCGGGCTCCTTGCTCGGCAGGGAGCCTGCTTCTCCCTCTGCCTCTGCCTGCCATTCTGTCTGCCTGTGCTCGCTTCCCACCCCCCCACCCCGATAAATAAATAAAATCTTTAAAAAAGTACATTAAAAAAAAGAATGCTTTAAAAAAAATTTTTTTTTTGATGAAGTTGGTCATCATGTGGACAAGGTAGTAGAACAATAGGCAATCAGTAAGAGATCTCATGAGTTTGTCTAACAATTACTGGTTTCTGGGTCCTTATCAGTCTAAAAGAGGGTTCTTGGCACCATATCACATTCACTGTCCCCTGCCTGTTTTGGACGACAGCTCTGTCCATTAAGTGTTTCTCAAATCCATCCACTTCCTTCTACCTCCCTCCACACCTGGGCATCAGTCCTGACTATCTTCCATCCAGGTCCCTGCAATGACCAATGTCTGCCTCCATCTTGTTCCCCTCCTGTCTTTTCCCCGCATTTTAAAAGGGGGCCCATCTTTTCTATTCTGCCCCATTTACGCCTATTGTTCCAGCATGATTATTATTAATACTTTCATTCCCAAAGATGCCCATCCTAGTGGGCGAAATCATATATCTAACCTTGTACAGTATAATTCTAACTGCAACACTCCCTTGCTTAACTCTCTCACAGTGGCTGCCCTCTGCCCTTAAACCCCAAACTTCTTCAACAAGCCTTTCTGACTTGTTACCCACTAAACTGTAAGTATCATGAAAGTGGGGGCTTTTGCTGTTGATGTTGTCATCTATTCCATTAACTGTCATAACCCAGAACAGTGGCCGGCACAGAATAGATGCTCAAATGTGTGTTGAATGTTTTGAATGTTGAAGGTTTTCAGGGGCCCACAGTCTGGGCACTGCCTCTGTCTCCTACTGCATCTGTCTCTGTCTTTTCTTCACAGGCTAATCTTCAGTTGGACTTTCCTATGTTCAGTCCCTTTCTTACCTCCAGGCTTTTGCAGGTGTTCGTCCTTCTGCCCAGGACATGCTCCTCCTTCACCCACTTCTATGCCTCTCATTTCCATCATCCCTCACCCAATTCTTGTAAAGTCCAACTTTCAAGTCACTTTCTCTGGGAGGCCTTGCCCAGGCTGCTAGGAAATATCCCCTCTATTTGTGTACACCACCCTGCTTCCCCCAGGCTAATCCGCAGCATACTTTCCAGTTAACTATTTCTGCACTCACGTGCTCACTCTCTCTCTCTTTCAATTTCCTAGTCTGTTTGTTCCATGATAGCACTTACGCATAGTCCCAGCACCCAAGCACCTACTACAATTTCTACCTCCTGGGAAGCAATTAATAAATTACTTTTGAATTAGTTAAAATAAACTAATGGGATCTTAAAGCTACAGTATAAAGATGAAATGGTATGACAGTCCTGCAACAGATTATGTTCAGGCCTGTGTACCATAGGCTAATGGAAATAAAGTCCCTGCCTGCTCAGGGAAAAATCATCAGGAGGGTTAATAGACCATAAAATGGAAACTGTGATAATTCACCCTAGAAAAGAGACATGGAGGGAGGCAAGGAAGGAGGAAACAAAGGACATGAGGACTGCCTTCAAATTTCTAGAAGGTTAAACATGTTTTTGATGGCCCTGGTAAGATCAATGAAAAGAAGTTAGAAGGCAACTGGTTTGGGCTCTGTAGCAGTCAGAGCTACCTGAAAATGAAAGTGCTATCTGTGAGGCAGGGAGTTTCCTGTCTCCAGCAGCATTCCATGATAGGCAAATTGTGACTTGGTGGGGATATGAAGTTGGACTGCATTATTTTGAGTCAGAAGTAGCAAAGAAGAAAAATAGTAGAAATTGAAGCAGTTAAGCAGCTTGATCAGGTTGGAAGGCAATTCTATTAAAGACTCCTATGCAGACCTCACTGAGCTAACTAGCAATTCATCCCTGTCCCTACGCCTCATGCCGGTGAAGAAAAATAGGCTTGATCAGGGGGGACAAGGAACAAGGTTTAATGAGCAGGATACTAATGGTCATACAATCGCTGAGGAGAAAATTAAAAGCATAAAAATATAGTTGATGGCAATCCCTTCCTGTTTAAAATACAGTAAATAGTACAAATAGATACTGAAATCACTAGTCAATTTTCAGTAAAAACAAGCAAAAAGAAAAATCTGTTCACTTTATTTATTTTTTATTATTTTTTAATTAACATATAATGTATTATTTGTTTTAGGGGTATAGGTCTGTGAGTCATCAGTCTTGTGCAATTCACAGTGCTCACCGTAGCACACACCCTTCCCAGTGTCCAACACCCAGCCACCGCACCCCTCCCACCCCCCTCCACTCCAGCAACCCTCAGTTTGTTTCCTGAGAACGAGTCTCTTTATGGTTTAAATCTGTTCACTTTAATTCAAGGTAAAGAGAAAGAAAGATCTGGTCTTTTTCATAATAAATATCTAATAACACTTTTTTTCATAATCTTAGCTCCTGAGCAATTGAGAGTTTTGAAAACAACCAGCAAAGAGATGTAGTTTTTGTCCACTTAATTCCATCAGTGTAAACACTACTGACAATTTCATGTTCTTAACCCAAGCTTCTAGTTACTGGTGTAAAAGTGCTTGTCTTATCAGGATCTGAGATAAGACTCCAGGTAACAAACTGATGACACTGACCTCTGTTTAGAAGGACCTGTAGTCTTGTGGACTTAGTGGGGTGGGGAAGAAATTCCTGAGAGCAAGTCTGAAGAAGTAGCTGGGCCTCTCATGCAAGGAGCCTCTCCCAGAGGAGAGGGGCCACTGTTCCAGGAGGGCTTCCGAAAGATCTTCTGAATAATTCATGGTTTGACTAGAGCAGTCCAGTGCAGGGAATTTTAGAATGCCCTTAAGTTTGGCCACCATGCAGGCTCCTTTCAAGAGCCTACTCTGGGAGCTCTGTCAAGAGGGAGATCAGGCTTGTTTGCAAAGCAGCCCAGTGTACTGTGTCTTAGAACTGCTTTCCCCCAGTCTCCTCTGAGCTGCGCTATGACCTCACACAAACCCTTGTTTCTTCTAAGGGACAAATTTAAGATCTGAACACCTCAATTTTCATAATTAACATTTTGATTCCACACAGAGATGGAATGCTTATTACAGCTTTGATGACCGGTACCAATTTTCCACCACTACTCCCCAACACACACACACACACACACACACACACACAAAGCATTTTCTTTTTTATTTTTTTTTTTAATTTAAATTCAATTACTTAATGTATAGTACATCTTTACTTTTTTGATATAATGTTCAATAATTCATTAGTTCACACAGCATTTTCTAATCCAAATGCAGAGAGGAGAAGATGTCACTCTCTAGTTAGAAAAGAAACACAGCAAGAGATAAAATATGCAATGCCAGTTAAAGTCAACATTCTGAAAGTGAAAGGGCTTGGTTCTCAGGACATACTGTCTTGATCTCACAGTGATTTTCTAAAGACCTTGGACTAAAGTCAGAGAGTATGTGCCAAGGATCACAGCCATTCCCCCACCCCACCCACAGTCACAGTGGTGTGGGAGAGAAGCTATCAGGATTCAAAAGCAACTGTGACCCCAGGAGGCACTGCCCCAAGAAGAATTAAATCCTGGGGGTCCCTGGCATCAAGTTAAGTTCAAATGTTACTTTCTAAGTGAAAGAAGACTTATTAGCAAATAAAAGAATGAGGGCTAAAGATCAAACATCAGGACACTACAAATGGACAAAAGAATTAGGACTGATGACATGAGACGGAGAAGAGGTGGCTCTTCACAGAGAGGGGCAAAACAAGGAAGCTCAGGGTGACAGGGAAAGACCAGGACCAACAGATTGTTGTTTGATGTATGTGGTTTTCTTTACATTTACCTATGTTCATGGGAAGGATTTTGAGAGCATTTATATGTGAGGAGAAGAGTTTGTGAAAAAAGAGAGGTTTAAAATCGAGAGGGGCTGACCAGTGGGCAAAGCCCCAGGAAGGTGAAGTGGAATAGACTAAATGAAGACAGGACAGGGACACCTCTCCTCTAAGGAAGGAGGAAACTCTGAGTGTAAAGGGTGGTATTGAAGCTGAGGAGTTTCTGAAACCCTTTGATCAACAGTGTCTTGGTGAAGTCAGGGGAATGATTCCTGACCTCCCTGAGGGTGAGGAGATGAGGTAGCAGAGAGGGGTTTGAGGCAAAAGTGTGGACTGGTTGCTGAGAAGACAGGGGAAAGGCTTCCCAGCAAGACTGCCAGATGGGCCAGAGGGTCTCCTGACACTCAGCCTGGGTACAGATGCTCTAGGAGTAGCACCCACAGGAGATCTCAGGAGAGAATGAGTTTCTGAGAAAAGCTGGAGGAAGCTGTTCACAGGAGATGGGAAAGGCTTAGAATCAGTAGTCCAGAGGGCAAACTGACCACTAAAGGCATACATTATATGGTCAGTTCCAAAGGAAGGTCTGATGGCTCCTAGGATTGTCAGTAAGTCCTAGGGAGATATCAGACACTCTTAATGGCAGGTGCCCTTGTGAGTGCTCTGCAAAAGAGTGAGCATGAAGAAGCTGTGTGGAAATAACAACTGAACGGCAGAAAACTTCCGCCTAGAGAATCTCTCTCCCTGCTGTTCCATTACTTTATCATTAGATAAGTAACTTTATTGTCCGGAGATGACTCACTTAACACAGGTATGGCCACCATACAACTTATGCAATCCAAAGCAATAAAAGCAGGCCGGAAGCAATGAGGGAATGGGAATGTGGTGCTGGGTCCTGTCGTCTGCAGCAGAGCCTAATGCCAGTCAGTCAGAGAGGCAGGCCTGGGCACTGGGAACAAGCTTAGCTTGGTTCCCTGGGTTAACCTGGGCACATGGCTTAGATTCTTTGAGGATCAACTTCTGCATTTGTGAAGTTCGCCCTAGAATCTAGATGATTTTCTAAGCTGTTCCCTGATTCTATCATTCTTTATCATTTCAATATTAATTTTTTAAAGATTTATCTATTTGAGAGTGAGAGAGTATGTGTGCATGAACAGCGGTTAGGGGGCAGAAGGAGAGAATCTCAAGCTGACTCCCGGCTGAGCACAGACCCTGACAAGCGACTTGATCTCATGACCCTGAGATCATGACCTGAGCCGAAACCAAGAATGGGACACTTAACTAACTGCACCACCCAGGCGCCCGACCATTAATTCTATTTATAACTTAATGTCTGATTCCAGAGTCCAACCATCTCTGGCAAACTAAATCTACCGCTTAGCAAGGAAGAAAACAAAATCATTCTGACTGGGTCCCCAGTGTGACTGTCACGATTTGCTTGTTGTATTATCATCTCAAAAAAGAACTTTTACTAATTGGGATTTCCGATATATAAATTGTGGAAATGATTCAAAGAGCCCCCTCTTCACTGTTCTTTGGAATACAAATCTTATCTCTTTTCCCTTGAGATATCAGTACTTCAATGGGGGCTTGGGGAGAGATAGAAATGGGTAGTATTGGAGTGGAGAGGGGGATAGGGTCCAAATAAATAAAAGGTTTGAAATATTGCCAGTGTGAAAGATCAAAAGCAATTATGGCTATTCACCTTAGCCATGGGATAAGTAGTTAATTAGACATTTGCTTAAATAATCCCACTCTCTCCTACCATCACCAGCATCATCCATCAATAGATAGCGTGAGGGTTGTGAAGGGGCACTGATTTTATAGTTAAAAACCTAAAGTTAGGTAAACCACTCTGCCCTGCCCACCAGGCAGGCTATAGTCTACAGTCCAGTCAGATTTTCCAACGGCCCTACCTACTTGTGTTAAAATATAAAGGGAGGGGTGGGTTGCCTGGGTGGCTCGGTGGTTTAAGCCTCTGCATTGTCTCAGAGTCCTGGGATCGAGCGCCGAATCGGACTCTCTGCTCAGGAAGCCTGCTTTCACTGCTCTCTGCCTGCCTCTCTGCCTACTTGTGATCTCTCTCTCTCTCTCTCTCTCTGTGTGTCAAATAAATAAACAAAATCTCTTAAAATATATATATAAAGGGAGGAGTTGTAATGGAGACCTCTCTGCATCGGTTTCCAGAAGAATCTTCGAGACTACTGATCTACTTCATTTCTCTTTATCAGTTTACTTCCCTCAAAACCTGCCATGTTCTTTCTCACACTTTCCTTTTCCTACTCCGCTTTTACAAAACAATTCAGATTTATTATCTCTATGTCCTCACCACAGTGTAGAGCAGTTTCCCACTACCCCATTTCCTGCTTCTGTTCTCTCTCCTACCACTCACACTGGAGATATGATGCCATGTAAAAGAGACATGGACCCTGACCTCACCCCACTTACAATCTACTAGGGTAACCAGCTGTTTCACTTACAATTCCTCCTCTTTCATTCTTTTATTAACCCATCAAAGGTTACTTCCTCACTATGGACTCACTGCCCTCTTATCTCTCTAGTAACCATCCATTCATCTTTTCAGTAGAAGCTCAGATGGCCCCTCCTCTGTGAAACCTTCCTTCACTGTACTGGTTGGACTTAAATGCTTGTTTTCTGTGTGTCCATAGCACTTAGTATATAATCCATGTGTTATTGACAGGATTTGCTGAGTGAAGTGTGATGTGAGGGACTAATTAGAGTTTTCCTCATTGGCTCTGAAGTTTTTCTCCTTCCTGTAGGGGATATTTCCAGCTATAGTTTTAATAAGGATTGGATTCGTACTGGTTTTTGTTAAGCTTTGCACTTTAGATGGCTCAGTCTCAACATAGACCAGAGCTCACTTGACTACTGGGAAAATCATTTGATTTCTGCTTGTTCATGTAGTACCCTCTCATTGCTCTTTCCCATTCACTGAGGCCAGTGAATTGGTTGGTTTATTGGTCAGTTTTGCGCTTCTGTCTATTCATTAGGATGGTAAATTCTTTGAGAGAGGGGGTGATGTGTTTTACTCTCCATAGCTCCAGTGTCCAGAAGAGCATGGCAACTAAGAGCAAACTAAAAAAAAAAAAAAAAAAAAAAAAAATAGTTCTGTCTGGTCCATATCTCAGATAATAAAATTCCATCCCTTCAGTCATTCATACTACAAACCTCAGAGGCATATTCGGTTTTTCCTTTTCCTTCCCTGACTCCATCAAAGTCTTGACATACATACCTTCAAAATACTGACTCTTTCCTGCTCTCCAATCCCACCATCACAGCTTCATGCCAGCCTTTCTCTTTCCTTACCTAGCCTATGAAAATAACCTTCTCACCACTTTCAGTCCTCCCACTACTGACTGATCTTTCAAGTTGTTACAAAAGTGATTTTCTAAAACACAATTCTAACTATGTGACTTCTCTATTCACTAGGATAAAGTCTTAGCTCCTTAGCATGGCTCCATCTCACTTCTGCAGTCCCACGGACTTACTTGTCCCAACCAGCCATCTACAGACTCAACAGTCAAGTCATGTAAAACTGATACATTCCATGCTTGCTCCTGCTTCCAAGCTTTGCATGTGCCGGTCACTCTACCTGGAGCTCCACTACCTCCAGTATGTCTCCTGTGTTCCCCAAACACACACACACACACACACACACACACACACACACACACACACACACACCTTTTCCTAGCAAATTCTGATTTGGGATAAAGGCCCAGCTCAAATGTCCACTTCTCTCTAAAGTTTTCCTGAGTTTGGACAAATTCATTTATTACTTACACTACTTTGTTCATATCCAGTATAGCACTTAATATACTGTATTTTAATTCTGTCTACATAACTGTGTCCCCTACGATATTGCCTACTTGTTGATGCCCAAGACATATTTTATCTTTGTAATACACATAACCATATAATACCAACATATAAAAGTCCTAATAAATGTTTTCACCATTGCTGAAGATGACTACAGAGTCCACATGTTTGGAAATATTAGAAAACACAAGACATTTAGCCTGAATGTTGGGATCACTCTCTAGTCCACAGGCAGAGGAACAGACTAGATAATCTGTTAAGGACACTCTCCCTTCTAGTCAACAGGCCAAATACAATAGGCCAAGCACTATGCTAGGTGATTTTTTAAATCAATCATCTTATTCATTTCTCACAATAGACCTGTAAGGCAGGCAAATTATCTCCTGTTCAGTGCTGGAGAAAGAGAAGCTCAGAGACGAGAAAAGACTTGTCCAAGTTCTTGTAGCCGGTCAGCCAGCAGCAGGGACCCCTTCTGATGTGCATTTCAAAGACAAGTCTGCACAACCGGAAATGAGCCTTCTTTAAGCACTGAAGCATAGCAACACCCCACTGGCCTCAGTGAATGGGAAAGAGCAATGAGAGGGTACTACATGAACAAGCAGAAATCAAATGATTTTCCCAGTAGTCAAGTGAGCTCTGGTCTATGTTGAGACTGAGCCATCTAAAGTGCAAAGCTTAACAAAAACCAGTACGAATCCAATCCTTATTAAAACTATAGCTGGAAATATCCCCTACAGGAAGGAGAAAAACTTCAGAGCCAATGAGGAAAACTCTAATTAGTCCCTCACATCACACTTCACTCAGCAAAATCCAAAACGAAACTCTAGATGGCGTCCCTGTAAATGGTCCAGTGATTCATTAGTTACTGTAATTTGAAATTGCTGCCAACTCGGCTGTTTGCTGCCTTCTTTTCAGTGCTGGCCTCGCCGGCCTTCTGGCCAGTGCTTGTCACCCAGTCCCTTCATCCACCGGCCTTTATAGCAGGACCCAACCTGTATTCCCTGATCCCATCGGATTCCTCCCCTACCAGACCATTACTCATACTGGGTTTTCAGCCTAATGACCTTTCCCCAGCTTCTCAAAAATACATATTCAATGGCCAAAGCTGAAACAATTTGATTAATGTAATAAATAACTATAATGCTGAGTTATAACCTAAATAACTACAAAGATGAACCAATTTGATTAATGTAATAAATAACTACAATGCTGAGTTATAACCTAAAGCATAAAATAAACACCCACGAGTTATACTGACGTAAATAAATGACTGAATAAGTAGTAAATGTAGGAATGACATTCTTTACCAAAAAAAAATTCCAATTAATAAATATATAGGAATGAGGGAAAAAGAAAATCACCATTATGATACTATAGTAATAATTGCTATAGGCAAGATTCATTGATAAAACCTAAAATCAGTGGGGTAAATGTTCAGGAGAAGGAAGATATTTGCAAGGCTTCAAAATACCATGTCCCAAATTTACTAATGACTGTGGTCCTTTTAACATATACCCAAAGATTTTGTGATAGACCTTCCTCCAAGAGGTGATGCTCAAGTCCCCTCACCTTGAGCATGGCTGAACTTTAGTGACTTGAGGTTAAGGAACAGAGCATGGAAAGAGAATAATAGTAAATTTTCTGGCAACCACCACCTTAAACATGTAAGCAAGGTTAAAATCATCAGGAATCAGTTGTGTGTATTTTATGAGTCCATCTAATTTATGTGATGACAAGGACATATCACTTTTGTGGTATTCTCCCCCAAAATCTATAACCTGTTCATGCAGGAGAAAACACCAGACAGACTTAAATTGAGGGGCAAATTTTAGAAAACCTGACCCCTACTCCTCAAAAGTATCTAGATCAAAAAAGACAAGGGAAGAGCGTGAAACTATGAACTGTCACAGACTAGAGCAGGTTAAAAATATTATGACTAAATGCAGTATAGGGTCCTGGAACAGAAAAGGGGTACTAAGGGAACAAACAGAAAAACCTCAGGGAGAAAGTTTATAGTTTAGTTAATACCAGTGTATCAATGCTAATGTCTTAGTTTTGATAAACATATCATCGTTTCATTAGATGTTAACATTAGAGGAAGGTGGGTAAAAGGACATTCTGTATTATTTTTGCAACTCTTCTATTAATCTATGATTATATCAACATAAAAATGTTTTGAAAGTATACTTTTTTCTGATTCTTACATGTATTCTATACTTCAATTTTTCTAAAATAGTCATGTTTTCCTTAAAAAATCAGGAACAAAGAGAAAGATTCATTTCTAAAGACCATGTTTTGGAGAAGGCTCCTTTCAAGAGGGTAAAATGCTCCTTCTGTTGTACTTCTGCAGGATTTTGTCCACTAAGAAACTCTGTTGTAGCAGTCGGTTCATCTTATTTTATTTTATACTTATTAATGTGTCTCTTTTTGGCAGCTCTTAGGAGGCAAGGGGCCTTTTAATCCCACCGAACACTTAGAATCCAATGAGTGTCAGCTGAGTTATTATCATGGCCAGAAGCCTCCATCCATCCAAGACCAGGTCCTGAGCCAACCCTAGCTTAGGGACCAGCCTGCCAGCTGCTGTTTCTCCAGACTGCCCCTGCACCTGGGGCCTCAGCAGGTGTCTATTCTGATGCACTGCTACCAGAGCTCTCAGACCAATCAGTAGCAGGATGATTTAAATCTCCACCATCCTGGTCCTACTGAAAACAAAGCCTATATGATCATCGATCCTCACCTAGTGCTCATTTCTTAATGGCCTGGGCATCTTCCCATCTAACTCATATCTCACAATTTCTCTCCCTTTCCACTACCCCCAAGGGAACCCCACCCACCACACCAGCTGCAAAGTAAACAGGTTCACCTACAACCTATCCTCAGATGTTCTATTCACCTCCCAACTTTTCTGGGATCATAGCTCTCCTGCTATTATGGTCCTCCCAAGAGGTTAAAAACTAGAATATGCCTAGAGGAAACTGCCCCAGCTCACTGCATTCCAGGCCCCCGCTGGACACATAGGTCAGAGACCAAACCTAGAGGGTAAAAAGCAAGGGAAACTAGATCCAAATTCTCTTAGATCCAAAATTCATTATTTATGAGAAAATATGTAAGGGTTCATTTGTATTCAGGGAACAAAATAGTTTCCTGGCTACATATGTTAAGCATCAACCACAGGATTTGCACAGGAACAGGGATTCCAAATTCTAGACTAAGGAAGTGTAAGAAATGACAAAGGTCAAATACTGGCCAGAGCTTTTGGTACTTTACCAGAAACCTAAAATTTGTACTTTGACATCTTGTCCCAGAAGGAAGTTGAGAACTGAAACTGGATCCTTGTGAAAACATAGCTAGTGTTTCAGAACCCTTGACGTTATACTTTTCAAGGCAGGTAGGCAACAGCCTAAACTCAGCGCTTTGAGTGCCCTGTTTCAATTCTATAGAAGACAATAGTCTGGATGTCATCTGAGAATCACTTGGGTAATTGGTAATCGGTTGCAAATCCACATAACCAGAAGAGAATGCTAAATATAATCCTATAGCTCAGCCTGCCCTATATGCCACAATGCAGGTTGTCCATGGAATAAGGGCACCACTTCTGGGCTGGGGGGTGGGGTGGGGTGGGGTGGGGGCGAGCATACCACAGATATCCTAGGGCTGCATATCTATTAGTATTGTTTTCCAGAAGATGGCAGGAAAGCACCCCGTTCTAATAAAATCAGTCTATGATGACAATTTCCCAAAGGTGGAAGAGAAGTGTGTTAAGGAAGGGATGTCTTGTTCTAAAGTGCATATCAGTGCCCTATGGACTAGCAATAACCATGATCTTATTGCATACTATAGGACTGCGTTTCAGTCAGTAATCCTGTCTCTAAATTCTTAAATGTCAGTCCACAAATAAGGACCTCCAAATATTCCTGACTTTTTGGCTATTTATCTAAGAATTTCCACTTGCAGTAAATCTAATCTGAATTCAGATAAACACTTATAGATAAGGGGGAAAAAGAACAATTCCATATAAAATCATAATATATCTAGCTAAAATAGTACCTTAAAAGAGACATGTTGACTGAGCTTTTATATATAGGAACTCACACTAGCTTTTAAAATGTCTACAGTTTGCTACTAGTTCCTTGACCTAGTTTCTCCACTAAAGAGGTTCAATTACATTACAAAGTGAGGCTAAAATTTTGTCCTAAATTTATAATGGAAGAGACTCATTAAACATACCCTAAAACAAAGTTATTCTCTGTGTGAACCACATAATAGTGTTTTGGGTTTTTTTTTTTTAGTAACACTAAATATGTCAACAAATATTTGTTGGGAACATTGACTATATGGTAAGAACTCCTACTCCTATGGGCTAGGAGATGGAAATGCATAAATGAATAAAACATGGTACTTTTCCTCAAAAAAGTTCACAGTGTAGTAGAAAAAAGAAATATATGGGTACATGATTGTAATGCATATATTATGAGCTAGTACTGTAAAACAGACTTTACTAGAGACATATGCTAGATTCAAGAATGAAAGGAGGGATGGGTCAACTATACATGTGGCATCAAAGAAGCTTCAAAGAACTTGTATCAGTTTGGGTCCTTTTGCTGTAAGCAACAGAACTAATTGTCCCACATAAGCAAAAAGAACTATATTGAAGTAATATGAGGCAGATCATGCACTCCAAGGAAAAACTGAAGAACTCACCCCCAGAAAAGACAGGGAAAGAGAATGTCAAGAGGGATCATGGTAGCAAGAATATAGGGGCGCCTGGGTGGCTCAGTGGGTTAAGGCCTCTGCCTTCGGCTCAGGTCATGATCTCAGGGTCCTGGGATCGAGCCCCGCATCGGGCTCTCTGCTCTGCGGGGAGCCTGCTTCCTCCTCTCTCTCTGCCTGCCTCTCTGCCTGTTTGTGGTCTCTCTCTGTCAAATAAATAAATAAAATCTTTAAAAAAAAAAAAAAAAAGAATATAATGCCGCCATCCACCACTCCCCTGACTTGCTTGTCTGCTTGGCCTGACAGGGTCTGGTGTCCACTCCTGGGGCTGAACTCCAGAGCAGGGCACCAGAACTTACAGTTACATTAAGGTCCACGGAGGGGGCACCTGGTAGCTCAGATGGTTAAGCGTCTGCTTTCGACTCAGGTCATGATCTTCAAGTCCTGGAATTGAGCCCCATGTCTGACTCCCAGCTCAGCAGGGAGTCTGCTTCTCCCTCACCCTCTGCCTTTTCCCCTGTTTGTGCACGCGCGCTCTCTCTCTCTCTCTTAAATGAATAAATAAAAAGATCTTTAAAAAAAATCTGGGGTGCCTGGGTGGCTCAGTGGGTTAAGCCTCTGCCTTTGGCTCATGTCATGATCTCAGGGTCCTGGGATCAAGCCCCGCATCAGCCTCTCTGCTCAGCAGGGAGCTTGCTACCGCCCCACCACCACCCGCCCGGCCGCCTGCCTCTCTGCCTACTTGTGATCCCTCTCTCTGTGTCAAATAAATAAATAAAATATTTTTTTAAAAAATCCACAGAGGAAGGACAGCTCCCAAGATGGTGCACTGGTCCCAGAAGAGGAAAGGATGAGAGGTAAGCAAAAACCAGATGTCTGCTTTCTGGCAACCTAAACAAGAACAGTTTTGGTGTAAGAGGCATGGAATCCAGACTGCTTTAGGCTAAGAGCTCATGCGAAGTGAAGCAGGGTATCCCACCCTGTTACAGAACTTGACTGTAAGAAAATGGAAATGGAACATCATAGGAAATAAAGGTAGAATCAAGGGAGGGGTTGGGATTGGGGTTTTGTGTGTGTGTGTTTGTTTGTTTGTTTGTTTTTTGTTCTTACTTACTTTAAACCTAGGGAGATATGAGCAGTTTACCGACAGAGAATAAAGCCAAAGCAGTAGGAAAAGTTTACTATCTGAGTGAGACCTGAAGGGTGATTTTTTTTTTTTTTTGCCCCCTCCCCTGAAGGGTGATTTAATCTGGAACAAAAAGAAGTTACTATGGCCACTCACCATGCCAGGCACTCACTGTGCCAGAGACCACGCTGATTGACCTTGCCTTATCTTCTAATATTACCTGGTAGGTACTATCATCATGCCTATTTAACAGACTGGGGAATTGAGAATTAGAAAGTTTTAAGCACATTGTTCAAGGTCAAACAGCTACAGCGGCAGAGCAGGAAACAGGTACATTTCTTCCTGATCCCAAAACCCCTACTTTTAATAATATTATGCCTCTTCCTATAAAACCCAGAGAAATCAGGTTAAGGGGGGAATGTCTACTTGTATATTTGTATCAGAGAAGTAGGACATGGGAATAATTCCTAACATTTAGCTTCACTTTTCTCTGCAGGATATGCCAGCCACTGGTGGAGAAACGGGAGATAAGGAATAGCACAGTGAGTCTGACCAGTGGAGGACAGTTATAACATGAGTTGAGAATAGGAGAGAAATAGGACAAGAGAAGAGGCTTGAAGAGCACACTGAAGGCCCTTCTATACACTCAGACGTGGACACAGTCCCCAGGGTTGCATGAGAACCAGTGCTCAGGGCTGTTCAGCTCTCTTCAGCTTCCACGGCAGGGGCTTTCCAGCATGGGGAGGGGGTCCCACAGCAAGATGCCTGCGACAGAACCATACTGAAGTCCTAGCTCTGAGTGTGTTCCAAGAGGGGTGAAAATAAAGAAAACCTTATTCAAATTAGTAATTTCTTGGGCTCTGAGCTCAATCAGGTTACTATTTCACCCTACCTGAGCCAACAGTAAAGTAATGCTTTTAAATTTTACATATGTACACACACACAGAGATATAGTCATTTCTATCACTACCAACTCCAAGTATGGATGCCAATCCAGCTACAAATTTATGACCTAAATGTGGTCAATAAGCAACATCTTTCTTAATTCTATTTTTTTAATGATGAACAACTTTATTATTCTTAGTCTTTGTTTCTTAAAAATCCATGACTACCAAACACTATTTTTTTTTTAGAGCAGCGCAGGTAATAACATTGCATAATATGACAAAAATTTAGAAATGCCTAAGACATAAGACTTAAAAATAAAATAAGAAGGGCATCTGAGGGCTCAGTTGGTTAAGCATCTGTCTTCAGCTCAGGTCATGATCTCAGGGTCCCGGGAGCCCCAGGGTCCTCAGAGCCCTGCACTAGGTTCCCTGCTCAAGTGGGAGAGCCTGCTTCTCCCTCTGTCTGCCACACCCCCTGCTTATGCACTCTCCCTCTCTCGAATGAATAAAACTTAAAAATAAAATAAGATAGGGCGCCTGGGTGGCTCAGTGGGTTAAGCCGCTGCCTTCGGCTCAGGTCATGATCTCAGGGTCCTGGGATCGAGTCCCGCATCGGGCTCTCTGCTCAGCAGGGAGCCTGCTTCCTCCTCTCTCTCTGTCTGCCTCTCTGCCTACTTGTGTTCTCTGTCAAATAAATAAATAAAATCTTTAAAAAAAAAAAAATAAGATTGACTTGATAGTTAATGCCTCTATGGAAGCAATACTCTCATAAACATTTAAAAAAGAATCCGGGAAACCTTTACATTTTGTCTAGAAACCAAGTCCTTGATTTAGTATTTAGTAGAGAAAAATAATCACAGAATAGAATGAAAAACAAGATTGTAGTTATACATTTTTAAAGTATGTATGTATAAATCATAGGAAATGTCAGGGGAAACTTACACCAAATTATTAAACGATATTTACTTCAGGGATTGGAATGGGGTGGGTTTGGAGTTCCTACTTAGAGGGGAGAGGAATTTTTGCTTTTCATTTTCTACAGTACAATACTCTGATTTAAAAAAAAAAAAATAAGCCTGTACTACTTTTTAAATTTCTTCAATTATTTTATTTATGTATTCATTCATTTATGTATTTCAATAAACTTTATTTTGAAATAGGAAATAATTTTAGATTCAAAGAAAAGCTGCAAAGATAGTACAGAGTATCCCATAATACCCTCATTTACTCCACTATTAATGTCTCCTATTATAAAAGTACATGTGCAAAATTATAAAGCTCATGGGGCACCTGAATAGTTCGGTCAATTGAGCATCCCATTCTTGGTTTTGACTCAGGTCATGATATCACTGGTTGTGGGATCAAGTCTCACACTGAGCCCCACATTGGGCTCCACGCTCAGCAGGGAGTCTGCTTGGGATTCTCATTCTCCCTCTTCCTCTGCCCCTCCCCCTGCTTGCTCACTCTCCCTCAAATAAATAAATAAATCTTTATTTAAAAAAAAAAACAAAACTATAAAGCTGATCTTGGCACAAAACTATCAGTTAAAACCCACACTTTATTTGGACTTTGCCAGTTTTTCCCTTAATGTCCTCTTTTGTTCCAGGACCCTGTCTGGGGTGCCACGTTTTATTTAGTTGACAAATCTCCTTGGTCGTCTTGTTCTGTAACAGTGTCTTAGGCTTTTCCTTAAGACCTTGACAGTCCTGAGGAAGAGAGGCTAGCTACTCTACAGATCCCCAATCTGGTTGATCTGATGTTTCTCTCATGCTCCTATCAAAATTAGAATGGGCGTATGAGTTTTGAGAAAGCATACCATGGAAATGAAGAGCTCTTACCATCACTTCATATAAGGGCTGGGTGACACTGGCACAATTATCACCAGTGATGTTAACTTCATCACCTGCCTAAGGTGGTATTTGCCAGATTTCTCCCCTGTAAATTGTTCTCTTTTCATACTCTGTTCCTTGGAAGTGAGTCACTAAGCCTATTAGCCCACTCTAACTGGGACAGAGGGGTGGGTTAAGCTCTTACTCTTAGATGCAGGAATACTTACACAATTATTTGGAATTCTTCTGTAAGGAAAATGTGTCTCAAACCATAAGAGACTCTTAATCTCACAAAACAAACTGAGGGTTGCTGGGGGAAGGGGTGTCAGGAGAGGGGGGTGGAATTACGGACATTGGGGAGGGTATGTGCTATGGTGAAGTGTGTGAACCTGGTGATTCACAGACCTGTACCCCTGGGGCTAATAATACATTATATGTTTATAAAAAAATAAAACATTTAAAAATTAAAAAAAAAAAAAAGAAAATGTGTCTCTTCTTCCCTGCTTATTAATTCATTAAATTATTTATTTATATTAATTTGCACTCATGTATATTTATTTTATACTTTGGATTATAACTCAATACTACATTATTTACTTTATTGCTCAGGATTCCAAATCTGGCCATTAAGAGTTCTTTTGGCTTGGCTCCTTTGACATGCCCCACCCTTTTGCTTTTCCAGCACTTTCTTACTTTCTCATACTACACAATTTTCACATTTCATCTTAAATTTTTCTCTGCCCTACCCCTAGAATTAGCCTTTTCTCCAATGAGCTCTGATTCCTTTTGTTGAAGAAAGGTATTTTGAAACCACGATCTGGGTACTATGTCCTCCCACTCCCTTTGAATAAATTTATTGACGATTTAATAAGTTAGTATATGTGAAGCTTTTTAACATACAGGCTGACACACTCAAAAATGGAATAAAACCATTACTGTTGTTATAATAATGATGACAGTGATGATGATGATGCACATTTTTAATAAATTTGGAACTTCTAACTCCTAAACCAAAATTGTATCCCATTAGTCATTATATAAAGCCCTAATAAGCCCACAGATCTTTCTATATTTCTGAGTCTCAGGGCTATATAAGGCCAAGAAATAGATGATCCTCTAGCCCTGGCCCAGGATTGTGCAATCTCTGGCCATAAAATGTTTTTCTTCCTTTCAATAAAATATATAACAATAAAAGATATAGAGCCACTCACACCTTTCCAGAATTACCTGGCCCCTGCAGAGTTGCTGGAATCTACACAAAATCACAAAATCAAAAGACTTCTGTGGAAAAAGATGTCCCTTGATTTTTAAGTTTTTAAGTTAAATGAAACATTTCAAGGGCGTTTAAAAAACTATCAGTCCCATATACAAGTCAAACTCACTTTGGATCTATCTATAGAGTACAGTTTTGAAGTCCTGCCCAAAATAGCTCTTGTTTTGAAATACTGCAATGTCATCAGTATGGAAATGGCTATTGACCAATAAATCTGTAAAAGCCCCTTCAAACAATTCCTTTTCTGTCAAATACCAATGCCATTGTTCTTAATGAGTAATAGATACTAGAAAGTCCCTTTTATGAATCAGATAACCAATAGCAAGGGTTCAAAGAGGGTGCCTAAAGGGGACCTGTACCTCAAGTACTCTGGCCAGTCAGAGTGGCCACCAGGAATCCTCTGGATGTGAGAATCAGAGAGGTGTCCTGGGAGGGTCTGTGAGGAGGATTCTGGGACCAGTAAGCACGCTCAGGACATAGAGCACACAAGAACAATAAAAGATATAGAGCCACTCACACCTTTCCAGAATTACCTGGCCCCTGCAGAGTTGCTGGGTGGGGAGCTCTGTGGAAAATGTCAGACGCTTCATAGCATCCAGGGTAAAAGCACTGCAAAAGCAATGCTAGGAGATGAAGGAAGCAGAAATTCCCCAATCTGACAAAACATGTTTTTCAGTATCCACATTCTTCTTACTAAACACTCTGGGTTTCTATCTGGTTTTGAACAACTAATTTTTTTTGTTTTGTTTTGTTCTGTTTTGTTTCATTTTTCATTTTTTCATTCTTTCTCTGTCCCAGACCTACGTTCTTCTGGGTAAGGCAGATTGACCCCTACCATTGGCTGCAACATCTAAAACCCCCTGGAACCTGTCTAGCTTATTTCTGGTCTGGACCACCTTGAACTCCTTGCTTTTGCTGTCAGCATGGTCGCCCACCCCCAGGCTTATCCTCTACCCTTTGTCTCCACTTGGCTGTCCAACGAGCCCTTGCCTTTGGGTCATGGCCGTCACAGGCCATGTTGCCTCACACAAATGTCCTCCAGGCCCTGGAAAACATACTTCAATTTCCTTGAGGAAAAGAGTTGTAAGAAACAAAGCAATCAAAGTCATTTTAGGGGAATGTAAACAAAACCTCATAACTCTGTAGGGACTGTCTTTCCTCTCAGATCTATAGGAGGAGGTCTGCAGAAGAGGAGGATCCCTTATTTTCTACTATTGGTATATTACTATTAACTAAATTGTAGTCTTTATTAAAAAGTGGCCTAGGGGCAAAGGGCTTCAATCCCAGGAGGCCAGCACCGGAAGTGCATATAGCCAGGTGCACTGGTATTACAAACAGAACATGGGATTGGAAGTCATTTACAACAGAGTTCAGTTTTTGGTCCACCTCTCACCAACTAAGAGATTTTGGGACAAACCACATATCATAAGCTTCAGTATAAAATGGTAACCCAAGACCTGCATTACAAGACCTGCAATGTAATTTAACAGACTTCAGTATCATTGTATGACAACTTAAGCTTCAGTTCTAGGTGTAGTCAGCTAAACTGGTATCTGGAATATACAGTCCTGGAGTCAAGGGGGTGTGCCAGCCAGCATTATATCAGAAAGGGGGCAGGCTCAGTACTACCTCAATAACCAGTTTTACCATTTAGCAAGAAAGTTAGAAGTAGCTTTTCCTTAGTGAAATTAAGGGTTTCAAGGCATGCAAATTAGCTAAAATACTGCAGACACACAAGCAAAGAGAAAGGATAAGAATCCTCAGGAATACCCCTTAGTAATGCTATCCAAGGATTGATCCCTAATGTGTCTTTGCCTATAACCACTGGCTTAAAAGAATTTCTGATTGTATGACACTTACTAAATGATGCAGAATCCTACCTCGAGTAAAGCTTTACATAGTTGGAACCACCTCAAAGGAAAGAGAGCTAGGACTTCAACAAACCCACCAAACAGATCATCTAAAATATTTTGTGCCTACTTTCTAATGAATGGTAGTCCAGTAAATATCTGATGTGTAGTAAATTCTGCCTGAGGCCTCCCTTCATTATAGTCTGATAGCTAGGTTGTGGAAGAATAGCAAATTATCACCATCTCAGACTTCTGGGGTGACTACTATGATTTTCCAAAAGAATATGAGAATTGTATGTGATCAAATTGGCTTACAGAAATTCTCAATTTCCATCATTTATGCTCTATACAAAGTTGTTGAGGAGTTACATGTAAAAGGCTGACAGTAATCTCTAAAATCCAATACAGACATACTACCTCAGAAATATTTTTTATTTCTACAACCCAATTTTCCCCAGGGCTCACCAGCCTGGAGGTACAAATGGAATTACATTATTAGCAGTGTCTTAGATTTTCTGTTTCTTTTTCTTGCCTGCCTCACCAGAATCTAGCTCCCTGAAAAAAAGGAGGGGGACGCCCTACGTAGAATTTCATGAAGTTTCAGCATGGGTCTCACATGCATGCATACTCATTACAGCCTGGGAACCTCTGCCAGGAACAGCAATACCAACAGGCCTTTCCCACTGATGCTCTGGAACAGGTTCCCTCCATGGAAGATACAAGGCAAACATTTAGGAGTGTGAAGAAAATACTAGGTTTTCTGTTCAATTTTTGTTTCATCCTTTTTAATTTTCACATTTGTGTATGTTTTATAAAATATACAATATATTAGTAGGAGAAGGCTTAGATATTTTTTAATAGATACGGAAGTCAATTAAAAGAATTTGGAAACCTCCAGTTAGAGCATCCATGGAAAGAGAGGAATATGCCTTTCTCCCTCTTGCACGATGTATTTTGCTAAAGGCTGCTGGAGCAGTGGTCTTGTGCTCAAATCAGGGATGCATTCTCTAGTGAAACAGCATTTTATGTCCAGCCCACTTGCTCCTCCTTAGTGTTTACAAGACTCAGCCCTGTCCAGGGAGTGACCAGGAGAGGAGACCTCATGACCTACATCCAACTGGTCTCAGAATCACTCCACCCTCTGATGATTAAAGCTTGTTGTGGCTGACTCCTCCTCTCCAAGGATGAATTCTCTTCAGAAATCTCTTCGACTTTGGTGCCAATACACTCTGCTCACTGACAGGACAAATTATCAACTCATCACAGACATAGGGAAGACATCCCATGGACATACACAGACATATCTGGAATTCAGTGATGGAGGCATTTCAAGTAGAGGCTCCAGGCTATACCACAGTTGACAGGGTAAGGAATATTAACCCTTCGTTGCTAAATCACATTATCACTTCCAAGGTAGAACTTTACCTGTACCCAGAGAACCCCTCTAGGCAATTTCGTTGCCTGACAGAAGATGCAAAACCCTTGTGTCTGCCTGCATATTCTACATCTGTGGGGGAAATGTGAGTTAACTGTATAGAGCATTTTTAATGAGTGTGTAGCAGACTGTGAATTCAATCTATATTAGAGAAGTAAATGCACATTTTAAAATGTGGAATTTCCCTTAATGAGATTAAGAGTACCACTCCTCAGAATTTCATGTATCCTAGGCCCTGTACTAGATGCTCTATACACATGTATCTAAACTACACAATACTTGACAAGACAGGTACTATGAAGAAAAGCAGACCCCAGAAAGGCTAGGAAACTCTCCCTTGGCACAGAGCTACTGTGTAGCTGGGATCTAACTCAGAAGTTCTAACTGACCCCAAGCCCAGCTCAACAACATGCCACCTGACTTCCTCATGGGAACAAGTTGCCTGAATCCTTCAAGGGGGATAGGGGGAAAGGTCACTGCTTTGTTCTCATGTGCACATTACTGTAAACAATGCCAGCGTTGTGGGTCACAGAGTTAAAACTGGCTCATATCCATTGGAATTAATTCAAAAAACAAATGAGAATCATGCCTGTAAAAAAGAAATACATTCTGGTGCTGAAGTCAGCAGTATGTAATCCTCTTGAGTCAGATGTAGTGACTTTATATATCAACTTTTGGAACTCTCTGATCAGATGAACTTTCATTTCAACGTGGAAAAAATACCAAACTCTTTCCATCTAGAATAACACCTCTGTTTGTTAGCATCCCCATCCAGTGCATTTTCTTCCCTTTTCACCACAGCACATTTGCCATACTGGATACCTGGGGTTGCCTGGACACAGATCTTAACAGAGCTCAAAAAGTTCAGAGCAGGGGCACCTGGGTGGCTCAGTGGGTTAAAGCCTCTGCCCTCAGCTCAGGTCATGATCCCAGGGTCCTGGGATCCAGCCCCACATCAGACTCTCTGTTCAACAGGGAGCCTGTTTCCTCCTCTCTCTCTCTCTCTCTCTGCCTGCCTCTCTGCCTACTTGTGATCTCTATCAAATAAATAAATAAAATCTTTAAAAAAAAAAAAAAAGTTCAGAGCACAGCTAGAAATATCGGATGGAAGGTGCCTCCACGACACAATGTCTAATAATATCAGGTCTTTGGTTTAGAAAAGGGAAAGCCAGGGTGTCAGGGAGCATGACCTAAACCTGTCACAGAATAAAAAATTACTTGGGGTTCCCCTAAGCTCATTTTCACTAAAGCCCAAAGAACTAGAAACCCTACAGGACTTGGTGGCTCCTCTGACTTGGGTCTGGGAGGGGAGAGATAGAACAGGAAGCTGAGGATAATGCCCAGTCTCTGCCCTGAGGGACAGGATTGAAGGCAAGTCGTTACTCCAGGCAGGGCTCAGAAAGAGGAACAAGTTTGGAATAAGGAAGAGGATGAGATCATTTTAGGTATGCAGAGTGAAAGTACTCATGGAAAATTCAGGAGAAGACGTACAGACGGCAGGAGAAACAGAAGTCTCAATCTCAGGAAAAAATTACCAGAGCCTAAAAATCTGAATTCATGAGTCATCAGCACATAGCTACAGGATCAACAAGCACAGGGTCATCCAGAGAAAAGGAGGCGAGCTAAAGACTGTCCCTTCCAGTCTAGGACTATACTCACATCTCATGGGAGTCATTTTAAACTAAGTGAAACATTTAACTTGTTGATGTAGTATGCATTGAACATATAGAATACTTGTGAACATTTAATCTCTGACCTTTTTTAGCTCAATTTTACAGAGTAAAATTTTAAATCTATTTGCTATATTTATGTATAATGTAGTCCATAGTTTTCATAAAAGTAGTTTATTACTGATCGTCTCAAAAAACTAAAATATAAAAAGGAAAACAGTTGAAGTAAATTTGCAGATGCCAGATAAATTATGGAATTATTACTCCAGAGATAGTTATTTGAGGATGACGTGAAAGACAGCCTTCCTGTTCTCCCTCAAAATGTCCCTCAGTTACCTTGTCAAAAGCCTACACTGTCCTAGAGGATAAGATTCCAGAAATCTTCCCCTTCTCAAAACCATTTCTCATTTAGTCTGTTTCGGTCTACTTGTTTGATTTAATAGCTTGACATTTAATAATTTATGATTGAAGGAGTACTGTGATGATTACACTGTAACAGTATCATGACCAATGACTGAGTGGGAAGCATGTAGCAGGCACCATTCTGAGAATCATGGACATTCTCAGCAAGCCTGTGAGGCAGGTGTCAGCACTTGTATTTTACAAACGAAGAAATTGAAACTCAGCACAATTGCACAACTTGCCCAGGGAACATTCTAATAGAAAAGTAGAATCCCAGATCGGTCTTTCACCAAAACCCCTGTCTGCTCTTTGCACTATTTCACTTACTCATTTAAGGACTAACTTTGGCTACTGAATTTAAAAATAGTAAAGATTTATACTGCTATGATAGTTAACAAATTAATGGGTTGAACCACATGAAACTTTCAGTGTTTGGCCATTTCTGACTTACAAAAATGGAAATCCCGTATGATTTGATCTTATAAAAGCACAAACAATGGTATTTTTTATGAATGTCTGGCACAGCAGTGTGACATTCTAAAAAGATTCCACATCCGGTAGGAGGGGTAGAGGAGAACCAAACATTTCACTCAACTCAGTAACAGAAAATACATGTTATGGCTAACAAGAGAAAGAACAAATATAAAATACATGAATTTGCAAGATAAGGAAACTGTCAAAAAGTGGGTTGTAAAAGACAATAATTTGCTGGTGTAAGTGAAAACTTACGCATTGACTACAGGTTAACCACCAAGACTACTGTGAAACACAAGTTAATGAAACACACAAGTCTGAAATTTAAATAGTGTATAAATTATGTTTTCACCTACATAAGGGCACTAAGCAAATTTAAAATATTCTATGGAGGGATGCCTGGGTGGCTCAGTTGTTAAGTGCCTGCCTTCGCGCAGGTCATGATCCCAGGGTCCTGGGATGCAGTCCCACATCGGGCTCCCTGCTCAGCAGGGAGCCTGCTTCTCCCTCTGCCTGCTATTCTCCCTGCTTGTGCTTGCACTCTTGTTCTCTCTCTCTCTCACTCGCTCTCTCTGACAAATAAATAAATAAAATCTTTAAAAAATATATTCTATGGAACACTGTTTTGGAAAAATCACATGACTGAACAATTGCAAGGTCTGGAGAACGCTGTCACTGAGGCATAAACTATTAGAGCTAAAAGGGGAAAAAAATCACTTAAATTTAATCCTTTTGTTTTATTGTACAGGAAACTAATGTTTAGGAAGATTATCTCAGCAGAAACTAAAATTCAGGCTCCTTATTTCCAGTCCAGGGCTCTTAAAAATAGGTCAGAATAAGATTCTATTTGAACACAATAATATGCTTGTGTATTTCAACTGGCCACGGCATGTGTTGCAGATTAAAGAAAATTTTCATGAGGCATAATTTTTATCCTGTAGCTTGAAGAGGTTGCTAAAGTAAACATATTCAATATGTTTCATAACCATAAAATAAAAACACTATGAGTTTTAAATTTTAACAGCATTACATTTTCTTATTCAGCCTGTTATTATTATGGTACAACCAGAACACAGCCTTCTCCCAGGATGCTTTTCTAATTACTTTTGGATATTGTGTTGCCTTTTTACAGAGAAAGGCATTCTAAAAATAGGATGTTGTCAAAATGGTTTGAATTTCAAGAAAAAAAAAATCTCACACCTGCTCTCTGAGAAATACTCGGTTCAAAAGCATGACATTTAGACTGTCTTCAGTACAAGATTCAGCTATAGATATCCACTGCTAAAAGACAGTTTGCTTCTACTTCAACATAAATGGCAGAAATCAGCTATCTTAATTATTCCCTTCATTTATGAGGCTGTATGTTCTGGCCAAACAACTGTATTGTTATGTGCCTGTGCTTTGCTTTAGTTCTCAGTAGAGCATTTTAAATAGCAAAAGGGAAGAACTGACTTCTATGGCTTATCATTCCCCCATCTGGTCTTTTCCCTGGAGATTCTTTCAATATCCATCAATCCATCAGTCTGAGATTTATAGCTAAGGATCGATGGTTTAAAAAAGAATAAATAACTGTTTCTGAAGGAGACCTGAGTTCACTAAAGAGAGATAGAAGGAAAGAAAAAACCACCAATAGAAGAATCAATGCATCTTTCAAACGACTTATAAAACCCCAGGCCCCTTGTAGAAACTCTGTAAATACAGAGGAGGAGCCCATCAGAGTTGCCTAAGCAGTATCTGTGCTTTCAATGGAGAATTCAGAATAATTGGATGGTGGCTGGGGCGCCTGGATGGCTCAATGGGTTAAGCCTCTGCCTTCGGCTCAGGTTATGATCTCAGGGTCCTGGGATTGAGCCCTGCATCGGGGCTCTCTGCTCAGCAGGGAGCCTACTTCCCCCTTCTCTCTCTCTCTGCCTGCCTCTCTGCCTACTTGTGATCTCTCTCTCTCTGTGTCAAATACATAAATAAAATCTTAAAAAAAAAAAAGAAGAAGAAGAAGAAGAAGAATTGGATGGTACATGATGGCCTAACCATCAGCCACAGGGCTTCTTGGCATGCTATCTAGAATAGTAAGAATTACTATTACTCAAGGATGTTTAGAACCTTGAAAAGCATCACTGCAAAAGAGAATTTATTTACTACTTATTGAAAACAATCATATTGCCTCCCTCATAGGGTTATGCAGACACAATCATTTTTTTTTTAAGATTTTATTTATGAGAGTGAGAGAAAGAGCACAAATGGAGAAGGGGGCAGAGGGAGAAGACGACTCCCCACTGAGCAGGGAGCCCAACGTGGGGCTCTATCCCAGAACCCTGCGATCAAGACCCAAGCCAAAAGCAGCCACTTAACTGACTGAGCCACCTAGGCACCCCAGATTTATTCATTCTTGCAACAAATATTTATTGAGCCCTTGCCATATGTCAAGCAATATTCTAGGAACTAAGGAAACATCAATGAACAAAACACAAAAATCTCTGCCCTCATGCAACTTTCTTTATACTAAGGGAAGATAAGGAGAAATATGTTTGCAGATGGTGATAAGTGCTACAGAGAAAAAAGCAGGGGAAGAAAGTGAAATAATATATGTGCATAGCACAGTATAAGCATTTAAAGTATATTAAAGGGTTTCCTTTCCATTTATGAAAGCTCTGAAAATTATTTCCTTGGTTTCAGGATTAGAGTTGAGAACTTATATTTCTTGGAAGGATATTAATCTTACCCCACTACTTCTGAGAAGTGAAATAATAATAACTTGCACTTATCAAATGCTTTGTGCCAATAACATTACATAAAAGTACTTCATTTCACCCTAGAAAATAGATATTCTCTCCATTTTACATATGGGGAAAATGACACTCTAGGAAACTCTGGATCATAGATCTAACAATTTTATATTAAAGCTAAGATTCAAAGGTAAATACACCTACCTCCAAAATCCATCCTCCTGGGCTCTGTCCTCATCTAACAATTAGATTTAGGATGTCAGCAGATAGCATGATTCAAGAAGGGAGACCTGGCTATTGTTCCCGTGGGACCAACCATCCCTGTCCACCTCCCTACAACTAATCCGCACAGAGAATATCAGTCTATACACCCATGTGTAAATTATCGGATTTTAGGATTCCAAAACCCAAAATGGAAACTCTCATTTGGTATAAATTATTATAAAGAATCACTTTAAGTTTGATAATATGACATTTCCATCACCATCTGAAGTTCTAGATTACCTTTGAAAAGTACATTTTGTTTTCTCCTCACGTTGGTTGATAGCACTCATTTTACTACTTGTTTAGCTTTTTAATCATATGCAATATTTACACAAGGATGGTGTTAAATCTAACATCTAAGAACCAGAGAAAAACAGCATACCAAAGATCATGATTTATGTCATTTTCTTAAGGAATAATAAAAAAAAATGAAAATAAAATGTGGGCTTATTCACAAAAAGCCTAATAACATTAATCAGAGTGAAGAACAAAAGGAAAAATCTGCTAAGTAAAAACTAACATAGTGAAACATGTCTCTTCCTAAGCTGGTTATGTTACCTTTTTCTTGGTCCTCTGCCTCTTAGCCTAGTTTTCCTTTTTACGTTAATTAGTCAAAATACAAATGTTTGCAAATCATGTTATCAATCATTCATTACTAAGTTAGAGAAAACCATATATCTTAATTCACTAGTTAAATCTCCCTCAGTTCTCGAAGCAATCATTAGTTCTCTGAGCCAGTTTTAGGGGCTGTTTTTATTTTTTGCCTTTATTTTCAGATCTGTCCTTTATCTTCAAGCAGCTGCTCCTGAGACAGGTTTTCCCCTTGAGTGTCCTAGAAGCTGTGCCACTCCTGGTAGAGGCTGAGGAAAGATGCACTGCTGTGGGAACTTGCTGTGCTGTCTCCCTTCTCACCAGCAGCCCCCCCTTCCTTATTTTCAGTTATTTTCAATAGAAAATGCAATGTTAGACTGAAACTAAAGAATGAATTTTTATGTGTTGCATAAACAATGAATCTTGGAATGCTGAAAAAATAAAACAAAATTAAAAAAAAAAAAAATAAAACTACATTTGCACACCTGTTTTGATTTTTGCGTATAGTCTTCTACAACATAAGGGTCTGCTATTTTGGCTGTTGCTAGTTGATGCCACACAGGCTGCCTGCAAGGATAGCTAATACAAATTTTAAAGAATCATCCCCTTTTACTTCACAGACCAAAAAAAACAAAAAACAGGTTAAACTGAGTGCAATATTTGAATTAATTAGTAAAAGCTAAATGTGAGCAGATTAACTCACAGGGGGAAGTGCAGTGTCACTTGGTTGTAGAAGGACTATTTTTATGCTAATGTGATGGGAATACACTGTGGCAGGGGAGCTAGGTGCCTGGGGGGGCTGCTGGTTGAGAGGATTATGGGGGTCCAGAGCTATCCCAGAAGGTGACAGTGGTCACAGACAGACTCTATGAGCACTAAGAATTGAAAGAGCTGAGAGGGGTACAAAACAATGATTTTGAGTGGCTAAAGTAAGGACTTATTTAAGAAAAAACATTTAGGGAGGCCTGGGTGGCTCGGTCGGTTAAGCTTCTATCTTCAGCTAGGGTCATGATCTCAGGGTCTTGGGCTAGAATCCCTCATGGGCTCTCTGCTCAGTAGGGAGTCTGCTTCTCTCTCCCACTGCCCCCCCACACACTTGTGTGCATACACCACGCACCTGCTCTTCTTTCTCTCTCTCTTCCAAATAAATAAAATCTTAAAAAGAAAAAGAAAAAAACATTTAAATCAAGGAAATGAATGAAAAGAAAAGGTGAGGGCAGCCTCAGACATGCCTGGAGCTCCGTTTC